>NW_006442124.1:911221-951840 GCF_000325575.1 Pteropus alecto | reverse complement strand
TAACTTCAAGGTCTAGTAAGAGATGAAGTTATTATGAGATAACTCAACATTCTGGTGCGTTAACTCCGAGTTTCAATATGAAACATGCTAAGATTCCAGTATACAAGTTAGCTGATATTTGCACCACTCTACATATGTGCATATGTACTTTTTTAGTGAATTTATTGTGGATTTAAAAGATTAAGATATTAAATAATAGAACTCACTTCCAAAGAAAAGCTTTTCTGAAAAATCTCAGAATAAATGTCAGTAATAAAATATATGTAGGAGGATATAACTATTAAATTTCTTGCATGTAGAAATTTTGAGGATTTTTTTAGTGTTATGGTCAATGTTGACATCATTTTTTGCCTTTACATAATTTTTAAATTTCTTTCTTCTTCCTTCACTTTTTAATTTGTTTTTTTTTCTGATTTCTAAAGTAATATATGCCCATTACAGGACAATTATAAAATGAAGGTTGAAAAGAAGAAAATAAGTTCAATATACATAACACTTTAGCATGTTTTTTGTACTTTTTCTATATATTTCCAAATAATTAGGATGATATTTAAATAATGTCATATTCTGCAATCTCCATTTAATAAACGAGCATATTCTTGTGTCATAAAAATCTCTGTCAACATCATTTTAATTGCCACATATTCCCTCATATAGATACATTATAATTTACAAGACATATTTTATTATAAAATAACTCCATGACTATCTTCTTGTGTGAGGCAGTATGGATCAATTTTTGGAGCATGGCATTCGGTGCCAGACTGGAAGATTTAAATTGTCACTCTACTTTTTACCAGCTGAATAATGCTAGGCAAGTCACTTACCCTCTCTGTTCTTCAATTTCTTTTTCTATGAAAGGGAATAACAATACTACCTCTCAGAGCTGGTGTGAAGGTTACATGAATTACCATTGCAAAGTATCTGGTGAATAATAAATATCACTTAAAGCTTAGTTATTATTATTTATCTACATTTCTTATTTTCCTGGTGTTACTACATGGCAGTACAATCTATAAGTCAAAGAATATGTTTTAAACATAATAAATGCCTCGTTCCAAACAGCATTCCAGAAACGTAATAATTCATACTCCCCCAACAGTGCAAGATAATGTCCACCTACCACACCCACATAAGCACTGAGCATTCTCATTCTTGAAATCTAAGTAAGTATTCAAATTAGTACAATGGTATCTCATGGTTTTTTAAATTTACATTTCTATTGATATGAAGAAGCAAAGTATTAATAATGCATTTTTTAGCTATTTTCTTTCCATGTTTATAAACTATCTTTTCATGCCTTTTGCCCAGTTTTTAGATGTTTACTGTTTTTTTCAACTTGTTTAGTTCACCTTTTAATTCCTCTTTTGATGTTTTAACATATGAACAGTTTAATATTTATGCAGTCAAACCTATCATTCTTTTGCTTTGTGATTTTTCCATTATTTAAACATTTAGAATATTCCTCTCCCTTCAGTGGTCAGATAGATACTTCTCAATATTTTCTTCATTTTTATGGCTTAGCTATTTTTTTCATTTAAGTTTTTTCATCTATTAACATATAACTTTCCTGTTTGGTATGAAAATAGGGTCAAATTTAATTTGATTTTCCCAAATAGCTACTAATTACTTCTCTGTCATTAAATAGTACTGTCTTTCTTTTACAGTTTGTTGATAACACAGTTATAATGTGCATATTCTGAGAACACTATAAAAAAATCTAACATAGCACATTTGCTCAAGTGTAAATACACACCAGCATCTGTGCACACGTGCATACACACACACACACACACACACCTCTCTCTCTACTCTCCCACCTAGCTTGGTTTTTCTATTTATAGCACTTCTTTATAGCACTTATCACTAACTGAAACTATTATTTTAGGCCTGCTTGCTTGTTTATTATTTGCTGAATTAATGAATACATTAAACTCATAAAACATATACACTTGGGAGTCCTAGGTGAGCACCTGATCCATTGTTACATCTGCATAATCTTCTACCCGTGCAATGCTTCTTAAATCATGACATTTTGAAAAGTATGCTTTAACAACTGATGTGAAGTCCAGGGCACTCACAGTCACCTGGAGCTGGAAAAAAAAAAAAAAATGATGCCTGGGTTCCATTCAGACATCTGGATTACAGCCCGGGCATCCTGAGTTGTACAAGTCCTCCAGGTGATTCTAATACGCACCCAAGGTAAGGAAACAATGACACAGAGGACTTCTTTGTATTTGTAAAAGTAAATTTAATATATCTTAAGTATATGTATATATACTTAACAATATTTTAGATATATTCAATAACATTTTAGATATATTAAATATGTGTACATATATGTATGTGTATATATGTAGGTATATATGTGCATACACATTTGCACATACACACATACAAACACACACAAAGGACACTCACAAACTTTCCCTAAATCACCCAACGGCATAAAATTTTCTCTAAATGTAAAAGGTTCTCTTCCAAAAACTGTGTGCCTAGGATGAGGGTCGACCACTCTCTCAGACCCCCGAAGTAATGCAGTCCGAGGTCTCTCCATAATTTTCTTAAAAGAAAATAATTTATGCTGAATTAGTTTTCTCATCTGCAAGACCTGGAGAACCATTCCCATCCTATAGTCCTGGGCATACAAATGTCTGTTGTTATTCTTATGCTTCAGTCACCTCCACCTAGGCATGTGCTAGCATGTGCTAGTCCTGCTCACTGGACCAGCCATCCCCTTCTCCCAGCTGCTGGGTTCCTACAGTCTTTACAGCTTGGCTCAACAGTTGCCTTCTGAAAGAAGCTCTCCAATGGCCACTGCCCAACAGCCTTTGTCCAAAACTGTACCACAATGTGTTCCCATTACTCCAAGCCTCATCCCCACTCTCCAGTGGCTTCCCTGATGATAGAGACCCTGACTTTCTACTCTGTGTTCCCAGACCAGTTTTATGTAGCCCTCGTATGTGCATGTGTGTACTTGGAGAGAATGTCACACTGTGGCAGCAACTGCATAAAGCCAGTTTCCCCCAAATTTATACTCTCCCGGCCTATCCAAGCCTCTTGGATTGAGAAGTGTGCCCCAGATGCCAGAACTGAATGGTCCCAAGAGGGTGTTTGCCGAGGTCCCAAGAATGGACCAAGGAAAGAAGGTGAAATGAATTCAATTATCCCAGATGTCCATCTGACTGAGATTGCCCAGTCATGAACTTGTCTCATAACTGCTATGAATACTGCCAGTGGCTCTAACTCCTGGAGGTGCCATGGATTAATGACAAAAGTTTTAGAATCAGGAAAATTTAGGTGTGAATCTGGGATCTATGACTTAGTAGGTGGCTGCCCTTGGATCAATTACTGAACCTCTCTGTGACTTGATTCACCTCTTTTCATTAAGCATAATAATAATGTCTACTTCATTTTGCCTGTAGAAAAATCAAGTGAAAATAATGCACTTAAATGTTTTCTACAGTGTCAGACACAATCTTAATCAATGAAAACTATCACTTATTTTAGTTGTTCTTACTTTTCCAGAAAAAATAAAAATAAAAATGTTTTAACTTCTAAAACAATCCTACCAGAGAAAGTTGATGATACTGTCTCACCAATCATTCATGGGTGTGTGCGTGTGTGCGAGTGTGAATGTGTGTATACATATATATATGTAATATTTAAAATTATGAATATATAATTTTAAATATATCTGTGGATATATAATTACATATATCTGTGTATCTACAATTATATATCTCTGTGTGTGTGTATATATATATGTATGTATGTATGTATGTATGTGTATACACACACACACACACACACACACACACACACACACACCACACACATACATACACATATTTAATTGATCTTATTTTCAGAATGCCTGTCCTGAGGCTGGGCTACTCCTTGCCCCAGGGCAGGCAGCAGAGGGCAGTGGGGGAGAGGGGTACGGATGGCAGCCTCAGCTCTGTTCTTACCTTCCCCGACGGGAGTCCCCGGGAGGCTGGGGCTGCGGGGGGCGGGCGGCTGTCCCTCCTTCACGCCGGTCGCGATGGGGGAGGCAGGAGTTCAGAAAGCAGGTGGGAAACAGCAATGCGCCGCCTCCCTAACGCTGTGAAACACGAAACAAAGAGAGGAGCCGCCAAGTGTGATCAAAGAGAGGGCAACTAGAGAAAGCTGCAAAGAAAAAGTACAGGAAGCAAGAAGAAAGAAAAGGCGTTTGGTAGCCGCCGCCGCCGCTGGCAGAGGCGCGGAGGGGGTGCTGCTTCGGGTCTGGGGTGCTCCTGGTTGTGGAGACCTCCCAGTGTGGGGGTGCTTCCTGGATGGGGATCCTCCGGGTTGGAGCGCTCCGAGCCTGCGGTGCTCGAGTCGGGGTATCAGCTCCTCCACATGGGCGCCGGACTGTGAGTTTCAGGAGCGACCTGATCGCCGCGGCGACGGCGCAGCTGGAAAATCCGGCGCCTCGTCCTTGCCCCGGGGTCGCGCCGCGAGTCCCAGAAGCTCCCCTGCGGTGGGTGGTGGCCGAATGACCTGCCGGGCGAGGAGGTGGCGCGCCCTTCAGGCCGCTGAGTGAGGTGTGCCAGCGTAAGGTGAGGAGGGGGTCAACTTGCGCCCTGCAGAGCAGCATCTACGCTTGCGGGAAGGGGCGACAGGAAAGAAGTCATGAAAGCGTTCCAGAAACGCAGTTCCGTCCCTGAGGTGAATCGAGGTGAGGGGGAGGTCGCTGTCAGAAACACTCAAGTCTCAGGTCTGTCCTGAGGCCTCTGCTTAACTGAGGGGTGGGGGATTTGTTATAAGAAAGTTAATGGCGGGGAAGAGGAGGGAGCAGAGGTATGAATGGGGACTATAAACTGTTTAGAAGAAAAGGATGCCAAAGGAGGACATGTGTCTCTAAATTTCCACAGTGTGGTAGATCTCAGGATATATGTTTAGACTAGTCAGCAGTTGGATCTTTCAAACAAAAATGAAGAATGAAATCTTCAGGGAAAGGGTTTAATGAGACAGTGATTTTCATTCTTTTTATCCAATCAAAATAATTCCTTATACGATAAATATAATACATATTATATTAACATAGTATACAATAAGTATAATAAAGAGAAAAATCATATAATTATCTCAATAAATGCAACATTAAAACCATCTGACCAAAGTTAACATCCTTTCTTGATTAATAACACTTGGAAAACTGAGACGACAAGAAACTTTCTTCATCTGATAAAGAACATGTATAAGAAACCTACAGGTAACTTCATAATTAATAGTGAAACACTTTGTTTTTCCCTAAGAGAAAAAACACTTTGTTTTTCCCTAAGTTCAGCTCTCACCTAGGACAATCATTTTGTATTAAGTAAATAAATAAAAATAGTAGGCATAAAGATTGGAAAGGAATAAATACAACTACTGGTTTGGACAGAGGGCATGACTTTATTATGTAGCTCACTCTTTGAGTTCTATTTTAAAAAGCACTGGAAACAATAAATGAGTTTTTAGCAAGATCATGAAATACAAGATTAATATACAAAAACTCAATTATAATCTGTATATTCTTAAATAAAAATTTGGAAAATGAAATTTGTTAGGAATACTGTTTACAATAGCATAAAAAACAAATACTAAAGTAAAAATGTACAAGATGTACAAGATATCTACAATGAAATCTATAAAATATGCTGAGAGAAATGAAACATCTAAGTAAATGGAAAAATATACCAAGACTCATTGTTAAGATATCGATTCTTCACAAACTGTGGAGTTTATAGAGTCTATACATTTTTAGACTCTATGGGTTATAGAATCCATATATTTCATGAATTCCCATTCTAAATCTCAGGAGAAATTTTCAAAGAAATTGAGAAGCTATTTCTAAAATTTATGTGAAAATGCAAACCATCTAAAATAGAACAATCTTGAGAAAAAAAAAGAAAGAGGATTTATGCTGACTTGAAGTTTTACAGTAAGGCAACAGTAATTTTGACAGTGTGATATTTGCATAAGCATTTAAATGGAAAATAATAAAGAGTAGAATAATAGATAATCTGTTGATTTTTGACCAAGGCACCATATCAATTCAATGGGGAAAGAAAAGTATTTCACGAATGTTGCTGGAACAACTAGCTATCTCCATGGGCGGAAGTAGGGGAGTAAACCTTGACCCTTAGCTCATCCTACATACAAATATTTATTCACAGTGGATCATAGTCCTAAACATAAAAGCTGCAACCATAAATATGTTATAAAAATACATAGGAGAATATCTCCATGACCTTGGGGTAGGCAAAAAGAAAAAAAAAAAATTCAGTGGGACACAGAAAGCAGTAACCATGTAGAAAAAAATGTTAAATTGCATGTCGTCAAATTTAAACTCAGCATGTGTTTAGAAAATGTAAATGTTCTTGAATTCTCACAGAGGAGCTTATACTATACAGTTAAAATATATTTTAAAATAAGAAATATGGGGCAGGTTGAAAAATAAAGGTATTATGGAGCCAGAGAAGAGATTATTATTGTTATGATATCTTATATACTTGCTGTAGAAAAATTCCAAATTTGGCTGTATGTTTTTAAAAAGCTAATGTAAAGAGAGAAATAAAATCAGTTCCAAACATCTTGTGTCCATAAGTCAATAACATATTTATTATTTGAGGTGGGCGGGGAAGCAGGAATAAAACCATGTCTATTCTAACAGTGAGGCTGCAGAGAATTTATTCTTTAGAACCTTCTCATTGAGAGAGGACATGGAATATAATCTACATTATAAGAAACATAGTAAACTGTCATTAAAACTCTTGCCATTTATTGAATTCATACTCTGGTCCAAATACTACTACTTTTCTTTTTCATTTGATTAGCACAGAAATACAAAGAGTTTGGTATGACTATTCTCATTTCACCTAAGGTAACTAAGTTTTGAAGACGTTAAGTAGCTTATGGTCACACAACTGGCTGATAGCAGAGGATGACTTGTTGATTCCAAATTCTATGATGTTAACCAATCAATTATACTGCATTCTTTCCACTGGCTAATTTTTTAGTAATTCAAAAAAAAAAAAAATCAAATGTCATCATTTAAGAGTAAATAATCTACCAGAGCAAAGTAAGCAGGTTTAGCAAATAAAGATATAAGATTCCCAGGTAAATTTGAATTCCAGATTAATTTCAGATGAATTTTTATTCTCTGAATTCAGCTTTCACTGACATCTTCCACTTTATCCAGCAACTCTAATCCAGGGAGTATCGATTTAGATTATAGGGTATCTAGAGAGACGAGTGGCTATAGATCTTTTAGCCAACCTTTGAGAAATATGATTCTTTTCAGGAAATATTCTGCGAGCTATTGAACGACAGTGAGTTCAAGATTACACACTCTGCAAGGTTCCAGAGTGCAGGGTTGGTTGGTTTGTTTCTTTTTGCAGTTAAATATGAAATCATACACTTTAACAAGCAGCTCAGCTGAGGGTGGAATCTCCACTCACTTGCAAAACCTGATCTCAGACAGGAGTCCCAGCCCAAGGGGACATTCTTTTTGCTCTGGATCCATTGAAGGGCTCTGTGGCCCCTGAGGGCATTTGAACTCTGCAAATGGGCGTGGCCTTGACTGTGCAAATTAGCTCAGTTTTGCCAAAAAGTTCTGCCAACATGCCTAATTTCATAGAAACGTTACAACAAACAAAGTTTCACGAATTAAGGAAAGAATAATTGGGAGATATAAGATATATTGATATGGTCGTTGCGGAATTATTTATAATAATGGCTATTTGAACACAACTTAAATATCTAACAATAGGTAACTAGGCCTGGCAACTATAACATAACCATGAGCTAGAACACTATGAATATTTTAAAACATTAAAATTTAAATGACATGTCAAATGCTTTAATCATGATGTTAAGTAGAAAAAATATAAAAACTATACATTATGTAATTTCAGCTATATAAATGATATGTTTAAGTATGAATTAAGTTTTTTAAAAAATACGAATTTACCAAAATGTTTAAAAGTCATAATCTTAGAATGATGGATTTATGAATAAATTTGTTATTTTCATCTTTTATACTTTCTGTTCTATCATTTTTATAGTAAAAAAAAATTTCTAAAAGGAATAAAAATATATGAAAGAAATTTTAGGACTAAAAGAAAACTTGATTTATAATGACTATCAAGTAAGATACTGCAACAAAAATCATACCAAACCCTTTGTATTGAGGTGATAAAGCTAAGCGTCAGATCAAATAAAATACAGTAAATTGTGGCATGCGGGAACAAGATTCACAACCTGAGTTCTGCTTGAGAGAATCTGAGTCTTCTTCCATCTTTCATGAAAATGTAACTAAACCTCTGAATCTGATGTTCAAAATGCAGAATATTGGTGAATAAGGAGCAGAGAACAAAAAAAGAGAGAAGAAAAGGCATAGTGAAAAGACAAGCCACAATGGAGAAAGACCCACAAAGGAGAAGAGAAAGAAATGTGGAGTGGAGAGAGAGGGACTGAGAGTAAAAATTGGGGGGCATCGTCTTTCCACCCAGAGTCCAGAAAACAGAGGTAACTTTTCTAGATGAAACCCAAGACCCAAATCCCTTGCCCTTCCCAGCTCTCATGCCTCGGCATCCAGTGTCTAGTGCAGGGGTGTAATCCCTCTAAGAGGTGTTCGCATTTACAAAATCTGGTGTGTCAGCATGTCCACGCAGGCACTGCGGCCCCTGGGCACTCAGGGAAGCCAAATGCGAAGGCTTTCTTGGAGGTTTGTTTGGCACAGGCATGTGGTACCTCACGTGCTTCCAGAATTTGGAATTCAAGGACCGCTTGTTGGCCACGTGGTCGTCCCTCCACTTGATGGTCCCCTGCACTTTCATGAGGTGCCTGAGGGAATCTTGCATCTCCATCCCCTGCAGCCCGCCTGGCTCACTCAGAGCCTCCATTTCAATCAGAATCGCTTTGGAGTCGTTATGGATGAGGGCGCTGTGCAAGGCGATCTCCTGCTCGTAGGCAAACTCCTTGCTGTGTAAGATCTGAGGCGTCAGGATAAAAATGTGCCGCCTACTCTTCTGTATGTTGGTTTCCACCGCAGTGGCCGCATCTAGTAATGAAAGACATGGAGGTCCCCTGTTGTTGCGTTTTTAAGGCTAATGTTTTGATCATCGATGTTCTAAATTTTTGAAAAAGTGTTACTCATAATCTGATGTGAGATTCTGACACTATCAGTATGCTTATGCACAGAAGAATGTCCATAGATAGAAAGCGCGGTGTGCGGGTCTCTCCCTTCTCATGTGGGAAGATTGACGCCAAGGCCCCATTTTCTCCCAAGGGGACCTTCTTAACCAAGACAAAGTCCTTCACGTTAAATGATAATATAGAGGTATTTAGCGGAAGATGATTCAGGTTCATTAACTGCATATTATCTTTAAAATATTAGCTTACATGTTTTAAAGGGGCTCGAATTTTAACTCTCACATTAAAGAGTGCAAATTCAGAAATGCTTGCTCCTCTGATTTAATACTAGAAAATTGTGAAGGAAGACAGACCCCCTTAGCAAGTCAGTGTTTAGGAAGCATCAGCTCCCCGGTGATTTCAGTTAACTCCTGGGTAGACTTAGAAAGAAAATGTGAACACCCAGTTCTCCCGGCAAGGAGGGGATGGCATGTTTAAGGAAACCCAACCATGAACATAACAACTCAAGATATTCTTAGATAGTGGTGGCAAAAAGCCTGCCAATTCACGAAGTCTGAAATGAAAAAGTGAAGGTTAAATAGTGCCAGATAGAGACCTGAGTCAGTCAGGATCCTTAGTGAGAAAGTGGCACCCTCAAAAGGGATGACAAAGGAGAGTTTATTGAAAGAGCAATTTGTAAAAGATGTGGGCGGAGCCTAGAGAAATCAACGCGAGATGATGCAGAACCCCCCACAGCTGGTAATATCAGCAAGCGGTTACTCTCTCCAGTGTGCAGGGAGGAAGGAGCATGAAAGCCAAGGAGTGTAAAGACTTGAGGAAGGCCAACTGACGAGAGCCCTCTGCTGCAGGAGGGAAGAGACACGCACCCCGGCAACTCCACCCAAAAGGAGCATGGACGTGCTCCCTGAGACCGCCCCCGCCCCACCCCGGCTGCAAAAAAATATATATATATATGCCAGTGTCTTGCATTGGCCAAACGCAGCGTGGAGCAGAGTGATAGATTTCGTAATGATCAGCCACCCAGGGCCACTGGATGGAGAGGGTTGCAGAGTAGATTTGAAGGAGCAAATGCAAGGCAACTAGCATGGAATACTAGTTACACTGCATATACTACATAGGTCAGTCACACTTTTTCTAAGGGAAGAATGAAGTTTGGTGTGGTTTTGTTGGATTTTATGTACTTCAGTTGAGGTAAGTTCGAAGGACATACTTGAGAGAGGAGAAGTGGGAAATCTTTTCAAATGAAAAACAGCGCCATAAAGGCAACACAAGCTTGAGCATCAGTGAGCTAGCATTCACGTTTGGCTGGACAGAGGTGCAACTAGAAATGAGGCTGATGGACGTGAGGTAGAAGGGATGAAGAGCCTGCAGCCATGTGTAGCACATGGTGTGCTGTCACAGACAGCTAGAGTCCCTGCAGCTTCTTTAGCGGATGTGTAACATGAAAAGGGTGTTTAAGCAACATGATTCATTACACTCTACTTTCATGGGTAGCCAGTGGGAAGAACTGGAAGAAGAAGAGAGCCTGGAGGGAAGATGTGAAATACGTTTTCCTTAATCGTACATTTTACAGGTCTCTCAAGCCATTACTAGGCTGTTAACATTACCCAAACTTTCCAGAAAAACAAATTCACTTATCATGTATACCTTTAACCCTATAGCCATGTGAATCTCTCTTTTCAGTGGGAATGTCAGTTTAAATTCACAGTCTACTAAATACTGACTTTATTGGACTTACACTGTTGATGACCTTGCCTCATTCACATTCCAGATGCTTCCTCATGTCCGAGAAATTGAGAAGGGTAAGGAGAGGGTAAGGAGCATTCTTAGGTATGTGACATAAATATGAAGGGAAAAGAAGAATGACTACTGAAATGCTGGAATGATGACACAACTTTCAAAAATACATGAAATGGACTAAGAATATTAAGAAACAGAAGACACAGTTCTGCTTGTTCTTGTGAGAATATAAATTTGCAAATGTTTCACAATATAAGGAAAATCATACGACTGAGTCCTTTTAAATATTTAGGCAGTGCCTCTGGAAATTAGAACAAAGTTCTTTGGCTTTTATGCCTTCCTTCAAATCATCTAGAAAGAATTAAGAGATGTTGAGTGATCCTAGTGATGGACGTGGAAGTGAATAGAGGCGGTGCTCTGCTAAATCCGCATAACAAGGATGCTTCACTGACACTACTGTGAAGACCTCACAATCAAGGTGACAATGAGGGTAGGAGGAGCAAAGTATAAGTATCTCCTTCTTCTGGAGAATATTTAAAAGCTAAGCTCTCAAGACCTGGAATAATGACTACAATTCCTTATCCAATGTAAGGATAAGACCACCCATCCCTTAGCCTTCCAATGAAGCGAATTTCTGTTCCTGATGTGTGTTGACAGCATTACCTTCTCCAGGTAACAGATCTCGGCCATAAATGCATAAGTTATAGCCACATTTATTTTCAAGAACATCAGGCAGAATCTGGTGAACAAAGTACTCCACAGAACTTGTCGCCTCTGGATTATCTTTGTGGGTCCGCGGGTAGATCACATATGCATCATAGATCTTCCCATCTGAAAACAAGAGCAAGAAGTACAATCATATAACTTCGTTCTAAAAAATTCTCATTTGACTCTTAGTAGACATTCTTCCCCGAGTTATAAGGCTGTTGGTGAATGCGTCCCACTCTTCAAAATATTCTAGAATCTAGAGAAGGTAACAACTGTCTATTGCCACAAAAATGTCTCCAGGAAATCCATTTTAATCCCAAAGTCCTCCTCGTTACTGTCTCAGGCTGAATGATAGAGAGCAGACAAGAGCCTTCCCAGTTTAGTCCAAACCATATTGTCAAATTTCATCAGTAATCTCTTTATAATTATTTATAGCCATGAATAACGTGTGCTGTGCTAGGCAGATCTCAACTTTATCTTTTGTTTTTCCCATGCTTCCCAGAGGGAAGTGGCAATGCTGAAGGCTAACAGTGGTGAGGAAGTGAAATTTTTTAAGGGATCTGAATTCCTCACACATCCAACAACTAGCCCTGGTTGAGTGGACCATGTGAGAAATATAAAGGATTATCTGCCTCTACATGAAAGAATAATGTTCATATTTAGCAGGCAGAACTGTCTTCTCTCATGTGTATACTTGAGTGCACAGGTAAGACTTTATGAAATAACCTGCATTCTGATGAACTTTTCCACATCTGGAAAGCAGGAACAATTTCATTAATGTTTTGAATTCCATAAAGTCTTACCAACACATATTTTCCAAAATGTGTAAACCTTTCCGGGCTGGGGCAGAGTCTATTATTGGGGCTTTGGTTGGACTAGCAATCCTATTGAGGAGGAAGTTTGAGCTGATGAAATGAATCTCGGAACCATGAGGAATGACAAGGCAGGATGGAGAATGGCCCCTCACTGGGGCCATTAAAGTTTCACTGATAATATGCTGGAAAGCCAAAAGGAATCTGGGTTTCATAGCATAGCTATTAAAAGATTAATAGACAAGTATCTAATAGCCATGATGAGACCTCTTCTTTTGAAGAACAATTGGAAACTTGCCGCTTACCATTACTAGTTTTGTAATGTCCAGCAGTGTCTCTCCAGAATAGAGTAACCTCAATCCAGAACACTTTCAGCATTATCATCATAATATTGATTAGCATTAACAATGTGCCAAATCCTGCAAGTATGTAGTAGGTGCTTTGATGATCAACTAGTCAAAAGATGGGGGGAAGACAAAAATGATGATGATTATTATGAAAACAAAGTACAATAAACAAATATGTGGATACTGGCCTCCACTGGGGGTACTAGAGATTTATTAAAGAGATGCCCACTTAGAATTGTTATGGCTGCTCTAAGAATCAGTAAATGATCCTTTCTGAGCCCCTACTCTTCAAGGCAGCAGGCTGGGCATTGCAGGGAATTCTCAAATCATATGAGGCATAGAGACACATGTAAACTTAACTAAGATAGGACAGACAAGCACAATTTTAGCTGGCAGAGGTTTTTTAGAAGGAGCACTCATTCCATGCTAGACTGTGCAATGAGGGTTTCCTGCAGGAAGGGGTCCCTGAAGACAGAGCAAGATTCAGATCACTGCAAAAAAGGAAAATGTACTATTCCTGGCATGAGAAGATTCTGTGAGTTCAAGGGCAGAGATGGGACTGTGTTTTCTGAGGAACTAAAGTAATCCACTTTAACAATTTTGCTGGCACTTTGCTGGCACTAATTCCACTTTAGGGAATTAGTAGAGGATACGATAAGAAAGGTGGGTCCAGGCTAGGCTCTGGCCAGAATTGAGGCTCTGATCCTTTATCTCACCATCAAAGAATGGTGAGTGGGGTGTCCACAATGAAAGCGGTTTTCAAGCAAGATTTATCTGATGGCAGTGGGGGGTTGTTCCCGTTGAAGGAGAATGGGCATAGAATGAACTCAGGGTGAGAGATGAGGAGAGCTCAAACTTATGTAATAATGAGAAAGAAATAAACAAGCCTGGTGCTGAGGGCATTAAGGAGAAAGAATCAACAGATCTTGGAGACTTATTGTATCTGGGGTTGGTGGCATAGAGAAGCAGGGAAAAAACAAGAGGTATTTAAGCCTTTAGTGTATATGATGGAGAATTCACACTACTGGCTCCTAGATCCCACACATACCCCCTTACTTTTCTTATGGTGGACATTATTTAGCAGTCACTGAATTTTATCCTGTACTCACTACTTCACAAAATACACATGCGAGATAGTGCTCATCTTTGAGGACTCATAACAGATATGTACAAATTGAATGTAAGAACCGTGCTCATTAATAGTATTTTGGGCTGTTTTACATTTACTTCCCTCTTTCAAACTGTCAACTATCCTGTATATCTTACAGAGTCCCACTAACAGTGAACATGAGGAGAATCTCAAATGAGAATCGGTTGTGTAGTTTTCTTTTGATTTCATCTCAAGTCTCAAAGCATGGGCTCCCAGTTTCAATACGGACTCTCACTGGCTCATAGTCAAACATTCCTCCGGTTAGTCATCAGCTACCTGAGAATCCAGCACTGTGAGATCACGAATGACCAAGGTGAAGTGACTCAAACCTGGTTCGCTGAAAAACTGAAAATTGGCAGAGAGCTTCCTGTCTGCACTATCAATCAGTTTAAATGCTAAATCCTCCCTAAGTAAATCATTTCAACAGGATTCCTCCCCAGTTTACTTTTTCTAAAACTCCTGTCTGGTTGCACACAGGGAATCTATCCTTCCTGTGGAGAGCTTTGTGAAGTAACAATGGGTGTGGCTGGATGCTTTCAACTGGAGGGAAGAGATTAATCCGAGACATTAATGGATGTTGAGGTTTAACATCTTCCTAAGTGTTAATGAATGGCTTTATAAGTGCATAAGTAATTCTTTTACATGATGACCAAACTCTAAACTCTTTCTGGGAGTGCTTATGATAGGAAAACACTGCCTGTGCTTGAATCCTGGTTCTGTAACTCTAGTGCTCTGCAAGTTATTCAATCTCCCTTTGCCTTAATTTCCTCATCTATAAAACTGGATGATAGTAACAGTCTCTTCCTCTTGGAGTACTGATTTTTTAATGAGAAATTAAATAGAAAATAATTAGGTCTTGGTATGCAGGACACAATGAATACATGTGTAATATTATTGTAATGAGTACCAAATATTTATTTAATTATATCTAATAATGTGGGGATATAAGCTTTTTAAGTTTTTGTTTTTAAAATTCAATACAATGCCGTAATTTCTTTTATTCTGTGATTAAACATGAAAGAATTCATTGTGACAGTTCGACAGCAGTGGCGACAATTTTTGTTTCATTTACACAGTCATTGAAACAAAGTATAACCAGGTCGATTTGAAGAAAAGCAGGTGAAAGGTAACAAATACAAATAAATTAGAAGTAACAAAATCACCAAGTACATAGAACACGAAAACAATTCTAATCCAGAGGTAACCAGAGGACAGTCCTAAAATGGTAATGAAAGCAACACGTAGGGATAAGATTTTCGTACTGGAACGGGCAGTAATTAAACACATCCCCTTTTCATCCACTTTGCCAGCCTCACTGACAAAATGTGTTTTTTTATGAGAAAAAAAAATACATTATAAAAGTTATAAAAAATACATTATAAAAGTTATAAAAAGGTAACAAAGAACATGTTCACAGTTTGCAGTTGGTGTGTTTTCTTTCACATACAGCGAGACAGAGCTAATGAAGGAAGAAGCAGAAAGATGAGCAAGAAAGCATTCGAGTGGTGAAGGGGAACCAACGGGAGAAGTGGGAGGGGGAGAAAGAGGAAGTAGAGCAATGGGGAGATGACCAGCTGAACAGAAATACTCTGAGACCATGCAGAGGGTCAGTGTTCTCAAGAAGAGAATCCCATTTTATGAGATAGGCCACTTCCATTATCTTGATAGATCCCCTGGAACCACACTGCAACACCTTGTTCTCTAAGAAAATGATTTCAGCTTATGACTGATACAGCCAACTTGGGTGACCAGGGTCTTGGGAACATTCCTTACTTGGCTTTTTCCTTAGTCTTACTCTGCGCTTTGTCAGGCCATGTGAATTCAGAGCCAGACAGTCATACTTCAGCAACAAATCCTCTTCTCTCACATCAGCTATTCTTAAAACGATGCTTTGACAAGTCAGGTCATTGCTAGAACTAAAAAAAGCAACGTGTTACATTTTTCTTTTCCTTTTTTTAATTTTACTTTTTTATTAAATTTATCAGGGTGACATTGGTTAATAAAATTATATACGTTTTGAGCGTACAATTCTATAATATGTCATCTATATATTGCATTGTGTGTTCACCACCCAAAGTCAGATCTCCTTCCATCATCATATATTTGACACCTCCTCTCCTTTTCTTGTTACTTTTTAACGCTCACTTTGCAGTTGCAATGGTGTGGGAGGGAAAGGGGATGTTTTAACTTCAGTATGAAAATACCTTTGATTTTGCTCTCGCTCCTCTTGAATTCTTACATTACTCAAGTTCTCAACTTTGCTTCTGTTAACCTGCCACAGGACAGCAGCCATGAGCTGAGAGCCTTTCCCGAAGCAAGCTGAGCAAGTAATGTATGCTGTTTTTCCTAGATAGAAGAGATTCACCCATAAAATTAGATTCTGCAAATAGTATTTAATTTAATTTAATACAAAAAAAGTCGTTGATCACCTAGTACGTGCCATGAATTGACTTCTAGTTCCCTTTCTCATCTTTAGCAACATCTTTCTATGCCCTCCCTTTGCCTCCTCCCCTACTCCCATGTTCTTCACTTCACTCACAATTCAGGGTGAAGCTCAACTCCCTACTCTCCTCTCACCCCCAGAGGAAACTAAAGAGACCAATGACCCTAGCTTCACCAACTGACATTATAACACAGGATTTCTCTTGACTATAAATTGTAATTTCATTTTAATGGCTCTTCTGTACACATTTCTCCTCCTTCTGAATTCTCTTCAGCACTCTCTAAGCTGTCTTTGTAGGGCAAGTGTTTTACCTGACCTGGCAGCAATCTGGTATTTAATTGTCCAAAAAGAGCCCTCTCCATCCAAACCCCTTTAATTTGAGACTCCCTCCTTTCATAACCGTAGGCATAAGAGCTGCCTTCCTGCATTGGGACACGCATTCAGCCAGCCCTTTCCAAGTCCTTGATTACTGTGTCTAGAATTAGGTATCTGAAGAGGGCTGAGGACCTCAGTGTCTCTTGGAAGGAGACAAGGGTATAAGTAAATAATTAGAACACAAGGTATTCTTACATTCTAGCAGAAAGATTGACAAGATGACATGGGAATACAGGGGAAGAAATCACTGCAGGGAGCAGGGCTGTCACACTGCACACCCAAATGGTGGCCTTGGATTCCATAAAAAGGAGACTGTGATCACGGTCTCTGGCAGGAAAGGAGGGGAACATAGGAGATTTCACAGAGGAGGTGACGTTCGGTCTTAGCGTTTAGAGATGAGAGGGAGGAGCAACATAGGCAAAAGCAGGGAAGAATGTGGAGACGCTAAATATCCATGAGGTGGTCAGTGAAGTGGGGACACAAGCTATGTGGGGTTAATGGCTGCAGATGGGCGGGGATATAGGGAAAGGCCAGGTTATGAGGGGAGGTTCTAAATGCTAAGGACTTTGAATTCTGTCCTACCTCTAGTGGGGAACCAGGAAAGGCAGAGACGTGTCCTCATCCTTCCATCGCTGATTATCTACAACCTGGGACATGTCACTGATCCTATTCGAGCCTAAGTATCCCCAAAGATAAAGTGGGAACAATTTCTACCTCCCAGATAGAAGTGACAATGGTGCAGGTGAAAGCGCCATGTGTTACAAAGTGCAATACAAATGTAAATGCTTCACATTGCTGTGATGACATACTTCTGAGGTTAGCAGGCACCCAAGGCAGTGTTTCCACCCATGACATTACATTTAATGCTCAAGATCCACCAGGCTAATTGCCTGACCCTCACTTGGGAATTCAGACCAGAGGTCAGAGGGAAGGATTTTCCAGGCAACATTTATAGCATTCTTTATGTTTTCTTACCGATTTCTACATCTTTTATTTCATTTTGTGGAGGGGCTATAATTACTGGAAACGAAGAGAAGCCATTCTCATCTGAAATAAAAAATAAAAAGAGAATATAAACATTAAAAGAACATTTGGATGGTCATCAATATAAAGTTTGTATTTTCATATTTCTATCTTATTTCATAGCAATGTTTCCAAAATTTTTCTGACGATGACAATGGCAACAAATACAGACACACATACACACACACACGAATGAAACAAAAAACATCCAAGTAATGCTTTCTTTTACTACCTATGGTGCTCTTTGATATTTTCTACTTTCTTTAATCTCATTAAACAACTACTAGTCCAATCCATTAAATTAATTGCATCACTGAACAATTGTTAGAAATTCACAATTCTACAGAAGGAGCATAACACCCCAGGAAAGAAGAGTTCAAAAGACCCACGAGAATGATAAACACATAAGTTCACACTTCTCTTGTGCATAGCTTTCCATCATCGTGGCCCATCCTAGTAGGAAATTCTAATTCCCTGTGTCCTTGATGCCTAGAGACCCTGAAAAAGGAGTGTCTGGAACACCACTGCATTCCCACACCCCTGGGTTCTCAGGATAGCACAATCAAGAACCCCTGTGAGTTTTGATGTGAACCAGTGAGAGGCACTAATAAAAATTTGCTCTGGTGATGCTTATTCTATAGCAGTGGGGCTCTGAAATACTCAAAACAAAATTTTTCTCTACCATTGTTTTGCCCTAAGAAATCTGCCACACATATAGGTGTTATTTCATCCACATCAATAGCTCAAGCTAAGCTAAGGAGACCCTAATTCTTTGTAGATTTGACTCTCTTGATAGTGGAGTCTTTCCCCTGAATGGGCTTTTAAAAAATTTAAAGTATATTCGAGAAAGAAAATTTTAGAATGAAGTGACCTACTTGTCACTGATGATGTCAAAAGCATTGCAAACCGGGATTGAAAGCCACTCAGTATCTATGTATCTTTAAAAAGCTTCTCACTCAATGTCCAACCCATTGAGTTATGTTAGAGGTTAAATAATTTTTTTTTCCTATTTACAGAGCCTCTGACAAATTGGAAGAAGGAAAGTTAATCTCACTCTCCAAATAGTTGTATTGCCATTCAAGAAAGGTAATTAAGTTAGCATCCAGATCACGTTATCTTCTAAAACTTAAGTCAAAAAGGAAAGAACAGACGTGGCTTTGGATTAGTAGCGTAATCTCCCTTTGAAATTTCTTAAATCTTAATCGTGCATTTAGAAAATCTCTTTGCGTCATAAGTAGAGAATGCAAATTAAATAAATCAAGAGGAAATATCAGGAAGGAGGATGAAGTACAGGAAAATCAACGACATTCCTCCTGGGTAATCTTTTGGCAAATATCCTATTTTGTTAAATTCAGTAGCTTACCCTGAACTGTGAATGATCTGGTTGCTGTCACGATGTAATTGACTCCATTTTCATTGTGCATAAATTTGCATGTATAATCACCCGAGTCCTTGCTAGTTGCATTGTCAATCAGCAAATATGTCCCTTGTGTGTAGTACCTTGATCCTTGAAGAGCTTTACAATTCTGAAATTAAAATGCCATTTTACTTTCAGTAATACTGTACTCGCATCTATTTTAATTGTGTAATTTTCATCTATTTCTCCAAACTGTCTTTTTACCTTAAACCACTCAACAGGAGCCGTCCAATTGTAGAGGCTAATAGTAGGACAATATATTCTGGAATTTTTTTCTGTCCCAGATGTTGTTGAATATATGAAGTCATCTGAAATATTGCAATCTGGTTGTTTTTTATATATGGTGACATTCACATATCCAGTCTTATTGAAAGTAGGACTATTAAAATAAATGAAACAATTTAAAGAAATAATTTAGGATTATAACTTCAACTAAAGCTAGCTTTTACTAATTATTGCTTTTCTTCTTAAAACAATGACATATAGTGGTTCTTTTCTTTAAAAAATCATTAAAATATAAGGTTTTAAATACTTTTTTTTTTTCATGTTTGAAGTAAAACAAACCTTACGGCAGCCCTAAAAATGATTCCCTTGCCATTTTTTTATATACTGTATATACTTTATATATCTGCTCTAATGCCAAGAACCCAATACAAAAATTAGTATTTATTGAGAGTTTGCTATGTACCATCCATAATGGCAATATTACCTCATTTTATTGTCACAATAATGCTTTGAACTGAGTTATATTATTATATATATTTTAAAGAGAAAATTGAGAGACAACGAAGTAACTTGCCAGCATCGCACAGTTGACTAGTGACACAGCATGAATTTAAAACTGAAACTTGTCTGACCTCAGAATGTAGACACCTAACTATATACATCCTGTCTTTTAATGAAATTCATTTCATATGTACCAAATGATATTTTGTATGTACCAAATACGGGCACGAAGTCAAAACGTTTAATAGTTTGTATATAGAGTAAGTAATTTGTAGACACATAATCTCACATAACCCTCTCTAGCCTACCTCTCAGGTGTGAGGCACAGGTAATTGCCCTTTGCACCCATAGGCCTCCTTAATGCCCATCCCTTGGTTACCATTTTTTGTGCTGGTTTGTTCTCACTTCCAGCCAAAATTGAGCGATTGGTCTCAATTCTCTTGGTCACTAAGAAAGCTACGTCTTTACTAACTGGGATACAAATTAATTCTTGCAGTTATACATCAAAATAGTTAGTTCATGATCACCTAAACTCCAACACAATGGTGTTCCTAGAAGTACTTTTTTACTTAAATCACATTGTAAATTCGACTGTTCCAGAAAAGTGAGGGCAGCTCTGGCTACCAACACTTAAAGAAAAGAGAGCAAGCTCAAAGATTATGGTGGCATCCCAGATACTACCTTCTGATAATGCAGGTATAAACTCCAGAATCGGTGACTTTGGCGGGGAGAAGCTTAAGAAGTTCCCTTGAGGCAAATACATGATTTTCTTTCTTGGTAGTAATCTTTCTGTTGGTTTCTGAGTAATACCAGTCCACAGAGTATGAAGAGCTTCCTTGTCTAGGACATCTTACAATTAAAGCCTCATTTTCCAGACCCCATTTGTTTGCTAATAATAAAAAAAATATATATATATATATGAGATTCTGAAATGACTGTATAAAAGGATTACAATTCTTATGTTCTAGAATATTTCCTTCTAGGATAAAATTGAGAAGTGGCCTATACTTTGTGATACTTTAACTGAGAAAGAATAAGTAAATGATTAAGATCTTTTGTGAAATATTCTGAAGGATACTGCAGATGCATAAATGAATTTGGAGCTAAATCCCCCAAAATGCTCCAGTAAAAAGTAATGCCTATCTACACAAAATACATTGTCAATCAACAAATGCTTAGAATAGCTCCTATGTGCAGGTACCATGTTGAATTTTGACATATTTGAATATGTAAAACAAAATATGGTATGTTTGTTATGAAAAATTTGTCCTGATAGATTGGTGATGAAGAATGAGTGCATAATTATGAGAGCATAAAATAATTTTCCAGGGTACATTCATCTGGAACAAATGGAAGCAGGCAGTTCAAAATAAGGGAAAAGTTCTTGAAATTATTTGATTTAAAATTTTTTTAATTACGGTTTAAAAGCAATACTTACTAAGCATAGCTGCTGTGGAAAGGCTGAGAAAGCTTAAAATTGCCAAAACCCAAAGTCTCATTCTCAGTTTATCAGTCTAGAGCAAGTGCTGGTAAGTGTTTGCTGAGATTATTCAAGTTGGACCCGTGACGTGTGACAGTGAAGGTCACCCTGAGGAAGCTGATGATGTTTCTTAAGATTTATCGTTGCAAAGAGTTGCCAGTGTCTCTATTGAAAAATAAAGCATACAAAATCACAAGCAAAATATTTACAACCATAAACTTTACTTGCTTAATACCACCCAGGTGAATTAATCAATCAACAGGTGTTTGTTATGTATAAATATTTATAATAACAAGGTTTCAGACACGCATCATTGCATTTATCCCTACTGAATCCTTGATCACGCTATTTCAGTGTATGGAAAGAAGCTAAATTAAGAGGAAAGAAAGCTGGTTTATAATTTTGAAAAAAATTAAAACCATGAATTTCAACAGACTCTAAAAAATATAATATTATCAATGCTAATATAAACCACAGACATGCACACAGGGTGGTGGCTATGTACACAAATGTGAGCCACAGTCAGGCACACATGCGAATAATCATCAAAAGCAACTAAGGAAGAGGAAAGCGATGGGTAAACCATTAGTCAAATAATTGCCTAGAAACTACAACAAACTCTCAATAATTTGTCCCTGCCTCAGCTTGTCCCCAAGATTTACCAAAGGCTTTCTAAGAAAAGCTTGAACATCCGTGGAAAATAATTACATACCTTTCTTTTTCCTGTCGGCAAAAGAATCACTTAACTAGATTTTTTTTTTCTTAAAAAGTCATGGGAGGGATGGAACCAACATAGAAATAGACAAATACAAGAATAAACACAACAACTCTTAATATATTTCAAGAAACATAACAATCCTTAATATATGAATGTTAATGCTTTTTCTTATTACAAGTATGGAAACATTTTTATTACAAAATTTAGATAAGTAATTGCTGCTTACCCAAACTGAAGGACAGAACACAATGACCTCCAAGAACAATTTCCAGTTCTGTGGCTCCTTCCTTGCAGACTCCTCAGGTGCAAGCACTCTCTTTTATTTAAGATGGGAGACACCCCACGACATCCTGCAAGTCACCACTCCACCCACCCTGAAATTTTATTTTTGGCTAAAATTCATGACTTGTTCAAAATGCCGGTACATCATGTACCAAGAATTCTTGACCATGACCCATAAATATTTAAACGGAGGAGCAACACTGAATAATCTTATTAGAGGAAGTAATCAAAGTACCTCCCCTATTTTAGCATCCATTTCTCAAACTAAAGGAAGCTGCTTGTTTATTGCCCTGATATTGTTAGCCTTTTGGTTCTAATTAATCCTGAAATCTTGGGGCCTTGCAACCACCCTGCTCGATATTCCTGGACACTACATCTGGCAGATGTCAGCTGTGCAGTCTCAGCCAGTCTTGGCAGATTTGGTGCAGAGAGTTTCAAAAGCAAACTGTCAGCATGAAAAATGATAATTAAGCGGGACTTAATGAGGTCCTGGAGATGTTCTGTTTCTGGTCCAGAATGTGACACAGTGTCATCTAAAAACAGATTCTATCTCCTCAGATTTAAGTTCCTGTTGGACTCTCCATTTGGATGGAAAAAAAAAAAGTTTTTCTAATGAGTTCGGAGAAATAGAAGGAGGCTGTGTGTAAGAAGGCCACCTCAAGGGAGTGACAAGAAAAACCAAAACACTGGACTCTTTGGGCTCCATGTAAAACATGTCATTGCAAAATTTGATTTTAGCTATGCATAGCTGTGTATAGCTCTATAATGAGTAAATAGCTATGTATAACTTTATTATGAATAAATTCAACTTAATTTTGAAACTCGCCACATCTCAGAAAGATTCAGGGACTAATTATAGACCAGCATAATAATAATGATGATGATCATAATCAAAATCATAATAGCTAATCTTTCTCTAGAACTCTCTCTATGCCAGATATAGCTCCAAGTGACTAACATATATCAACTCCATTCTCATAACCACCCAATGAGACAGGTGAGATTATTATCCCCATTTTACAAATAAAGACACTGAGGCACAGAGAGGTTAAATAACTTAGTCAAGTCACACACTGCTAAGAAGTAGAATCAGAATTTGAACCCAAGCAAGCTGGCTCAAAAATGCCACTTGAGTCATAAAACCACCAGGCAAGGAAGGTTAAGAGAGGAGGTGCCACAAAAGAAGAATTCCAGGTGGGTTTTGGGAGTTTACTACAATATCATCCCCCATCCCTACCTCCGACTGTGGCTGTCACTGCTCTTGAGCAGGCCTCTGCATCTGCATGGAGTTTAATCAGATTTTGGGTGTGTCAGCCATGTGCTCTGACAGAAGAGATACAGTCTTGTCACCCCTGGGAGATGAGCCATGAGATGTTTGTTGTAATCTTGAGGAATTAGTTCTGCTTGTTGCTATTCCCCGACTTAATTGTCAATGTTCTTATTATCAAGATCATATAAGATTCAGCTCTGAGCCCACAGAATCAGGAGCAGGAGAGCCTGGAACAGTTCCTGGGGCACTGTAAGCTCCAGATAACATTTTGTTAAAGAAAATAATATGAACTTGAACACCTTAGACTTGAATATAAACTTATATTTTGTATCATAAAACATTTTTCAACATTTTATTAAATTTAGGCATTTCTTCATTAAACTAGGCCATATTTACATTGGTTTCTCAGTTTTAAACAAGGTTTCAATTAGAATTTTAACATGAAATCTTACAGAAGCATTTAATAAAGTATAATTATTATTATGAAACAATTTGGTCATCCATTCAACGGTTAAGTCCTGTCATTCAAAGTGCAATACTGTGTGGTACTTATCGTCAACATCTTTCAAATTTCGCAGGTGAAAATAAAAAGCAAAGGAGGAGACTGGTTAATTTGACCAAGCTCACCCAGTTGTGGCTGGATTTGAAACCAGACTTGTTGAATCTCAAAGCCAAAGCGTTTTTTCTTATATCAACTAAAAACAGGAGAGATTGGAGCAGTGAAACTTTCCTTCTTATAACTGCAAATGGGTTATTGAATAAAATAAGGTAGTCTAATTTCCCTTAATGCTCTTCTTTATAAAGAACTAAACCATTTTGGCTTCGAACTACTATGACATCATTCAATGAAAAAAATATAGTAGTTTAGAGTAACTTACCAAGACAAAATGTGAAAGGCAAGGGCTTTTAATAAATAAATAAAGCAGAGATTTTGAGCAGCCCTGAATTTCTGCCAAGTTAATCAGAAACTTCCTAGTGTCTGCGTGTTTCTCTGACAAATACCCTCTTTTTGAGACTTCTTGGAACTACTCTTTGTTTTTAATATTAATCTAATCTAATTTGGCCATAATTTTTTTTCTGATTTGGTGGGTTACGATTTTGAAATCTTGCATGTCACTATTTATAACCTAATTCTCTGAGAATTCTCTGAGAATTAGGTTATAAATAGTGACATGCAAGATTTCAAAATCGTAACCCACCAAACTAAAAAACAAACTAAAAAAAGAAATAAGCAAAAGAAACCTCTATTGCCAGAGTAAAAGCTAGCTGTGTGTATTTGGAATATGGCATCCAAATGTTTTGTAACTTCAAAGACATTGTGTGAGGTTTATTCATTTGTCTTGGCTGACGGCATAGCTTATGAAAACAAATTTGTCTTACACTCCAGAGCTGGCCATCTGCAGCCTGGTCTTACTGTAAACCATGTCAAAACCCAGGAAATCTCTGTCATGTTAGAGTTACATGAATTTTATTGGATCCGGTTCTCATTCGATAATTCTCACAAGAATAAGGGGACATTTTTCCCCCTCATTTCATCAAAGAGCATTTTAGATGCCACTTTCTGTCTGTTTGTCTTGATGAAATGTTTGTAGAGCCTGTGATGATGAATGGGGACAAATCACACGTGTGGCATTAGGTAGCTTGACCAGTGTCTCGGTATAAGGCTGTGGGCCCAGCTCCAATCTACGTGTCACCTTAGGCAAAGCCCTTGTTTTTTTATTCTTCTTTGCCACACTCCAAACTCCAGGGGCACTCAACGCTTAGCCCCTTCTTTCAATTCTCCTTTTGGCCTTGCCCATTCTCCCCTTCAAAAACTAGAACAAACTGGTATGTAATCAAAGACAAACTAGCATTACAAACACTTTATATCTCCAGAGCTAAAACCCTGATCTCCCCTTTTCCCCCATCACCCATAAGAAAAGTAGCATCTCCCACAGTCTTCCTTATCTCAATGATGGCAACACTACCCTTCCAGTTGCTCAAGCCAAAGCTCTCCATACGTGATTGACTCTTCTCTTCCTCACGTACCTGACATGCAGTCAGACATCCTATCGATTTCACCTTCAAAGTATTTCCTACATACAACTACTTATCTCCACTCCCATTGCCACCTCTCTTGTCTGAGCCACCATCATGTCTCACCTGGATTTTAACAATAGATTCTAATTGTTCTCTCTGCTACTGCCAGCACTTCTCTTCAGACAATTCCTACTACAGAGGCTCCAGGTATCCTGTTAAAATCCAAATCTTATCATATAGGCCTCCAATGTCTTTCCACCTCACTCAAAAGAAAAGCCAACACCTTTACAGCAGCTGTGAGGGCTCTCGGAATCCAAGGCCAACCATCACCTCCCCAACTCTTCCCCCTAATCCTGTGTCCTCCTTGCCATTCCTTGAGTGGACTAGGCCGATTCATCCTCTGTGCTTGCTCTTCTTTCTGTGTGGATGGCTCATTCTGGTTACCCCCAGGCTACCCCTCTCACCCAGGAGCTTTCTGGGAAGAAGAAATGTTTCTATGTTGTTTGGAATGGTGATTACATGAGTGAATATAATGATAAAATCTCATTCAACGGTTAAGATCTGTGTTCTCAATTTAATATTAGTCATTTCTCAGTAATAATTACAATAAAATAAAGTCATATTCTTCCACATATGTAATAAGAATAGCACTATACTGAAGTCAAGAGACCAGATTCATTTATGAGATAACACAAGAAATTTCCACGGGAGGTTTTGCTGATATTTTATATCAGACTTCTCATAATAAATAATCTGTCGATTTTTTTTTTTGGAAGATGATATCAAGAACTAATTGTCCGGAACTAGTTCTATGGTCAATCTTTTCCCAAAAATATTTTTAGATAACTTTATCCTTTGAATTTATTTTAATTTTTCCATCTGAGATTAAGAGTGATCAGCCAGGCTTATTTGTAGTTTCTTGGGTGACAGCAAAGATGACACCCGCAATATTTGAGAAAAGCAACACCACAAAGGCACCAACTATCTACAAGGACACTGGCCACTGCAAGGGATCCGGGCTTAAATCTGTGATTTCTGGATTGTGAGGTGGTTCGAGGGGAAGACAGTGGAAGGTATTGGGAGGGCCTGACATAGAGACTATATACTCATCAATAAGGAGATATTTCAGTGTTTTAACAACTAGTATGGTTACACATATAAATTCTGCATGAAATGGCCTTGTAAGAGCAAAATACTGAACCCAGACATCCAGTGAGACCTCTAGATGTCCATTACCGTTTCAAATATTGGGGATACAGAAATGCATCAAACAGAAAAACAGAGACAAAAATACCTGCCCATATGGAATTTATATCCTAGCAGAGAAGAGGACAATAAAGAACATATACAAAAAAATTTTATGCAAGATTTAGGATGGTGATACATTTAGAAAGGGAAAGAAAGTAGAGGAGGAAAGCAGGGAGAGTTGGAGGAGTGGGAATTTATGTAGAGTGGCCGGAAAGGCCAACTAGAAAAGTGACATTTGATGCATAGTCAAAGCACAGCCCACATAGGAGGGAGGGAATGCGGAGGTCTCAAAGCAGAAGCATTCCCCGTTTGAGGAGCAGCAGGGAGCCATGTGGCTTGGATAGCAGGAGGAATGGTGGAGAAGTAAGAACAGGTCAGAGATTTCTGGTGACCAAATCATGTATACCCTCATGCGTCATCTTGGGCCCTTGGCTTTTATTCCATGAGATGGAAACCACTGGAGGGTTTCGAGGCAAGAAATGGCATGACCTGATGTGAGTGTTGAAAATACTTTTAAGGAGGACAACGGATGAAGAAAACAAGTTAGGATGCTATGCAATTGTCCAGATGAGAAAGATGGTGACTTGGACCAGGGTATGGAAGTGTAAGTGGTGAGACAAGCCTGGATTTTGGATATATATTTGAGGTGTTACTGACAAGACTTCTTGATGGATAAGATAATGGTGTATGAAAACAAGAAGGCAGTCAAAGATGACACCAAAGTTTTGGCCTGAGCAACTGAACAAAGGAGGTTGCTATTTACTGAACGGGGAGACTGGAGGTGGAACAGGTTTTGGAGTAAGATTAGACCAGTTTGTAATATGTTCAACTTGACATATCTATTAGATGTACAACTGGAGATGTCACATCATCAGTGGGATATTTGCTTCTGAGTTTCGGGAGATATATTCGGGCTAGAGATATACATTTGGAATGTGTCAGTGTACAGATGAAATTAAACCCCTAAGACTAGATAACATCTCCAAAAGTAAACATAGATAGGCCATGAGGGTACAAAAGAGCAACTTCTTGTTTTCACTGTAAAACTTTCCTGGGGAGAGATATTCATCTTTCTATAAAAGATAAATTTGTATATGTCTATGTAAAACACTGCAGAAGCATTGAGAATTTAGTATGAGTTAAAATAAGTGCTTAACTTGGAATCCTTTCTTTCCTTGTCTCTTTTTCTAGTTTTGTTTGTTTGCTTGATTGTTTTGCAAATAATCTTATAGAATCTGAACCCACTTTGGAAATATTGCATTACTTGTTTCTTTCTATTTCAATTTTGTTAATAGTTAAGATTGGAATGGCATTATTCTGTTGTCGGTGTCACTGATGACATCTATGTCAGTCCTCAGTCTCGACCTCACCTTTAGCTCTGAGCAGCCTCTGTTAACAGTTGAGCAATTTTTCCATCTTTCTTCCCAAATATATTCAGAACTCAGCCAGGTGACCACTTGTCATGGCTCTCACTGGTGATCTAGGCCACCACCACCTCTTGCTCAGATTATTGCAATTTGTCTTTTTGGTCTTTCCTTTGTCCCCTATCATCTATTTTCAAAGCAGAAATCAGCATGACCCTTTTAATCGCTCCTTTTCTCAAACCTCCCTTTTACTAAGTGAAAGTCAAATTCTTTGTGATGGACAAAAGAGCCCTCGTGGTCCACCGCCTCTCACTCCTCTTAGTCAGGTCCTTCTATACCCCCCACCCTCATTCCACAATGTGCACACTCTTCTCCTCCCTGTTCCCTGAAAACCCCAAGCTTGCCCCTGTCTCAGAGCATTTGCACCAGCTGTTTCCTCTATCTGGGATTCTCTTCCTCCATCTGTGTGGCATCTGTCTGGCTCACTCTGTCACCTCCTACATAATGAGGTCTCCATTTATCCTCAACTAAGCCTACACTCCCAGATCCCCTTACCCTGTTCTAGTTTTTCCATGGCTTTTATTGCTTTCTAACATATTTAATACTTGACTTATGCATCACATATATTTTTTCTGTTTTGTTCATTTATGTATCCCCAGGGGAGGTCCTCAATAAATACTTTTTGAATGAACAAAGGAATGAATGGTCTACTGTTGCATAAGCATGGGGATTCATTTCCTCTCCAAATATAGTTTTACAGAAAAGTTAGATTTAAGGATACTTTAATTTTCAAAGTGGAAATAGAAATAGGAAGTGAGTGAATTAGCCCTGGATTTGACCCAGAGGCCAGAGGCACAAACTGTCACTGACTAATTTCAAAAAGGGGAGAATTCGAGTAGCAATAAGCATATATACTGAAGGACAAGAAAAAGGAAAAAGAATTAAACCTCTGATTTGCTCAAATGCTTCTTAGTGATAGTAGAAGTCAAACCCACTCTAAGGTTATTGTTTGGTCACCATGATTTAAGAATGTCCTAGTTTTATGAAGCTTAATGCAGATCGCATTTTCAAAAGACTAATCATTTTTCATGGAAGCTAGAGTACTAGGAAATTCCTCTAACAAGTAATTTCACACATTTCTTTTAAAAGTTGGTATTTATGTCAGCAGTGGTCTAACAGATTCATAATGGGGGAGGGGGCACTTAAATTTCCAGGAAACAATGTTCAAAAAATATTGAAATAACAATAAAGCAATTTTGAACATTCCAGACCAGAATTTATCAGAGCCCTGCTCAAGAAGAGAAAAAAGATGAGAGAATTTACAACTATAAATAGTAAGACAAGCTTACCGCACAGGGTGGCTGATATTTTCTGACCAATGAAGTACCCAGGGTGAAAAAGACTTTAGAAAGTGATGATAGGTCCTGGGAATGGGCAGAGAGAGTAGAGAGTGGGGAGAGCAACCAAGAACCTCAGCTCTCAAATGCATCAGCATAATCCCATTCTCTTTTTCCAGAAATAAGCCCCCATTCTGGAAGCTTTGGTTTGATTCAGAGGGGCCAAGAGGGTGGAGGCTCCAATGCAGTCCCTTCATAGTTTTGACAAGACTTCTAAGAGAAAGATGTCTTGTTTTCAGCTTAGAATGAACTCAAACAGGCACCTAACATCCACTTACATAATGTGTAAGGTAGTGGTCTTGGATGGGGAATTGGTTATATACTCTTGTCTAAATCTCAGTTACATTCTAGTGTACACTGTCTTTGTTCTGTGTTTTTTCCATCAGGGCACTGTCCCATTTCACCTGGGGCCCAGCCACACATGGCTCCAGAGCCAATGCCAATGACTCGACCCAATCATTTCATGCTGTCATGAACCCAAGCTTTCACCAGCACTAGCATGGAGTAGCAGTTGAATACATAGGATTTGAGTCAGCCAGGTCTGACTTTCACCTCTACTTCACAGAATTATCATAAGAACAACAGGGTATTGCATATGGAAGGCACTTGGTTCACAGTCTGGCACAAGCAGATTCTCAGTAAATAAGAACTGTTGCTGTTATTACTATGTTATTATAGGTGTGTTAAAGACAATTTTGTCCTGGGCAAGCTTGAGCCTCCCCACCTCTGACCCATGTCCCCTTCATCATCCCATTCCTCCATTCTCCTCTGAAACTAGTCCTCAGTAGAAAAATTTTAAAAGAAAACATAGGGAAAAAAGGTTCATGACACATCTTGGCAATGATTTCATGGACATGACGCCAAAAGCATAGATGAACATCAAACTAAAAATCTTTACCATAGTAAAGGAAACAGTCAACAGAGTGAAAGATCTCCAATCTATATAATGGGAGAAAATCCTTACTAACCATGTATCTGATCAGGGATTGAGTTCCAAAATATATAAGGAACACTTAGAACTCAAGAGCAATAATAATAATAGCCCAATTAAAAGTAATGGGCTAAAAGCTTGAATCAGTGTTTCTCCAGAGAAGACATACACAAACTGACAATAGATACATGAAAAGGTGCTCATCATCACTAATCATCAGGAAAATGCAAATCAAACTCACAATGGTATATCACCTCATTTCTGTCAGAATGGCTACTAGCAAAGAAACAAAAGATAGCAAGTGTTGGTGAGGATGCAGAGAAATTGGAACCTTTGTGCCCTGTTAGTGGGAATGCAAGATGGCGCAGTTGCTGTGGAAAACAGTGTGTAGTTTTCTGGAAAAGTTAAGGTAGAAATACCACATGACCCAGCAATCCTACTTCTGGCTATTTATCCAAAAGAGTTGGAACTAGGATCTCAAAGAGATATTTGCACCCCTGTGTTCATCGTAGCACTGTTCACAAAAGCCAAAATGTGGAAGCCTAAAAGTCCAGGAAGAAATGAACAGATAAAGAAGGTGTAGTATACACAGACAGGGGAACACTACTCAGCCTGAACCTTAAGGACTTTATGCTAAGTGAAATAAGCCAGTCGCAGAAAGACAAATATTGCATGATTTCACTTATCTGAGGTATCTAAAATAGTCAAATACATAGAATCGAAGAGTAAAATGGTGGTTTCCAGGAGCTGAGCGGTGGAGAGAGAAACAAGCAGATAATCAACATAAAGTTTCAGTTAAGCGAAATGAATAATTTCCTGAGATCTGCTCTACAAGTTGTGCCTATAGTTAGCAATTCTGAGTTGTACATTTAAAAGATTTATTAAGATGGTAGATCTCAGCTTTTAGCCCATTACTTTTAATTGGGCTATTATTATTATTGCTCTTGAGTTCTAAGTGTTCCTTATATATTTTGGAACTCAATCCCTGATCAGATACATGGTTAGTAAGGATTTTCTCCCATTATATAGATTGGAGATCTTTCACAATTATGAGGGCTGACATTACTGTTTGCTGTCGGCTAGGTATTGTGCTGAGTACTTTACATCCATTTAGTCTTTCAAAACCACCCTCTGAACTTGGTATTAGTAGTAATATGCTGGTTTTATAGGTAAGGAATATTAGAATTAAAGAAGCTGGGTGGGTTGCCTAGAGTTATGAATCAAATAAGTACAGCAGCATGGATTAATTGCTGCTCTGCCTAGTTCCAGACTTTGTTTCAAATATCCTACATAGAATAGCATAAATATAACGATGCTCATATTAAGATTTTGGGGCAATTACACATGGATAGTTTGGCCAAAGAGACTACTTAAAGAACTGCTGCAGCTAGAGGAAAAGCACATGCCCCTGTTTCTCTGCTCCTGGAGGAAATTATAAGGAGAAACCGACGCTCAGTGGGTAAGGCTTTGGCAGCCAATTTTGCCATCACCTACTCTACACACTTTGCTGAGGTGTCTTCAGAGAGAAAAAGAATGGAGCCATCAACCCGAAGTTCACAGCAAGCACCAAAGACAAATGTGAACTTAAATCACTTATTGACTCACTACCCACCACTACTCACCCCACCCAACCCCCCAAAAAAGATTGGCCCTTACCAGCCAGCTTGCTTATACCCACCACTCTCATTTTTCACCCTCTATTTCCTTCTCACTGATAGTTCTGACCTGTCTTCCTCACACCACAGACCTCTCTCTCTCACCTCTTTTGTCCTGCAGCCCCTTATCTCCTAAGTCCTTTTCTCTCCTCCACCATCTGAGTAGATTAGATTCTACTTCTAGATTTTAGTGAATTCCAGAAAGAATGGTTCTGGAATATGAGCACTCTCTATATATTCCTCGAGGCCCCTTCCTTCCCCACCGTCCAGCAGATATTATCCAACACCTGTGGAAGAGAAGGCCAAGGAGTACTTTGGAGATGACTTGGATTGGCTTACAGTTTCTCATGAGAGCCTATTGTATGCAAATCTTTTCAACTCCTCTCCCCAGCACTCAGTGAAGTCCAGCTGGTAGCTTGAAATCAGACATGGTGGGAATATTCACAATATTTACGCCACAAAAAAATTAGCAAATGCTACTAGTAAAGGCTTTTTGTCCAAAAGAGCCTGTTGTTAAAATTTATCAGCAAACCACTGGACATCATTGTGCAACTGGCCATTTAGGTTTACAGCTTTTAAAAGGCGTGAGCCTAACTTCATTCATCTCTTTTTCTTCATTTGCCTTGCAAGCCAAGGTTATTGCACACTGGACTGGATCATCCAACCTTCAAATATTGTGCCCTTAAAATCAGTGGAGTGCCTATTTGTATGATTAAAGGAGATTTTGCTTTAAAAAATGAAAAATAAAAAATATATATATAAAGAGAAAGTATCTCTGGCCTCATAGTCTCAGCCTCTTTTCTCACTCATCTGTGAAAACTATAGCATATACTAGTTAGAATGACTGTTAAATTCTAATATCTCTCACACCTTAGGCCAAAATTCCACATTATTCAAACAGGGCTTTGAGGGACTTTGTCAGTCTATAACTTGGTTTTCCCATTGGTAATACTATTTTTTCATAACTGAAAAAAATAACAGCAATTATTATTTTTAACTTAAATTTTTGTTTTAAATTTCCACACCCTTTGATATAAAATTTTTGAAAAACATCCCAAAGGCACTTACCATCAGCAGTCCTGCTTGAGTTCTTTCTTCCTCAACTTCCTACCAACAGAGTTTTTGACTCTAGAAGCCAGTGTCTCCAACAGCTCTATGCTAAAAAGAGATAGACATCCTTCTTTAAAATTCTCCCTTTCCTTATCAGTTAAGATATAGGTACCAGGTTACTGATAAACTGAAACTGATAAACTGTACTATTCACAAAAGTCAATTTTAGTTTTCACCACATTCTCTATTCAAAAGATCTCTGATGAAGCTATACTCCCAATGTTGACATTATCTCCACAGATGGTCACATTTCATCTTAACTATATTTTACTTCCTTTGTGGGTAACTTTCTCAGCAAAACCTCCCTTACTCCATCGAGGTGGCAGGTCACTCAGTGCCCTGAGAGTGTGCTAGCAGCTGTAATTTCCTCAAAGCTGCAGCTCTAGAGGAACAGAACACATGTCTACAGCAAGTTTTAACTGTTGATGCTTCAGTGTCAATGTTTTGAAAACTCTGACACAGGCTGAGTGTTTAAGTGTGTGCCAGGATCTGTGTGCAGGGATTTTGTCCATGTTCTCCCATTATGTCAGAGGCATAATGGAGGCTCAGAGAGGCTGATTAACTACCTTCCCTGAGGTAATAACCAGAACCAGGTGAAGCCAAAACCCAAAGTCTCCACAACGGGACTCTTCCCACGTGCCACCAGATGACCTGTCTAGGATACAGATTTGAGGACACATGTTGCAATATTAGAATTCTGGATAAACCAACTTGAATCATCTATGTGTTTTTTTTCCAAAATGTTGATGACTTTCAAATAATCAGGATATTCCATCTGCCAAATAATTCTCTAATATAGTAGCAAACGCTGAACTTTAGACACAACCTGAGTTTCCTCTTACAAGCAATGTGACTTTGGGCAAATTCTCTAACCTCTCTAAATCTTTTATGCAAAGGGTATAGTTATCAATATTAAATGAAAAAAAAATCTATATCAGGGGTCAGCCACATTAATGAATACTGGTGACTTTCTGTCCTATTATATACTCAAAGTATTACCCCGACCACAGTTATGCTTAAAACAACAACAACAAACACTTCAAAATTTACTTTTTTTCATATTTGCATCAGGACCAAGAAAGCCAAATCACCTCTTCTCCTTATCTGTGATCACCTACATAAAAGATGAAAATCTACAGCAGGATCCAATTACATGTGCCACAATCTTTCTATAAAATATACTTTTACATAAAGTCACCTATCATTTCTTCTGGAATGATACACTTAAACTGGAAAAATGCACTTAAACAATAAACCAAATAGCACCCATTAATATTTCCAACATTGTCTTAGGCACTGTGTGATATATAAGCAAAATCTGAGACTCGTTCCTCACTTCAAGGAACTTGAACTTTATGAAAAAAAGTGGGGTAGGAGAATATATCATTTTATAAATCTGAAAATTTTGAGTTTTAATTAGATATTAGGAACAATCTTAATATTTTTTTTTAATTAGGGTAGGTTATTGAGAGGCTATAAAGTCATCTTTATTCAAGAGTGGAATTTTGAAAGTCTTTCTGGAATGGTTGAGCTATGGTTCTACCCTAACTCTAGATATCTTAATATCTTTTGTCATCACATGAGGGTTAAGACAGCAGTGTTTAAGCATTTGGGCCAACTCTGCTGTGAGATTTGTTTTTCAAAGTCTGTCAGCATTGGCACTTTCATGCTTGACACTCATCAAGATGATTTTTAACGTTTTTGTCAAAAGTTCAGGACATTTGGTGAAGTACATGGAAGCCAACATCTCTCAAGGTCATCCAGGTTTAGTAATAAAGAAGGTGACACCTGAAGAAAGATAGAGGATCCTCAGCAGCCACTTCGGGAAGTTTCTCTTTAATAATCCCCCTCTCTGCAAGGGCTCTGCAAAATAGATCCAGAAACCTTACTGATGCACTCAACTGGCAGGTACAGACTGGACAAATCTGGGAAGGACCACGGCCCAGTCCCTTTGAGGATCTCTCCTTGAGCCTGGACATCTTCGACGGTGCCCCCTAAGTGTGATTTCCCCAAAGGCCACATAAAAATAACTGTACCCCTTGGAGGTGACTTTCCTAAACAAAAGTGCTCCAGAACCGACAGAAAGTCATTTTTCTTTATGGAAGCAGAATATCATCTGTGATATCTGACGACATGAAAGGAAAGATGAAAAATGGCCAAACTTGTTTATCTGAAATGGAAACAATAGATTGGTGCTGCTGGAAGAGCAGAAATGTATTTAGGGTGAGTGCATGTGTGTACATGTGTGTGTGCGTGTGTGCATGCACATGCATATGAGTATTGTTTGTGTGTTTGCATGTGGGTTTTGTCCACATGGAGAGGACATTTTAGCTCTGTATCCAAACCAAACCAAGCTTTGATGATGTCAAAAATCCCACCAGATTTCCAAAACCAAGAGGTTAACTAGTCTTTGTTGCATCTTGGAGAACTAGGAATAATTGGTTAAGACCCATTACCAAGGCAACAGCCACGTGACAACCCAGAATCCCCCCTATGATGTTTACTAATTCCTGGGGCTCATTATCTCAAGGTCCCCACTGTCTCAGTCTTCTGTGCCCAGGAGTCCCATCTCTGTTCTGTTCAGCACCAGCCTGGAACTTAGCTCCTTTTCCGTTTTGCACAAGAAATCCAAACAATTCTAAAATGTGGTGCACCTAGCTAAAGATTCGTACATCACATGGAAGCTCTCATGGCTTCTTACCATTGCTAAGGCTCTGTCCATCCTTCCCGCTCCCCCGATCATCACTACGCCTTCCCTCCAGAGGTACCCAGGACCCTTCACTTCTCCCCAGTGCATATCCCTAGATGGGTACACCCCAAATCCACCAAAATGCTAGGCGGTGGGAAAGGCTGCATCCCTTTTAGAAAGAAGCTGACACTATAGGTTGCAAATTTCTTTTTCTGTGTCACATCTGCCTTCAATTCACCTTCGCCTCCCCATGAGCAGCCTTCCCCACTTCTAGCACTTTCTCACCTCTTATCTGGTTGCTACAACCCATCGAATATGTCAACCAATGAGACTCACTGCTTTACCCTCTCAAGGAGCAAAGAGTTTCTTGGGAAAAAAAAAAAAAAACTTAAAAAAAGCTTTATAAATAGAAATGTCTAAATGGCTTACAAAGGAATCTTGGAATCTAAGAAATTTTTTTAAAAAGTAAGATAAATGTTTTAACCCAGAAAATTGCCATCAAATCTAATATATAGCCAGAAACTTCACTTCCTTCTAAGATCAATTTGGTAAGTCCGAATCTCACTCATCACCCTGGGTCCTTGTTCTCCTCATCATATTTAACAAGAAACAAAAACTCAATCTTATTTTATAATCACACCATAGTAAGTTCATTCAGATCTTTTATGATTCCATAATAGATAAAAAAATATATATTTCTATTTTAGGCATTTACTTGGCTGTTCTTGATTTTCCTGAAGCAGTTAGTCTATTAATTGGCTCCTGCTTTTCCTAATATAATCTATATAGGTCAAAGACTTTGGACTCAGTTTTCTTTCTCTCTTTGAGAAATTAAAAATTAAAACCAAGCACAAAAGCTAGTGTGTTCCTGCTTCCTTTTTACTCCTATTCCAAAGTTTTTAAAAGTCTTTGTTTTGTCCAGATTTAACAGAAGTGCTTGATTTGAGAGTTGAGGAAGAGGAATTATGCTGAAGTCATATGTTCAACTGGAAGAAAAAATAATTTTGATCTGAAAACTTAGATTTTTACATTCTCTCTCTGTCTCTCTCAACACGCCCCCCCCACACACACAAACACACTCTCACACACACACACATATGTCCCTTCCTTCCTCTCCACATTTTAACAAGGTTCAAGTAGTAACAACACTTGAGTAGTTTAAATAAAACAATGAGCTGGAAATTGTGAGCGTCCAATAAAAACACATTTAGTAGGTGTGGCAGCAAGCCTCCAAGATGATCCTTAATGATCTCTTCCTCCCATTGATCACACGCTCATATAATCTTCTCCCCAACTCTACCAGGTAGGTCTAGGTAATCAATAAAATATGGAATAAACTACTTCTAAGAGTAGGTTCCACAAGGCACGTGGCTGCCATCTAGGCTTTTCTCTCTTGCTGAAAGGCCATGTGTGAGCACCCCAGTGCACTGCTCCACATAGAGAAGTACTGAAGCCTCCTGCTAATAGCCACATGGGCAAGCATGGAGGCAAATCTCCCAGGTCTTTTTGGGCCAACAGCTTGACCACAGTTTCATGAAAGACCCTGAAGTAGAACCACCCAGCTAAGGCACTCAGATTCCTGACCCTCAGAAAATGTGTGAAATAACAAATACTCATTGTTTAAGCCAAATATTAGAGGAATTTGTTATATAGCAAATAATAACTAATAGTTGATGATAATGTGTCTATAACTACTTTCCTTCTTGATCTATCAACGAGGAGGAGATAGAAGTCAGGGTCTTTGCTAGTATGAAACAACTTGATCTTCTTTGCATCGCATTTCCCTTAAAAAGTAAGTCAAAAATTCAATTTCTACATCTACTTAGTAGGCCTTTTTCTCTCTGTGTTGTCAGGAAGCTGCTTCTGCTGTATCTCTTGGATTTCTGTTATCAGAGGAAACTTTCTTAGAGATTGTTTTTTAAAGCTCTCTTTCTCTAGTCTAATCAAAGTATCTTCTCTTCTACATGCTCTTTCGATACATTTAACAGATCTTTGCCTTATATCAGAAGGAAACAACTTCATCTGATCATAGAGAGTAACGTTTCATCATGTTGCCCCATGATCTGGCAACATGATAAGAGCTGGCAAAAATATCCTCTGAGAAGCCTCATGAGATAGGTCTCTATAGACAATGAGATAACCTCCACATGGCTACCAAGAGCACAGGAAGCAGGCAGCAGAAGTTGTGATAAGAGAGGCAAGATTAGCTAGAGCAGTGGGTGGGAAGTGGGACTGGGCTTTGGGCAAGGGCTTCATTACTTTAGGTAAAAAGTCTTTACCTCAATCAGAAATTCTCCCATCGTGATGTGATGCCTTTGCCCCCTGGACTCTCAGACACTTTGCCTTTTCATACAGTGAGAGTGTAAGAGGAAAATCTGATTTGTAGGTTATGTTGTCAATATTTCCCCCTGTGGTGGTCTTCACGCTCTCATGTCTCAATTACATCCCTCACCCTTTAACAATGTAAAAGCTTGAGAGGAAAGGCTGATCTGTGGGTCACGTTTTTGCTCTTTCTTTTTATTCAAATAAATGTCAAATTTTTCCTTCATGACCCTACATCTTCTAAAACTTAGAAATCTAGACCGCTTTTATCTGGGGCCGGTAAGAATTTAAATATGACCTTCATTTGCTGAAATTCTCTAGTCCTGTAAATGTTTATGAAAGATTATCTTCTGAGATCAAGTCCCAGTATTTGGAAGCATTTCAAGAAAATTCAGACTTAGGAAAGAAAGAGGATTGGGGAAGGAAAAAGGAAAGTGATTTCACAGAGACCACAACTTGCATTTTTAGGAAGTCACTTTAACCATCCACTTGAATTTGTTTTTTTTTCCAAGATCCTGTTTAATTCTCCTGAAAACAACTTCCCTAATTGACACATTTTTGAAAAATAATAATAATAATAATTTATTTGCCAATATACTTGTGTAATATGTAGCACATAATATCTAACAGATGGTGCCCTTAGTTCTGAAGTATAGACCGTCAGAATATTGGGGCACTAGTCATTTTAAAATCATGCATTTCTGAATAGATAAATAATGTTCGTTAAAGAAATTTTAAGTATGTTAAGTATTATCTCTAATACTCGGAATTAATGATTTTAAACACATCTACATATTTCCTGTCAGCATTATTTCTAAGAATGTATATGTGAATATAATTGTGCAAGATATACACACACACACACACACACACACACATTCATACATACATATAGGTATTATATATAGTATATGCAACAACAAAAAGACATAAAAGAAATACATAAGAAACAAGTAATGGAGATTTATATTTCTAGAGGAAAAGACTGAAGAATAAGAATCGTAATGAATTTTTTTTTTTTGGACTTTGACAAAATAATTCCAAAATTAAATTGAAGAACAAATAAAAATAGCAAAACTAACTTTTTATTGAGTGCTCATGTGTGCCAGGCATTGGTTCCACCCATCATAATAATAATCACCACTATAATAAATTTTTGAGGCAGGGACTATTATTACCTCCAATTTCCAGATGAGTAAACTGGGCCATGGAGAAGTGAATAAACTGGCCGAGTTATGGTGCAGGTTTTGGGAGAGCTGAGATTTGAATCCAAATACTATCAAAGTGAAGCCTGCACTATTACGCAATATCTGCCATGCTTCTCGACTTTCCAGGAATACTTGAGACAAAGCAGGAAATATGAAAAATAATAAGAGTTCAGGGAAATGGGTGATTTGTCCTTCCAGATAGTCTCTCTTGGACTTACTGTTGTCCAATACAGTTTCAATAATTAAAATAATATGGAACAGCCGTAGGAAGAGACAGACTGCTCAATAAAACAGAATGGAAAATCTAGAAACGGATCTAAATATTCATAAGAATTTATCACAAGATGATAAACGAGACAGCAAATCAAATTTGGGGGAAAGAATAGGTTTTAAATAAATGATATTAAAAGCATTTTAAATGTATGTCAACATTATAAAAGTTTTCCCATATGCATTATAAAATACATTAAAGCAGTTGAAAAACAGTTTAATTAATGAAAAAATTAAATTCCAAATGGATTAGAGGTTTAAAAGTAAAATAAAAAATTAAAACTGTAAACAAATAGAATAAAACATTTAGTTAGTTATGAAGGGGGACTAATACTGGTTTTCTAAGCATAATAATAAAGGTAGAAACCATAATGGCAAAGATCAAATAAAATTTATTACATCTGAATATACTCTAAACAATAAGCAAAAGGCTGAGGAAATATTTAAAATATAACATATATAAAGCTTTTATACATAGTTTATGCATATATACCCATATATATATACTTTCAATACAAACATATTTTATAAATTGACAACAGAAAAAAATAACAAATTAATTTTATTTTTTTTAATAAGCTAAAGAATTGAGCAGGCATTTCAAAAGAGAGGGTATAGAGATTTTCAATAAATTAATTAAAAATATAATGCACCAAATTAATCAAGAAATATAAATTAGAATCAATAAAAGTACTATTTTTACTTATTAAATTTGTAAAAAGCTTTACAAAATTATAATACAATGCTGGC
>NW_006442124.1:904997-911207 GCF_000325575.1 Pteropus alecto | reverse complement strand
AGGGAAATACCGAACATATAAGCTGAAACAACATTTTTAGAGGGTAATTTGGAAATTTGAATAAAAATTTCCTTTAACTGAGTAATTCCTCTTCTGTCAATATATTTAAGGAAATCACGATGTTCAAAAATATTCAGCTTCTCATTGACAATGTGATGGATAATAGTGGGAGAAAAAAACTAAATACAAATTAAATAGTTGATTAAATAATCAATAAACTAATAAAGTACTCCACGGTTATCAAATATTATGTGTAGGGAGCTAAAAGGTTAAGTGAAGCTCCCACATTCAAAGGAGTTCATGGATTATCCCGGGAGGCCTGCTTGCATATAAAAGGGAAAAAGCTGGTTCTGAGGAATTCCAGGAGGAAGAAGATTAAGATTAGAAACAAGAAGTACAAAGGGAGTTTCGATTGTACCTTGATCTTCAAGATGTTACTTTAACTATGTTATCTTGGGATACATAAAGGAACAGAATATGTATAAAAAGAAGCCTAAGAAATAAACTTGGAGAGACAGTTGTGAGATCTGTTCTCCCTCCTGCACCCTGTCTGTCTTCTCTTTATTCTCAGTCCCCGCTCCCCCATTCAGGGACCTGGTTTGACTTGGTCGGCTGGTTTCCGACAATTATGTAGAGCACCAATATTTAAAGAAATAGGAAATGTTTTTGACGGAGTTGAAGTGTTTAAAGAGCAGGTTTGGTGGTTTCTATTTCTAGCCAAGATGAAGTAACATGGACCAGACTGACCTCTTGCTTAAAACAACTAAGAACAACTATTGAGGCAATAAATAATGAACTCAGAGATGGGAAGCAAATGAGACAACTCCTCTAACTGCCTGGAGAGTTTCTAGGCTGCGATCCTGGAAAGGGGAAAGAGATGGAGAGCCCCATGGTCATTCTGAGATGAGGAGTCAGAGCTGGGAATCTAGGAAAGCCAGAGTGACTAGAGTCCCAACCAGGAGAGCACTGCATCGGGAAACCCAAGAGGTCCCCTCACTTACCGGAATACTGATCAACTCATGCTTGTGAGGAAATTATCTGAAGCCAAGGAGAAAAAGGCCAAAAAAAGATTAGAGGGATAATCAGCACACACATTTTTTTTAAGACATTTTCAGTGAGAGGGCATTGGCAAGGTTCTGAATTAATATATATAATACATTGAGAGACCTTACCAGACAGTAATACAAATGTGTTTTTTTTAAATCAACAAACCTGACAACTTATGAAAGGAAAATGCAAGTGACCCATAAGTGCATATAAATGTTTCGAGCCATCAGATGATAAAATACATTTTGAGCAATTACTGTTTTTTTTTTTGTTTTTTTGTTTTTTTCCAAATTGGTCTAAATCATAAGAACTTCACATTCAGCTCCTAAGAAAAGGAGTTAACTTTCTAAGATCCATAGTTTATTAGAGGAACAAATCAGAGAGGAAGCCTTGTGTTTCATTCACTGAGGTGTCCATCAGCCTAGTGACTTCAGCTCAGAGAGCTTCTGAGTTTCTCAAAACCACTGGTTTTACACTTGACCCTGAAAAGCCAACTGTGATAATGAAACAGGAGATTTTAAATATTTTCAAAAAATCTGCCAAAAAGACAATGCTGCAATTTTAGAAACTCAGCTAAAGGGCCATCAGATAACCTTCTTGGTAAAATAGATTTTATCAGCTAGCATTTGCTCAAAATACTCAGAAAAAGTCGACTTTGTGAAAACTGAGTGGAAATCCTAAACAAAAGATAATTTAAAGACTATCTATGCCCAAGTCCCTCATTTGACAATGAAGACTGCTGATGCTATAGGTTATGTCCAAGGCCACACATTAATCTATAACAAATTCAAGGACAGATCCAGTAATGCTGCTGAGCCAGAGCTATTTACTCCCAATAGTTGACTTGGGTCTTGTGATCTTCTTTTCTCCCTTCTAACTGTCTGAACTGGAGGAAGTCACCTAAATTTAATATAAGTTACAGATGCCTCATCTGAAACAAAGGGATAGTACCAAGTTGTTAGATGGTATAAATAATAATGTAAAAAAGCTAGACAGTGTCTGGCAATAGTGGATCCTAGTAACTGCTGTTTTCCTTTCCAGACCTAAAGATGTTATTCTCAAATGACTGTAGACTAACCATTTAGGCACAAATTATATTAATTAAGGTAGTAATGATATGTACTTCCTCCACAGGAACAATAAGAAAGATTGGAAGATTAGAACTATAGTTCACAGTAAAAATTCATACAGAGGGACTATTTTAAGGAAGAAATCTCTCCTCGGCATCCTCTCCAATGATAGGGCACATGGACAGCACCATTTACCTACATATAGGATAATTCCTGGTTCTACAAGCTAAGCCTTTATCTCGATATTTAAAGAGTACCAGAATAAAATTTTAAACTAAATATTTCTGTAGCGAGGTGTTATATTGTCTACATAAGAATTGTAGACTTAGCTGACCTCTGTGTGACAAGCACTAGTATTGATATTACAAGTTAGGCAGAAACATCCTCTAAATGGGCCACAATGCGGAATCAGTGGTGAGCCAGTTCCCAGCATGAGGATGAGAACCACACCACAGAGAACAGAGAGGCAAGCTGAAAGGAGTCCAGATTTCTGAGAGACTTCATGAAGCAAATCTGTCTACTGTCCCCAGGGTACCTCGCTACCCACGTACTGTTACGTGAGAGAGAAATAAATGTGTGTCTTGTTTAAGCCACTCTGTTTTTGGTCTCATTTCCCACCCTGACTAATGCAAAACACATCATGTATGCAGAGTAACTAAGCAACAGTGTCAAAGTAAGGCTTGCTTGGAGAATGTTTGTAGTCTCTCCTACAGTAACTTGTGCAAGAATAAAGGTAAGGACAGAGGTAAAAGACATGATCACAACAGGGAGTTAAAACTACTCTTTAAATCTCTAACTTGCTCATCAGTCTATTCCTTTTCCAACTAGCTTTCTCGACACCTGTTATTTACCGGAATCTCTGCTAGGTGACTTTACAGATATTCTCCTTTAATCCTCACCACAAAACCTGAATGCTTTCTTGGCTTGTAACCCCGAGGCTGCTTTCTTTATTTTGCTTACTCTGGGAACCAGCATCTTGACTCTAAGATGTGAGTATCTATCAGACCATGCTAAGTATCTTTATGTAGCAAGTAGGGCTCCTCAGACTCAGGATATCATGCAGAATTCAAATGGATTTATTAAAATCTAAACACACATGCTGAAATGAGAAGTACATGCAATTTATTTTACATGTTGCTATACAAACAATTTGTCAGTAGAATGACCTTGGATTTTTGACCAAACATCAAGGCACATCGTGAGGCATATTCATAAGTATCTGGGTTATGTTTTAATATCCATTAAGAGTTTTGAAACTGAAGTTGTCCTTTGGGCACATTATAAGAACACAGGGATCTTTGGAAAAGATGATAATGCTGGGAAAAATAGGAAGCAGCAGGAAAAGAGGAACATCAAACATGAGATGGACTGACTTCACAATAAAGTCCACAGGCCTGAGTCTACAGGGGCTGAGCAGGGCTGCTGAGGACGAAACGTGGGCAGCACTTATTCACAGGGTTGCTGGGAGTCAGAGCCGAGTCAACAGCAAGTAACACACGAACACACACACCACACACACACACACACACACACACACAGAACTTTGAGATGCTAACGATCATGTTGAACACAATGGTATTTAGACCTGAGCAGAAAGGCGTGTACATGTCTTTGTAATGAGAATTGAGACCATAGTATACTATTTTGTGTGTGAAAAGGAATCTGCATATTTGAAATTATGTACTTGTAACACCTAAGAAATTGACCTATGGGAATGGCAGTCCTATAACTTTCTTTTAAAAGATGTAATTGAGTGATTGATTTAGATTTGCAATTTTAAGTGGAATCCTTACAAAGTTGATATACAGCACTGCAGGGGTTTAGAACAGACCACCCAAGATGGGTCTCAGTGGTATGCAGATTACTCTGAGCAAAAGGCATTTTTAGCTTCAGGCTCAAGAAAAACTTCTGCCTCTCTCTTTAGCTACCTAGAAGAACATGAATTAGGGTCCTTGCCCATTATAAGATACTAACAGAGATAACTTCTCTGGTCTATGTGTAGGGCAGGGCAAATTTCTATTTGCTAAATATCTATTCTTCTTATCCTCCTGCAATGACCCTTTGAAGCCCCCCAAGGCACCTTACCTCATCCCTACCTCCCTTTTTACCTCTGAACCTCTCATGCATGTGGGGTCTCTGACTCTCATGTAAGTGGGGTTCACATACACACATATGTATTAAATTTGGTTATTTTTTCTGGTTAATCTGTGTCATGTTTATTTGATTATTAGACCAGCAAGAAGAACCTTGAAAATAGAAGAAAGTTTGCTCCACCCCTATAGCATTTAAGTTTATATGTAGCATTGGAACTTCTAAGAGAATTTAAATATATAAGTACTTATTCATTTACGGGGAAGATTATAGTCAAACTACTTAAGAAAGAAAATAAAATACATTAAATTTATAAACATGGTATAATAATACATGAAGATATTTAGTTTACTAAATTAGTAGATGGGATACTCTAGTGTTAAAGTTTATTAAAATGTGTTAGATTTATAAATGACATAATAGGATTTTCAAGCTGAACTTTCATCCATAAAAAAACAGATTTTTGAATTTTTAACTTGATAAACTGAATATTAGTTTTAAAGCCAAAATAAACACATGAATAGTCTTTTCTGCCCATAAATCCACCCTCAAAGTTACTTAAAAACAATAACAACAAACCTCATCTGACGGAATAGTAAAGGGCATGCATAGGTTTGGCTGTCCGCCCTATTTCCTGTCACCTGGAGATAAGCCTAAGTCACCTATATTTACCAGGGAGGCTGCTCTGCCTGCCCTGACAGCTCAGCAATGTCCCCTGTTCCTTTAAAGCAATCGCCACTGCTCCCATTGATGAATCTTTTGTCGTTGACCCTGGGGAAAGTCTGAATGCACTGTATTTCTGAGTTGATATGATTTCTGTTCAGACTGCAGCAATGTGCTTTGACGACGTGTTCCCCAAGGGTCCTTACAAACAGGGATTTGAAAGCTGTTCTGACACAAGAGCCTCCTTCTGATGGTATCACAACTGGGCATGTGCAGCACACCACCCTTCCATACCACACTCCCCATGTAACTACTTCCCCTAAGAAGCAGTTAAGCTGTTCAGAGCCATCCAGCTTAGAAACTCTCCACCCGCCACCTGATGGGTAACACAGCCTCACCCCAACCCTCTTTCCTGAAAGTGATCACTCATCTTTCTTGGTTCCTGTCCTTTCTCTTTGGCCTCTTCCCATATTCCTATCTTTGTGCCGCTTTTTCTCCTCTCTTCCCTCCTAACATCTTCAGTTTCCTCTCTCTCCACTCCCACACCTGCAAACTGCACTGCTTGGCTTTGCTGCTTCAAGTTCAAATTTTATTCTCTTTTCCTAAATAATGAAAACTGTTGTTACTATTCCCAAACAAAATACGTATTTCCCGATAGGAAAAAAAAAAAGTTCTTTTTCCACATGAAACCAGACATCTGCTACAAATTTAGCTGGGTAGTTACAAACACTAGAAATATGATCTCTTGTGAAGCAGAAGATACCAGATGGGTTAGAAGTGGTGGCCCATTAGCTATGATGATGCACGAAAGGTCCAAAGAAGGCTTTACAAGGTCAGCTCTAAAGTTAGGGACAGCTATGAAGCACCAGGATGATACAGTGCTAAAATGAGAGGACATGGGTTTGAGTCCTAGCTCTACCACTTCCTTGAGCAAAGCAGGCTTTCTGAAACTAAAGACAGTGATGGTACTTATAGGGTTGTTGGGGGGATAGAGGGAGAATCTATAGGAAGAGCACTTTATAAAATTATAGAGTTATACAGTTATAAGGTGTGGTCCTGTCTCATTGATCTATTATCTGGCCTGTATGAGCTTCAGAAGAGTTTCAAATTTATACAGGATGCTGTTTTTAAAAAAAATTAATGTGTGTATCAAAGAAGCTTTTACCAATATAAACTCTACATTCAAGAGAAGACTTGCTCATTCATCATTTATAGAACACATGCTGTTTTTCACGAGGGCTAGTTTCTTTACATCCCTCTGCCATGTGATGTGATTTGGGAGAGCCTGGGAAGACACCTCACCACTACCATTAAAATATCATCCCTTTATACGCATTCC
>NW_006442124.1:900856-904974 GCF_000325575.1 Pteropus alecto | reverse complement strand
GACTGAACAGAAGTACTTCCTATAAGTCACTCACATTTTAGTATGAATCAGTATAGCTTTCTTTTCCTGCCTAACATATAGGTAAGAGGGGATTTAGCAAAAAGAGTTTCCAAAGCAGAATTTCTCAATGCGTGGTTCCAAGACCAAATTAACCAGAGTTGCCTAGGATTATTTGTAAAAAGGAGCTCCTGGCAAACTTCTACTTCACAACCTTGCCTCGAGCCCGTCCCATACTTATATTGCGAGAGTGAAAACAATCCAGTCATTTACAAATGGAAGTCATGATCCTCGGAGGTTTCAGATGTTCAAGCTGCAATGCTAATTTGTAAGAAAGCTCAGAGGCTAAACCAACTTCCTCTCTACGAAAACTCTCAGCCTTTCTACCCAACTGTCTAACTGAGAAGCACAGTTATTTTTCCCCGTGTCCCCCAGGAGCGGCGATTCCATGGGGTCTTGGATCCCTGGGTGCTACAGACACAACGGACTTCTATTTTTGACAAGTATCAGCTAACACAGCAACTCTGTAAAGTCAGAGATCACATTGTAGAAAACTGATAGGTGAAGTAAATTGTTTTTGTCTGATACATAAGATAAAACAAGGAAATGGTTTATGCAATTTTGTATCAAAATTAACAATATCATTTCCACATTCCCTTCCCCACTTCTTACATAAATTCCAGTTTCTTATAACCTTATGGACTGAGTCCTAACATTCTTTTGGTTCCTTCATTAACTAAATTTTGACAGATCCTGTCTATTCATAGGATAATTATGATTTTAACAATTTGAGAATAGTACTATCACATTGAGTACTTATTTTTAGAAACATTCTCACCACTCAACCTGCCAACAAGAGAACAGAACTGAAGAGTCTGCTCAGGTATTACAAAGGACAGCAAAAGGCATGAGAATCAATAGTATCCACTACTCATGTGTCCCTTGTGTCAGCTAAAGGTTTTGCCCCCTGAGGCCATTTAAAATCACATCGTCACAGGAACACCTCCAGGTGCCTCTTGTTGAATATTAACATAGAAATCCATAAACTATATTTTTTGAGAAACCACGTAATTCTGGAAAATTTCTGAATTTAATTTTAAATTTAAGTTTTAATATAATGTAAAATATGAATCTAGGTTGATTCTTTTCTATTTAGACCTTCTATTCTCATTTCTTAAAAAAGTATTTTTCTCCATAAAGTACTTTGGTGTCCTAGTCAAATCCATACAAGTGTGGGTCTATTTCTGGGCTATTTTATCTCTCATTCAGTTTTCTGTCTTTATGCTGATAGTACATAGTCTTGATTACCACAGCTTCACAGTAAATATTAAAATCAGGTGATGTAAGTCTTCTAACCTTTTTCTTCTTCACAATTATGTTGGCTATTCTAGGTTCTTTATATTTGTATGAAAATTATAGAATCAGCTTGTTAATTTCTGCAAAAAATATCTTTAGGAATTTTACTTGGAATTGCATCGAATCAGTAGATCAATTTGAAGAGAACTGACATCTTATAATTATTTAGACTTTCAATCCAAAAACACATCTCTTCATTTATATTTACTTACATTTCTCTTAGCAATGTTTTGAAGTTTGAAGTGTAAAGGTTTCACACATATTGTAATATTTTTTAAAAATATTTTTTCTAACTGTTCACTGCTAGTGCATAGAAAAACAATTATTTCTATATGCTCATCTTATGTCCTACTATAAATTCACTTATTAGCTCTAACGCTTTTGTTTTAGTTCCCTTTGAGTGAATTTTTTTGCACTCGTTGCTTTTGGGGAAAAAAAGAGATAATTTTTCTTTTCCCCCCAACATTTATGTACTTTATCTCATGTCTTATTACACTGACTAGGGCCTCTAGTATAACACTGAATAAAAATGGAAAGGACTCACCTCTTGCTTATTCCCTGAGAAAGCCTAATTGATCTGTGACTCGCCATCAATAGGGTGAAGAGAGGAGGGAAAAGCATTGTAGATAAAGGAACTATGTAAAGTACCACGGCAGGGAGGAGCATGAAAACCTCAGAGAATGGAGAGAAGGCCAGCATGGCTGGAAAAGAGAGTAAAGGTTGGGTGCCACAAGGTGACAGTGGAGATGCCTTGTTGGGTCCTCATCGGTCATGTTAAGAATGTTGATCTTTTGCCTAAGAGCAGCAGGACTTGACTGAAGAGTTTTAAGTTGAGGTTACTCTGACTATGCATGGACAAGAACAAATGAGAAGTATGTGTATCATTTAAAATAAGAAAGAACATTTGTTCAATTACTTTGTCAAAAAACTTAAGTACTACCAAGAGATTACCAAAATTTTAATCTTAGCTAACAGTTTTGAAAGCTTACTATGTGTCAAGCATTATCCTAAAAAGTTCTTTATATTCATTAAAATTTTAATTATTATATAACTCAGTGATGTAGGTGGAATACTACCACCGTAAGAGGTCTCAGGTAAAAACCTAGCAAATTCTTTGTGAGTTATAACCCAGTGTCCTAATCGTCCGAACCTGTGAATATGTTGCATTCTATGGCAAAGAGGATTAGGGTTGCAGGTGGAATTACATTTGCTAACCAGCTGACTTAATGATAGGGAGAGTAACCTGGCTTATCCAGGTGGGACCATTGTAATCACCAGCGTTTTTAAAAAGGAAAGAGGAAGGCAGAAGAGAACCAGAGAGATGGAGGAGAACCAGAATAAGGAGGACTCGTTACACTATTGCTGGCTTTGAAGACAGAATAAGGGGCCACAAACCTTGGAAAGTGTGTGGTTTCTAGAAGCTGAAAAAGGTATGGCGATAGATTTTCTCCTAGATCCTCCAGAAGGAACAACGCCCTGCCGACTACCTGACTTTAGTCTCTGAGGCCCATTTTGGACTTCTTAAGTACAATTCTATAAGATTATAAATTTGTGTTGTTATAAGCTAAAAATAAACAATGTGCAGAGATAAATGGGATATGTCAGTGTTTCCATTACTAACTGCTGAATAACAAATTACCTCCAAAATTTATGAGCTTAGAACAACCATCTCATCCTCCTGACTGATTCAGTGCTTCTGGAACTTGGACTGGTCCTGGGCAGGGAGGCAGAGAAGTGGAAGGAGTTGGAAAACAGGAAGATAGGGTATGATTTTGCTGCTTCTCTATAATGTCTGGAGTCTTAGCTGGGAAGCCTAAAAAACTGGGGATGAATTGACAGCCAGAAGCTAGAATCATCTAAAAGACTTGCTCACTCACTTGCCTGGGTATTTGCTAAGATAACACAAAGACTAGAACTGCCAACCAAAAATGCCTGTGTGTGGTGTCTCCATGTGTCTGGTTTTCATAACAGCATGATGATCTCAGCATCTCAGGGCCCCAGAGTGAGTGTTCCAGAGAGCAACATAAACCTGCCTTGTCTTTTATGATCCTGCTTCGAAGTCACACAGTGCTACTTTAATAATGCTCGATCAGGCAGTGTAGTTCCAACGGCACTCAGACTGAAGGGGCCAGAACACAGACCTTACTTCTCAACAATGAGAGACATATCAAAGAACTCAAGGGAAATGTTTAAAATAGAAAAACTAGTGATAAGGTTGTTTCAGTAGAGACGGTGATAGCTGTGGGTAACTTGAACTAAAGCGGTGCTAGCAGAGATAGAGAAAAGGTATTTAAGAGGTAACATCAGCAGGACTTGTTGACACAATTGATATGAGGGAAAAGGAGAGGTTTCCAGATCGTGTAACAGAAGGCCATGTATTAAGCTATGGAACAGAGGAAGAAGAGCAGGGCTTGCTTGTTTTGTTTTGTGGGAAAGATAACTTGAATTTGGTTTTGGAGATGTTGAGTTGGGAGAGACTTGGAGTGAAAATCAGGTAGGTAACTGAATCTATAGACTCAAAGGAGAAACTGAGGGTGGGTATATAAACTTGGGAGTTGTTAGTATTTAAGTCTTCATTTAAACCATAAATGTAGGTGGGATCAGAGAGAGAATATAGAGTGAGAGGAAAAGAGAGATGAGCATAAAGCTTTTGGCAACTTTAATATTTAACAGCCAGGGAAAGGGGAGGGAGGCAAAAATTGAAGGGGAAGGGAAAGAAGAGTCAACAGGTTAACAGAAAACCAAGACTGGCTTGCTCATGAAAG
>NW_006442124.1:879806-900797 GCF_000325575.1 Pteropus alecto | reverse complement strand
GGAAAGAGGTCGACAATGTCGAGTGCTGATGAGAGGCTAGGTGAGAAGAGGTCTGAGGATCTGCTGCAGAGAGGTGATCATTGTCTGTCATGAGATTTGTTTCCATAGAGTTATGGGTACATAATGGAAAATAGGAGAAGATTGTCTTAAAAGACAGCCGAGGCTTCTATTCAACAGTCACCAACGACCTCAAAATCCAGCAAGCAATTTGTTGGATCTCTCTTCTGTCAATGGTGCTGCAATGGACACTTTTAGTCAGTCTGCCTTTATAATCTCTTTCCTAAAAAAAGGGACTCTGTTTCCATTTTATGTTTCTCAGCAATCATATTTATCAGAGAATGCTCTTCTGTGTTTCATTTTGCTTACTGTCTTCTTCTAGCTACCATTTACCTGTGGTCATCTGTCCTGACTCAGTCAGAGCCCCGTGTCTGCTTTCTTCATCTTATTCTCCCTTTCACAGCCTTGCTGTCCCAACTTGTGGCCTCACTTACCTTTTCACGCCTGCCGGGTAGATGGCTTCCAGATGCACATCTCCACCCCAGGTGTTTCTTCCTCTACCCAAGATTTTATTTTTGCTCTTTTGAAGGTCAAATGCACATGAGTTTCTGGCTGAAGCAAACAATTTGCCACATCCAAAGTTAAATTAAATAGTTCCTATAAACTCTCCTTGCCATTGTTCTTCTCTATTTCTACTTCCTTATATCTCAAATTCTGATGTCATCTCCTACTTCTTGTTCCCTCCCTGTTTTCTGCACTCATCGTTACCCTCCCATCTCTCATGTGCACACACATCCAGGGCAGTCTCCCACATTCTTTTGGATTGCCATTAATCTCCATCTTCACAGCGATAACTCAGATCCAATGTTATACGTATATGGCTCTAAGAGTCACACGTCAGGCTCCCTGATATTTTGTCAAAATCATCATCTTAACATGTTACTATACTGTAATGTATAATAAAAATAGAATGCTAATAAAAATAGAATGGAGAAGACTAAAAAAAAATTTTAAATGACTAAAAGATTCCAACTTATTGTCAACTCTGATCCTTTGGCAGTGGTTCCCTGATGTACTACGTTCAGAAGGATTCTGAAACTCAATCCAGAATTGGTGCAAGAGTTCCATGACCGATGAGTGCTATTTGTTAGGTAGCAGAACTAGCTACCCAAATTACAACTCAAATACAGTACTTGGTTAAAAAAACATTGGACTGACTATACGTTAGCCTGTATTTTAATCTCAATGTTGGAATATTTCATACGAATTCCAAAAATTCTATGAAATATGATTTTGCTAATTCTATTAGTAAAGGTAATATGTGCTTTTGCTCCCTTTATGTTCTTTTGCTCCCTTTAAGTTTATATAGCTACAGTTATCTTTTAGGGAAATATCTGTTACAGAGTTCTTTAAAAGAATACCTGATCCAGAAAATTTTAACTCATAAATCAATTAAGACCCAACAATACCTCCTCAGGTTGTGACTAATTACTCTAATGTTTTGCCCACACATTCAATGGTATGAAAATGCAGGCTCTGTCAAAAGAAGGACCATCCTGAGAAAATACACACTTGGGAATTCACGAACTCTCTCAGCAGCTCCTGACACTTTTCTTCAGGTGCTCATGTTCATGTGCAAAACAGTAGAGATGAGGATTTGGGTACCACAGATAGATGATTCTGGGAAATGTGTTTCTGCTGACCATCATATTTGCAATATCACTGTGGATGCATAATGGGTGCAAATGCACAGTAGTATTACAGACCCAAATTTGGTTATGAAAACATTCCACAAAGATTTTTGATGATTTAAAGTCAAGGTGAATAATACTAATGTGCAGTCTCTCATTGTACAGGAGTTAATTCAATTGCTAATGCCAGTGGAGCAATGGCTACTTCGAGAAAACACAGTATTGCTAAACGTATGTAGTGACCTCTTGGTTTGACCCACTGGTCATTAGTCTCATTGGAATAATTTACCTTTGCAAACTTTCAACAGATTTCTCAAGGTGTTATATGAGGACTGTAGCAAGCACAAGTAGTCTGGAACATACTGAGTACCCAAAACAGAAATGCAGAACAATAAATGTGCTTTAAAAAAAAAAAAGCTTTGCCATTTACTAAAGATGGAGCAATTCGTCAACCATTATTCTCTAAAGAGAAAACTTAAAGAAGGGTGTGATGTCCTGGTTAAACACATTAATAAGAGCTAACATCTCTGATGATAGACTTTCTAACAGGTGTGAGATGACATCTCATTGTGGCTTTGATTTGCATATTCCTAATGATTAGTGATGGTGAGTATTTTTTTCCATGTATCTGTTGGTCATTTGCATGTCTTCTTTAAAAAAGTATCTCTCAGGTCCTCTGCCCATTTTAAAGTTATTATTATTAATATTAATATTAGCTATTGAGTTATATGAGCTTCTTAGATATATTGCACATCAAGCCCTTATCGGAGATATATTTTGCAAACATTTTCCCTCATTCTATAAGTTGCCCTTTCATTTTGTCGATTGCTTACTTTGCTGTGCAGAGCTTTTTAGTTTGATGTAGTCTCACTCATTCATTTTTGCTTTTGTTGCTTATGCCATTGGTATCATATCCAAAAAATCCTTGCAGAGACCAATGAAACCTGGGCCTTTTTTGTTGGGAAGATTTTTGTTTACTGGTTCAATGTTCTTTCCCGTTATTAGTCTGCTCAGATTTTCTGTTTTCTCATGATTCAGTCTTAGTAGGTTGTGCTTAGAAATTCATCCATTTCTTCTAGGTTATCCAATTTCTTGGTGTATAATTGTTCAGAGTAGTCTCTTCTGAACTTTTGTATTTTTGTTATCAGTTGTAATATCTCCTCTTTCATTTCTGATTTTTGAGTCTTCTTTTTTTCTTAGTCTAGCTAAAAGTTTGTCAATTTTGTTTGCTTTTTCAAAAATCAGCTCTTAGTTTCACAAATCTTTTCTATTGTTTTTCTTGTCTCGTTTATTTCTGCTCTAATATTTGTTATTTCCTTTCTTCTGCTAACTTTGGGCCTACTTTGTTCTCTCTCTTTCTCTTTTTTCTTGAGGTGTAAAATTAGGTTGTTTATTTGAGGCATTTTTTTCTTAATGTAGGCATTTATAGCCATAAACTTTCTTCTTAGAACTATTTTAGCTGACATCTTATAAGTTTTGGCATGCATGTTTCTATTTTCATTTGTTTCAAGATTTTTTAAAATTTTCTCTTTGGGATTCTTCTTTGACCCATTGGTTGTTCAAAAATGTGTTGTTTAATTTCTATGTATTTGTGAATTTTCTTCCTGTTATCGATTTCTAATTTCATACTGTTTTGATTGGAAAATATGTTTGATATAATTTCAGTCTTTTTAAATTTTCTAAGGCTTGTTTTGTAACCTAGCATATGACTTATCTTGAAGAATGTTCTATGTGCATTTAAGAAAAATGTATATTCTACTGACATTGGATAAAATGTTCTGTATATGTATGTTAGGTCCCCTTGATCTAAAGTATAGTTCAAGTCTAGTGTTTCCTTATTAATCTTCTGTCTGGATGATCTATTCAGTGTTGAAAGTGGGGGTACTGAAGACCCCTACTATTATTGTATTGTCTATTTCTCCCTTCAGAACTATTAATGTTTGCTTAATATGTTTAGGTACCCCAATGTTGGGTGCATATATATTTATAATTGTTATATCCTCTTGATGATTGACCCTTTTATTATTATATAATGACCTTCTTTGCCTCATTACAATTTTTGACTTAAAGTTTGTTTTGTCTGATAAACATATAACTACCCCTGCTCTCTTTGGTTTCCGTTTGTATGGAATATCTTTTTCTATCCCTTCACTTTGAACCTATGTGTGTCCTTAAAACTCAAATGAGTTTCTTGTAGGCAGCATATAGTTGGGTCTTGTTTTTTAATCGTTCAGTCGCTATGGATTTTGATTGGATAATTTAATCCATTTACATTTAAATTAATTGATAGGTAAGCACTTATCGTTTTTTAGCTGTTTTGTATTTCCTTTGTTCCTTTCTTCCTAATTTGCCATCTGTCTTTGTGAACTGATGATTTTCCACAGTGGTATGCTTTAATTCCCTTTATCTTTTGTATATCTACTGTAGATTTTTGCTTTGTGGTTATCATGAGGCTTACATAAATCATTTTATAGATATAACAATCTATTTTAAGCCAATAACAAATTAAATTTGATCACATACAAAAGCTCTACCCTTTAATTCCCCACACACACGTTTTATATTTTTGATGTCACATTTATACTTTTTATATTGTGTATACATTAAAAAATTGTTGTAGCTATAGCTCTCTTTAATACTTTTGTCTTTTCATCTTTATACTAGGGTTAAGTGAGCAACACACCACAATATTAGAATATTCTGAATTTAACTATGTGCTTGTACTTTTACCAGTGTGTTTTATATTTCCATTTGTTTTCATATTACTAATTAACATACTTTCATTTCAGCTTGAAGAATTTCTTTCACATTTCTTGTAAGGCAAGTCTAGTGGTGATAATCTCCCTCAGCTTTTGTTTGCCAGGGAAATCCTTTATCTCTCCTTCATTTCTGAACAACACCTTTGTCAGGTATAATATTTTTGGTTGGCGGTTTTTCTTTTCCTCTTATCAATTTAGATATATCATCTTACTCTCTTCTGGCCTGTAAGGTTTCTGCTGAGAAATCCACTAATATCCTTGTGAGGAAATTTTCTATAGCTGCTTTAAAATTTTTCTCTCTGTGATTTTAGACAGTTATTTTAATGGATCTTAAGGAAAATCTTTTGGGGGGAAATTAGGGAGGGGGAATTTCTGAGTTTCATGAACTTGGATGTCCAAATCTCTCTCCAGATTTGCAAAGTTCTCAGCCATTATTTCTTTAATAAGCTTTCTTTCCTTTTCTCTCTCTCTACCCCTTATGGACTCTCTTAATGGTATTTTATACTTCACATAGGCTTTCTTCATTCTTTTTTGCTCTTCATTCTTTTTCTCCTCTCACTGGATAATTTCAAATGATCTATCTTATGCTTTGCAGATTTTTTTCTTCTGCTAGATTAAAGCTGTGATGCTTTCTCTATTGCCTTACTTTTTTTATTATTCATTGTTCAGCTCCCAAAATTGATTGGTTCTTTTTCATAATTTCTGTCTCTCTGTTAAACTTTTTACTGTGTTCATGTATTTCTTCCTGATTTTGTTAAATTGTCTTTCTGTGTTTCCTTGTAGCTCACTGAGCTTCCTTAAAACAATTTTGAATTCTTTACTAGGGAAATTGCAGATCTCCATTTCTTTGGAGTCAGTTACTGAAAAGTTATTGTTTTCCTTCGAGAGCATCACGTTTCCTTGATTTTTTCATGTTTTTGAAGTCTTGCATTGTTGTCTTCACATTTGAAGAAGTGGTCAACTCTTCCAGTCTTTACTAACTGGATTCTCAAGGGAAATACTTCTGCCAGCCCTCTTAGAGATTCTGAGGCTTTCTCTTACCTTCTACGAATATGCTTGCTCCACTTCTTATTCCCTTTTCAGGGAGAATTTTTAAGATTGTGTCCCTTCTCTTCATCCTCCAAAGCCAGAGTAGGTACTGGCAGCCTCCCATTTGCTCTTCCTAGGGTGATGCTAAATGATCAAGTTTGTGTGCTTTCTCCCAATCCTGCAGAGTCAAATCAGCTTTCTGTGTGTGCATACCAGCTATCTGCACAGGATCACTTGCACCACCCTCAAGGGGATGCACAGGGAGCATGGGGGGCGGGGCAGATTGTATGTGGGTGAAGTGCACAGACCATTTGGGATGCCCATGGACCAGTTGGGGGGATCTGTTGGTGAGCTGTTACCAGCAGCTCTTGGGTGAGCTTCCTGATGGCACCTGCAAAGTGGTCAGTAGGATCCGTGTCTCTTTGATGCCCTCTGAGAGCCCTGCCTGCTGTTCTCCCAGCTTCTTCCTGCTCCCTCCTCCCCTGTCATGCCATACACCCCAGTAATCTGTGCAAGGAGGAAAAGAAGTGGGCCTCTTGGGCAGCATCCTGTATAGCAGGGGAAGCAAGGTGCTCAATTGCATGCTCTGATTTTTTCCCATGGGAGAAATCATGGGTCAAGAAATTCTCTCTTGGCACTGAGCCATGCCACCCTAGGGGAGGGGTGATGTGGGTAAAGTGGTGCTGTTCCTTTTACTCTGTTCAGTGTGTCCAGTCTCAGATTGTGTATGTTTGTGTGTGTGTGTGTATGTTAGAACTTCTTCAGCAAACTCAGACTTCACAAAGGGACTTTCATCCATGAGTGATTGCCAAATCAATGTTCCTTGAGGAAAGTAGAAAACTCTCATTTTGTCATTTTGATGATGTCATTCCCTAGAAAGTTCTGATATGTTCCAGTGTGATCTAGAATGAAAAAGTTATGAAACTACTTTATATATGAAGGAAATGTTTGTTGTTACCAGTGTAATACGTACAAAGGGAGCATTTCAATGAAGGCCAGTTACATAGAAATTAAAATTTTTGTAACTTCATTTGGGTAGGAGTGACAGGTATTCAGGGTGCTCTACAGCTGCAGGGACAAAGTTATTGGTTTGGAGAGCTAAGGTTCAACTTAAAGTTAAATGAGGGAGTTCATCTGTGTGAACTCAAGTGATGACAATAAGTAATGCCCATATTTTGGAGAACAAGACTTCACTCAGTTCTAGTCTGATTTCAGTGGAGTTTTGCAGAGACCAAATATTCATCACTCTCTGAAAACTAGAGAGTGATTAATTCTAAATTTCTATTGCTCTTGAAATGTTTCAGAATTTCATGGAAGTGTTAAATTTTACAGGAGCCTAGGTGTTATCCTCTACTTAGTTAAAAATTAAATGCATTTTTTTCTGAATATAAGTTGATATATAATAAAATTAAATATAAATCATAAATCTCATAATATATAATGTAATATGTAATGCATATTATTATATATGATAATATCTATAGTTGCTAATATAACAAATCAAATATATGTTCATGGAAAATACAAAGAAGAAATCAAAATTACCTACCATCCTGCTCCATGTTAACAAATGTTTGAGAAGAGCTTACTTCTAAAATTATAGTCTATCTGCCCAGCTCAGCTTCTGCTAAGGAGTTTGTCACATTGTGGTCTCAGCCCTGAAGAGGAACTGAGAGGATTAGGCTCTGGTCTTTGAAAAGCCCCTTTCCTCCAACAAAGAGGACCTAGAAATCCCCACTGCGCCATTTCACAGTGAGCTTGCCAGCAGTAGCAACTCCCCAAGCATGCACTTGTCAGGCTACAGCCCTGCAAGACTTCATTCTTCACCAGACCATCAGAATCAGGGCCGTCCTGACTGCCTCAGACTGAACTCCACCACACCTATTAGGCCAAGGAGTCCGAGTCTCTCCCTTCTCCAGTGTTGGGTCCTAGTTCTCAGACATCTATTAAGCACTAAGCCAGGTGCTCACTTATAGAAGATAGAGTGGCAAGAAGACATTTTGAAGCTGCCTATCCCTTTTGCAGGTCAGATGCTTTGTGAATTAAATCACTGGTAGATTGAATTTAGTTTGCCCTCCACTCCTCTGGCTAGTGATGTTGGACTCCTCCACTACCTTCACAGTCATTCCCCTGACATTAGCTCCAGCTAAACCCTGTGTTCCTTCTTGATAGGGGTTTGAGGGCACTTGATGAATACATATAAAACATATGCCAGCTCTTGATGAATACATACAAAATATATGCTATTGACCAAGATATACAATCAACTGTAACAGTAAATCTGAACTGGAGGGGGAAAAGCAGAACCATTTACATCCTTCTTTGAGCATACTGTTGGAATCATGAGACCCTGATTTACCCTCCTGATTATATGAACAAGGTAAGCCTGAGTTTGCTATATAAAAAGGGAGGAAGAATAGGGATAAAAGGGAGGGGACAGAGGGAGATAAGGAGTGGCCCACTCTGACAGAATTTTAGAGCAATAATTCTATCTCCCCAATAAGGTGCTGCTTGAAAGTTAGACCCCACCCAGTCTTATCAGTAATAGAAGCCCCCTCAGGGAAACAGGAAGAAAGGAGAATGAGGTACTTCCTCATATTCCTCAACTGTTAGTTCTCTTTACTCTTTGAACTTTGCCCTCAAGCCTGTGACATAGTTGGGTGTGACTATCCTCTTTGGGAGAAGTGATGAGTGATTGATAGGAAAAGTCCTGCTTTCGTACTTAGAGGCTGTTCTTAGAGAGAAAATTTCAGTTTTGGTCCCCAGATGGCTCTGCAATGGGTCAGCACAAGACCTGGAATACATTTCTGCAACTGAGTGTGAAAATTATGGCTTAATCTTCCTCTAGTCTAAAGTTATGCCCAGATGAAATATCCATAGAGACCAATATAAATTGAACAATAAATCCAAATGACAATATCAGCAGCAAAAAAGTCTCTAATTTAAATTGTCCTTCATTATTAAAAGCTCAAAGAAAAATTGAAGTCCTGGGTTAATTCATTTTGCATTAAAGACCAAAAATCGAAATCATTTCCTACTTTACTTTCTCATTCTGGTTCTCAGCCAGAGGAGCCCTGGATCCCTTTAACACTGGTTTGTTCCTTTTCTCCTAGAAACCCCTCCAAAGTTTATTTCACATAATCATATCCTTCTTGCATCCTATTTTTTCAAATGCCCACGCCCATAGCATTATCACATAACCAGCCCCACTGAAACCCATAAAATTTAGAAAACAAATCCCATTCTTTACAACTCTCATTCCAATCAAATGAGACTCTGACTCTCATGATTCACAGTAGTTCTGTTCTATAAAGTCACCACAAACACTGATTTGCAAACACTGAGCCATTGCTCCCAGAGAGATACAGGTCATGTATCTACTGTGAGCCACTGGTCATGACATTTTCATGAACCGATAAATCCATATCTTGTTTTATGTGTGTTTCTATTTAAAGATACCTTATTTAATACATATTGTTGACTCAATAACATCAAACTCACAGCCAACAGCACAAAATCTCATATCTAAACAAAGCTTCTCTAACACATGTATTTTCTCCATAAAGCACATCACAGTCTTCCTGTACTTAGGAACACTAAACAGCACTTCAGCATTAAGCTTGGGGGTCAATTTAAACAGCAAAATCACCAAAAATGCAAAATGTGACACTAAACAGACTGTGAAAAGGACCCTGTTTACAATATGAGAGCCACAATAAGAAGACAGCATTGCCTCATTTCACGACAACTTGGAAGGTGTTCACTGAGTGATTCTGATTTTTTGTGTCTCTGTGCATGACTGTGAATGACTGCAAAAGCACCATGAGTGTTGATTTGGGGGGTTACAAATAAATTTTAGCAAGCAGGCAAATTCACAAATAGAATCGGTGAATAAAGAGGATGAATTGTGTGTTCCCAGAAGCTAGGATGCAGCACATTCTAGACCCACGTTGTGCTGCCCCTCCAAAACCATGGGAGATGCCAACTTTTCCTAGAAGAAGGAAAAGGAAATGCAAAGCAAGGGGGAAAACATTTTGTCAGCCTTGCCAGGATGCCCACTAGCCTTTGACTCCTTCTCAGCGCCCTCGGCCTCTGAACTCCCTCACATTTGCATGGAATTTTTCCTCTAAATGGTAATGTGGCTGTGTTCGCCACATCCTGGGATTGGGGTGGAGAGTGGGGAAGAATGTCCCTCTGTGCCATACCTTCTGACTCAGGGGGCTCTGGATATTTAAGGAAATTTTTATCAATCACGCACAACCAATCTAGGAGGAGGGCTATTGGGTAACGTTCCCAAATGTGCAATGTACATTGTGTTATTCAGAATGCCACCAGGCTAGCTACAACAGTGACATCTGAGAGGCGATGTCCAACATGAAGAAACCAAACCCTGTGACTTATCCTGGTGGCATTCATTGGCTTCGGGACTCAGCTGAGCCGTGCTTAGTGCTCTGGGTAAGCAGATGCCTGGAATCGAATCATTTATAGTAAGCTTTGTTTCTAAATTTCAGAGTGTGAATCTGCAGCCTTCAAAAACAACAAAGATGGGTGGGTCTTTACCTGCCCTAAAGACTAGCCCCTCGGGTGCTGGAAGGCAAGGACTCTGGATCACTAGAGAGTGTGAGATTTCAGGCAGAAACCTATTCGTTTTTCTCTTCTTCATTCTGTTTCTCGTCTGGGAGTATAAATTGTAAAAGCTCCAGGGTACATGTGCATGAGACTTTTTGTTCTGGTGTCATTACCAGGGCAGGGCAGGGCTGCCCACATTGTGTTCCTCTTTATAGATACAGAAGGAACTTACTGTTGGCAGGTCTACCTCTCAGGTCCAGGAGGCCTGCATGCGAGGCCTGCACGCAAGCCCTCAAGCACAGAGAATTACTCTATGCTCTGAAGCTTTATGTTAATTCTGGATCAGTAATTGTATAATTTCCGATACAGTTTGTGGATTTCAGAAACCCTAGCCTATTGGCTCAAACCGCTAGGGTTATCAGAGGATCTTTACAAAGAGGATGAATGGTCTTTTTGGGTCGAGGTTAAAAAAAGGAAATTCCAAAAGACTTACACTATCTCTAAAAATACTGTGGACTTGCATACTAAAGAAGAAATGCTTTTCATCTAAAAATACAAATTGAAAACAAAACTAGGGCTGCTCCTGTAGTCAGACTGGTAGAGTGTTAGAACTTTTGTTTTTTAAATGAAGCAGACATGTGAATATTGATTGGGAAAGAAAAGCATTTTGTTAGGAAAAAGTTAGTGATCTTGAAGGATGAGAAAGGCCTTCAAGAAAGGGAACGAGACCACTGGACCTAACATTTCTAAAGGTCAAGAGTGGGCTCTTGGCCCAGAGACAACAAAGAAAGGGAGGAATGGAAGACAGGGTGACTGGGGCGACTGCCCTGATGAAGCCCAGAGTTAAAGAGTGTCAGGAGGTGCTCTCTTTCTTAAACTCAAGGTGGGGACCATAGTGTGTTTGAAAAATCTTCACTTAGAGATAGATGAGGTGGTTTATGAACAGTCAGATGTAGGGGTGCAGAGTGGGATCTTTTAAATGCCCTTGGATGGGTTTCACCAAAGCAGGGAATGCAAAACACGGTCATGGCAGGTGGCCTGAGGGAATGTGGCAAGGGATTGTGGGGACAAGTTTGCAAAGGAGGACCCAGAAATGATGAAAGTGGAGCAACAGGCGAAAGGTCCCAGCATGACACACAGATGACATTGCTGTCCCTGAAAGTGTCTAACTACAAACTCATTCCAGGAAAGCAGATATGTTTTGGTACGATGTGTATTTATAGAAAGAAGAAGAAAATGTAACCAGAAATTACTTAAGTTACATTATCAGCTCCTTCAAGTAGATAAATTCCATGATGCACACACTCCAAAAATAAAACAAGAACTTCAACTCTGTTAGGAGATCATACATATATTTATATATTTATATTTATACTTATACTTTTATACTTATATTTTTAAACATAAAAATTAATAAAATATATTAATATAAATTTTAAATGTGTGTGTATATGTATATATGTATTTTTTTTATGAAAGGAAGTTTTTCTGTCCCTATAGGAAAGGCGCTTTGAGTTGACTTCTAATAGAGACTTACACTGTCACTGACCATGAGAATGATATAAAGACCCTCTTACCACTGATGTGTCCTTTTGCAGGGCTAGAGCCACTGCTCCCCTCAAAGGGCCAAGACACTAGATGCGGTGCCAGCTATTTGGCTTAAAATCATACTTCTGTTATTATTTGAGGACCAAGACATGCCAGGGTAGCTGTTTTAAATATTCAGATCAAAGCTTCTTTTAGAACTCTCTTTTTTTTTATTTCCTTTCTTTTTCAGCTTTTTCTTTTTAATCTGCCCACCACCTATGCAAATTATATTACATCAAAAGCCCTGCACATTCGGCAACCTGACCTACCTCATCAGTGACCTCAAATGACAGAACCCCCCGCAGAATCTAACAGGAAATGTCTCAAAGAACTCAAGGCTATGGCCAGCCACATAAGGACCCAGAAGTGAGACAAGCCAGCCTTTAAGAACAGTGCCTTTGAGGCCAGACCAACTGTGTGTGAACCCCCTCCGTTGCTTGCCAGCAATGTAAACTTGAGCAAGGCATCTATAAACCTCAGTTTTCTTATCTGAAAATGGAGGTAACTGTTACAGCTTTCCAGTACTGTTGTAATGATACACGAGAAAAGGTATGTAAAGTGTGTGACCTGTATAATAAAATTACCAAAAATAGTGACCTTTTTTTATATGTAATAAAATGTCTTTTTCTTTTTTCTTTCTTTCTTTCTTTTTTTAAACAGAGAAGTTTCCAGCATCACCTCTCTTGGAAGACAAATGGTTAATCTTGGAACAGACCTTTTTTTTTTTTTTTTTGAGTAAGGTCCTTGTGTTCCCTTTTTGGTGTACAGTGTAGGTGAGTTGGCAATCACTGTCCTCAGAGAAGAATATAATAGAAACTTATGTTTTGATGGGCTTAGCAAAGCTGCCTCTATAGAGGAGTGGACTTTGCCACACAGAAACCTACGTGTTTCTAGGGGGAGAGAGACTATTCCCAGGGTACAATGATTGAAAAATGACTCCAGGATACAGAGGAATGGTGGTTGTCTAATGGAAAACAATGAATGCCAGGGCCTGGAATTGTAAATCGAGAAGGGCGCCTCTGAGGCCCATGAGTACATCTTGGCAGCAGTGGCCATTCCCAACAATGACCATGTGGTAAAGGAGTATGGTGACAGCAGACTCCAGATCCCCCTGAACTGAGGGGGAAGCAGATAGTATCTGTAATAATCGGAAAGGATTTTTTTTTTAAGTGGAGAAAAGTATGCTGTTATTTAAGAACCTAATTCTGACCAAAAGCAAAAATCCATACTGATTTTGCCCGTTATTCAATGGGAAGTCCATTAAGAAGAATTCCCTCTCAGAATGGCTCATTATGCTCTCAAATCTTTATGCAGCAGTCATAGTCTTGTAGCTATTGTCAGATTACTGAAGCAAGAATTGTTGACAATGGCCTGTAGTTTGTGTATCAGAGTATGCAGACAGGCCTCTGACTTGAGCCAAGTTACTCTTTCTCACCAGCCTCAGAGAGATCCATCAGGCTGAAAGCAAGAGACAAATCACTACAGGAGCCCTGAAGCTTAGGAAATGGACCACAGACTTCCCCCAATTTCTCATTTTCAACATGTTGCTTCATTTTTAACAGAAAGAATCAATTTCAGTGATTTATTAGTAGGTCAGTCTTTCAACTGATTAAAACTCAACAGAGAACTTATAAAGAGGAAAGGTAAAAGAGTAGATTTCTTTCATGTCCATTTTTCAATCATTGTACCCTGGGAAGTAGTCTTTCTAGGAACTGGGGAATTGTATGAGTGGCTTCCTGCTACTTTCTTTAGGGTCAGAAAGCCTGTCACATGAAGACAGGTGTTCAGTTGATATACTGTGACACAAGTATATGGATGACCATGGCATGTTCCTTCAGGAAAAAACTGAGAAGACTCACAACCGTTGGGAGCATCTCCTATTGAACCAAAGACGTTGTCTCTTAGGCTACATCTGAATATTCAGCAGAGCCCCAAAGAAGGAACTAACATTTCTTCTGCAATCAGAGCAACTACTGAAATCAATACACTCGATATTCCCCCACACGTGAGTTTAACACAAAGATAGCTCCACAACCTTTTACAAAAAAAAGAAAAAAGGGAAGGAGGGAGGGAGGAAAGGAATGAAGGAAGGAAGGAAGGAAGGAAGGAAGGAAAGAAAGAAAGAAAGAAAGAAAGAAAGCAAGAAAGAAAGAAAGAAAGAAAGAAAGAAAGCAAGAAAGAAAGAAAGAAAGAAAGAAAGAAAGCAAGAAAGAAAGAAAGAAAGAAAGAAAGAAAGCAAGAAAGAAAGAAAGAAAGAAAGAAAGAAAGCAAGAAAGAAAGAAAGAAAGAAAGAAAGAAAGCAAGAAAGAAAGAAAGAAAGAAAGAAAGAAAGCAAGAAAGAAAGAAAGAAAGAAAGAAAGAAAGAGAAAATGGTGAGGAAGGAGAGTATTATACTTGGCAGGGAATACTGTGATTCAAATCAAGATAGCTGCCATTTATTGAGACATTTCTATGTGCCAGGCCCTGAGCTAAGTTATTTACATATATAAGCCCACTTCATGCTAAAAATAACTTTTGAGATTAAGGTATTAGCACCCTTGTGGTATAGGAAATTGAGGTTTAGAGAGGCAGTGGTCACATAATAAATGAGAAAGGCAGGAACTAAGGTTCAATCAAGTTGGCCCCAACACCTGCTTTTATGGTGACCTGTCTTCCAAGTCTTTGTGTTTATTGTCCATTTCTCATTAGTGTTTTTGGTGGGTGCCTTGGGGAATGAAGTTTGGTGTAAGCTAATTAGTAACGTTCACAGCAACAAAATGCTATTGCTGCACCTTGCTTGCCTTGTGTTTGTAACCAATGCCTGGTAGCCCTGAATAGATCAAGTACAAAGCAAAGATGATGCTGCATATAAATTAATTACTGTAAGAAATGCTGAAAAATAAATTTACAGTCTTTCCTTTATGATAATATTTAAAAATTAGATGGATTGTTTTATTTTTGTTAAAAGAACAAAATATCACAACTACATGTGGAATTACATAATAAGGAATGTAACAGAATCCCTGGATTTTAAACTAAAAATATGCATGAAAGGAAACAATATTTTGAGAAATGGGCAGATAGAAATCTGAGCATTCATGCATGACAGGATACCTCATATCAAATCCTAGCATAGTCAGAGTGGCTCACCATTTTTTAAAGGTAGATTACCTAAAAATAAGAAAAAAATATAAATTTAAAACTTTTTAAAATTTTATTTTAAATATATTTGAGAGGATGCATATCTGTAGCATTGTCTGTTTGTTGTTTATTTGTTTATGGCAGAACTTAGAAGAATATCTGAGAAATAACAGTGATCCAAGGAATTATGATTAATGAGAGTCATGTAGAGAGAAGAAATATAGATAAAGAAAGGAGAAATAAGGATGAGCTTCATTTTATCCCACAGCTCTATGAAACTCAAACTTCATCATAATTAAATACAAGAGTCAGTTTAGGCTCTAAATTTTTATGGTAGCAGCAGAGAGGATCAGAGGCAAACAACAAGAAGGTGGGACAACAATTAAGAGGTTCCTGCAGTACTCCCACTGAGAAGTAGTAAGGGCTATATCTAGAAAACGTGTTAGAATGGAGAAGGGATGAAGAAGAAATTGTGTTTCTAAGTTTAAGAGTAAGAATTAATTAGATTTATTAAATTATTATGCATTGAGGGAAAAAAAAAGATGGGAAGGAGTTTGGGGGACACCTGTCAAGCAAGGTGGGATGGTAGACAACCATTCACAGAGATTCCAAATCCTGAAGGAGGAACAATTAGTGGGTTTACCTTTGGATACATTAATTTGGGGGTGCTGTTTTGACATCAAGCTTTTAGAAATATGTCAGCAAAATTATGGGCTAGACCTATTAATTTGGGATTGGTTGGCAACAAATTGTAGTCAAGTCACAGGGATGATTGGGCTCACTCTGGAAGAAAGAAGAACAAGAGCTGCAAGGGATAAGGATGGAGCTCTGGGGGCTTCCACTCTGGAGACAGGCAAGAGGCACCCACAGGAAAGTAAAAGCATTGCAAGTATGGTAGGAAGGAAAGTGGGAGAGAGTGCCGACAAAAGCCAAGGGTGGAGAGCTTTTACAGAGAAGTGGCGGTGATGATAAATGCTACCACAAGGTCATGTAGGGAAGGACAGAGAAATTTCATCAGCAAGCAGTACATGACCTCACTGAAAGTGCTTGTAGAGATGTTGAGGGTGGCATGGGCAAGACACAGTGTGTTGAAATAAACGCTAGAAGAAGTGAGAACACTGAGGTAAGTTCAATAAGCATGGTCATTTGAAGATAACAAAAGACCCCTGCTTTTTCTTCTCATGCTTCAGAGACATGAAAAGGGAGACGCAAAGCAGCCTTCACAGGAAACATGGGGTCCTTAGAGGAAATCTAGTTCTCAGGTGAGTTCAGGAGCTATGAAGTCTTTAGGGGTAAAGTAAATCTATTAACAATAAAACAGTGACCATCCTTTCTGCCTTCTCTCCCACTTCCCTAGTGTCCTATGCCTAGTTATTTCCTCCGATCCTCAGGGTTCACCTGAAGTGATTTTCTCAGGAATCCTAGACTCAAAGTATTTTCCCTTATGTATGTTCCTATGGCTCAGGATTTTGTCCCTATTGTGCCATTCTCCACATATGTCATTTGTTCAATATCTATTTTCTTCTAAACTGAGCTCCAAGATACCAGGAAATGCATTTACTATGTTCACTATTACATCCTCACATAAAAAGAGCTCAATAAATAATTTATGGAATGAATGAAAGAGTCAATCAATCTACAGAGATTCCAGAGGTCACAGTGAAAAGGGTTGGTCCAGAGGGCACCAGGGAAAGAATATGTGAGTAGATTCTTAAAATGAGGTAGTATTAGAATGAGTGAGTGGGAGAAAGCAGATAGCTCAGAGGAACTTGGAGCTTAGCTTGTGAAGAAGGACGTGGCTGAGAGGCATGAAGGTGTTAACTAGTTTTGAAACACTACCTGTCATTCCAGTCAAAAGAAATTTCTGTTTTGTCATTTCCCAAGTAGTATCCAAGGTGGGGTGACATTAGCTAATCATGGTGCAGGCAACATTGTAGGCCTTTGTTCAGTTTTCCAAACAGAATGTGGGTGATTATGTTCAGACCTGCATGAAAGGGTGGCAAGTTAAGGGCCATTCATCTCTGCATTTATCCATCCATCCCTCTACCTATCCAGAATTTATTAAGGTCAGACACTATTCTAGGAGCTAGAGGCATAACAGTGAACAAAAGAGACAAAAAAAACCTGCCCTCAAGGGTTGGTGCAAAGGTAATGGAATGTGGACAGTGATGAGCACTAAGGGACAATTAACAATAGAAAATGTAGAGGGGAGTGTATGTGTGTGGGTGTTCAACCTGTGGGGTTGGGGGTCGGGGGCAATATGTTTTAGATAAAAGAGCCAGAGAAGGTCTCACTGAGGTGACATTTGAGTAGAACCAAAAACAAGGGAGCGAGCCATGGGAATAGCTGAGGGAAGAGCACTCCAGGCAGAAGAAATGGCCAGCGCAAAAACCTTGATGCCCGAGTACCTGGAACGTTCAAGTCACAGAGAGGAATCCACTAAGACTGGAGCAGAGAAGTAAGAGGAGGAGGAAGAGGAAAATCATAAACTGATGGGGGCACAATGGAGAGGCCTCTTGTTGGCTATCATTAAGGACTTTATTCAGCTTTATTCTGATCGAAACAGTAAACTTTAAGAGGCTCAAGGAGTGTGATCTAGAACCATAAACAGGTATCAAAAAGGTTCCTCTGGCTGATACATTGGTGAAGGGATCAAAGATGGAAGCAAGGAGAGCAGTTGGGGACATTTAAATGCCAGATTGGGATCTGGGTGGTAGTGGTAGGCCATGAGAAGTGATTTTTTTCTGGATATTATTTGAAAGTAAAGTCAACTGAATTTGCCATTGGACTGGATTTGAGTGTGAAAGCATGACCCCAAGTTTTCAGCCTGGTCATGTGAAAGGATGGAACAGGCATTAACTGAGATAACACAGGCTGTAGGTAGAGGAGGTTTGGGGAGGAATTCTGTTTAAAGTCTGAGATATTAAGTCTGAGATCAAGATATTTAAGTCCGAGATATTAAGTCGGGAGCTCAAGAGAGAGGTCTAGGCCAGAGATATAAATCTGGGAATTTATCAGCATACTGATTTTATTTAAAGTCATGAAAACTTTTAATTTTTTTGAGGAGCTTCCATACCATATTCCATAGTGGCTGCACCATTTTACATTCCCTCCAACAGCCTACAGAGTTCTAATTTCTCCACATCTTTGCCAATACTTATTATGTGTTTTTGTTTTGTTTTTTGATGGTTGCTAGCCGAATAAGAGTGAGGTAATATCTCAGTATGGTTTTGATTTGCATTTGCCTGATGATTAATGAGATTTTCATATACTTGTTGGCATTTGTATGTCTTTGGAGAAATGTCTACTCAAGTCCTTCGCCCGTTTTTTAAAACAAGTTTTTTGTTTGTTTGTCTTGCTATGGAGTTATAAGAGTTCCTTCTATATTTTGGAAGTTAACTCTTTATTATACCTATGGTTGCAAAAATATTTCTCCCACTTCACGAGTTGTCTTTTCATTCTGTTGATCATTCTTTTTGCTGTGCAGAAGCTTTTTAAATTTAATGTAATTCTACTTGTCTACCATATGATCCAGCAATCCCACTTCTGGGCATATATCTAAAAGAATTAAAACAAGAATCTCAAAGAGACATCTGAAATCCTGTGTTCATTGCAGCATTACATATAATAACCAAGATATGGAAACAATCTAAATTACATCGACAAATGAATGGATAAAAAACTGTGGCACATACATACAATGAAATATTATTCAACATCAAAAAAGAAGTAAATCCTGCCATATGTGATAACATGGATGGACCTGGAAGACATTATACTAAGTGAAATAAACCAATCACATGACAAATACTGCACGATTCCACTTATATGACATATCTAATATAGTCAAAGTCATAGAAACAAAAAGTAGAATGATGGTTGCCAGGGGCTAAAGAAAAGGGCACATATGGAGTTGTTGTTCAATGGGTATAAAATTTCAGTTACACAAGATGATTCAGTTCTAGAAATTGCTATATAACATTCTGCTTATAGATAACAATACTGTAGTGTGCACTTAAAATTTTATTAAGAGGGTAGATCTCTCGCTAAGTGTTATTACCACAAGAAAGAGAAGAAGAAAGAAGAAGAAAGAAAGGTCGTGACACTAGTTGAGACCACTAAGATAGAGAAAAAGGCAGAATGAACCCTCATCTATTGATAACCTGTGTAGAAGAGGAAGTAGCAATGACGACAGAGAAAGAGAGACCAGTTAGGCAGGCAGGAAACCAAGAGTGAGCAAAATCTGGAAGCCAAGTGAGAAACTTTTCAAAAGAGTGATTAACCACATCAATGCTGCTGGGAGTTCAGATAGGATGCGGACTAGGAATAAATTACTGGATGTAGTAACACGAACATCACAAGAACCTGATGTTGGTGGAACAGTAGTAATGAAAGCCCGTTGTTATAGCTTTAAGAAAGAGTGGGAAGAGAGTTGGAAAAACACGGTAGAGTGAGAGACGTCCTCAGATATCTCCCCTTGAAACAACAATAAGCTGAACATCTAAAAGCGAACAAAAAACACCCAAACTGCGCACTAGCACGTCTGAGCATGGGATCTGCGCATAAGAGCTACCACAGGTCAGAACCCCGAGTGTCAGGCGGTTGACTGGGACGAATAAAGAAGCTGCCTCTCTCAGCCACCGGAGCTCCCTGCAGGAGGAGGGAGAGGAGAGAAGGTGTGGTGACTTCTCTGAACAGCCCTGCCTAGGAATTCTGTGACTTCCACGCAACCGGCAGTAGGGTCCTGTCATCAGGGCAGAAAGCAGAGAAGCGGGATGAGACCACAGAGAAACAACAGTTGATTTTTACCAACCACAGTTGCAAAACCAAGGCTGAGCCGCAGTCCCCAACTCCCAATCCAGAGGGCTTCTCCCCCCATGCCCTCTGAGATCCATCACTGCGGAGCCCCAGGGGAATCTGAGCAAACTCTGCAAAGACCATGCTGACATTGACAGGGACTAAAACTGAGGGTAGCGAGTGTGATTAAATACCTATAAGAAAATAAGAAAACATTTTTAAGGCTTTATATAAAGCAGGGATCCAAGAGGCTTAGACACCACCTACTGGAAACCAAAATAAAAATGCCTTCTTTGCAGCAGGCTAGAGAAAGACCTTTATATAATAAATCTTCTTTCTGGAAAAACAGCAGAATACACTTCCATTAATGCCCAGGTGGAGAGATAGTCCACTAAATACCATGAACAACCAAGGTGACAAGGCATCTCAGAAAGAAAGAGAAAATCTCCAGAAAATAAGCTTAGAGACATAGAAATATGCAACTTAAATGATAAGAATTCAGGAATTGCACTTCTGAAAAAAACTCAATTAGCTCCAAAATAATTCACATCAACAATTACAGGAATTAAAACAAAAGAACAACTAGAATAGCAGAATGAGTTTTTTTTAGGAAGGAGATTGAAACCCTCAAAAAAAAAAAAAAAACAAAACCACAGAATAGATCTTCTAGAGATGAAAAAAGAAAACTGCAAGAGTTAAAAAATAAAATAGCAAGCTTGGGCAATAGAGTCAACAAATGGAGGAAAAGGTCAGTGATATTAAAGACAGAAATCTAGAAATAAATTAGAAGGAAGATGAGAGAAACTGAAGAATGAAAAATAATGAAAGAGAAATACAAGAACTAGCTGATACACCATATCAGGAGAGGAATCATAAGAATAATGGGCAATATCAAAAGTGAGGAAAAGGACCAGGGACTAGAAAGCATTTTCAGACAAATAGTGGAAGAGAATTTCCCAAATCTAAGGAGCGAGCTGGAGCTTGGAATTCAAGAAGTCAGCAGAACACCCAATTATCTCAACCCAAAAAGACCTTCACCAAGACACATTTTTAAAATTATCAAAAATCAATGGCAAAGACAAAATTCTCAGGGCAGCCACAGAAAAGAAGATGATAATCTATAAAGTAAAACCCATTAGATTATCATCAGACTTTCTTACAAGCCAGAAAGGAGTGGAATAAAATATTCAAACTATTAAATGAAAAGAACTACTAACCAAGAATAATGTATCCAGCTAAGCTCTCCTTTAGACATGAAGGAGAAATAAAGACCTTTCCAGACATACATAAATTCAGGGAATTCTCCACTACGAGGCCTGCACTGCAGGAAATATTGAAAGAGGTCAGCTTACCTAAAACAAAATAACAACAAAAAAAAATGCATAATTAGAAGTAAAGTGACTAGCAGGCTAATAAAAGCAGAGGAGTGCAAACCTTACTAC
>NW_006442124.1:868523-876241 GCF_000325575.1 Pteropus alecto | reverse complement strand
AGGGTAAAGTGGATAAAGAAGATCAAATATATGGTAGCTGAAGGAAACTGGACTTTGGGTGGTAAATACACAATAGAATATATAGACGTGAAATTATAATGTACACCTGAAAATTATATAATTGTATTAACTAATGTTACCCCAATAAACTTAATAAAAATAAAAATAAATACATAACTGACTAAACTATATAAAATCTGGATTAAATTTTAGATATATGTATATATTTTTAAATATACTTTATGATTGCAAAAAAAGAAGAAGAAGAAAGAGTGGAAGAGAAGAAATGAATGACAATGAGTATAAACAACTATTTCAGGGAATCTTGCCATGAGAAGGAAGAAAGAAGTGGAGCAAAAACTGGAAGGGAAATCGAGACAGAAGACAAATGTTTGTTTTTCATGGAAGAAATGGCACTATATGTGTATATTCGTAAGGATTCTCCAGTAGCAAGGAGAGAATTGCTGAAGAAATGTCCATGAGCCAGGGAGCCAGCGTTCAATTTAGTGCTTGTGGAAGAGTCCACCTTAGATAGAAAACATCGATGGTCAATCCATGGTAACAGAGGGAAGGCAGAGCAAGGAGGCGCAGATGCTGGGGGTGGGTGTGTATGGTGGTGGGCGTCTGCAGAAGCTTAGGTCTACTGTCTTCATTTTTCTCAAAGGCATAGGAAGAAAGTCTTCGGCTGAATGAGGCTAAGAGGAGGTGGTTTGGAGAGAGTGGTAGTGAAATTACCCTCCAGGACAGGGGGAAAGAGAAAGGACTCAGGAAGTGGAGTTAGACAGTTGGGCAACATAGGGCCCTGCTGGAGGTCTGTGTGAATGCGGTCGTCTTGGTGTGTGTTTTCCTCTGGGCGCATCAGCTATGGAGCTGTAGACACAGAGGCAAGCGTTGGACATGACCAGGCTTAGATCTAGCCAAGTGTGAGCAGCAAATTTTTGGGAGTTGAGGTGGGGATGGGGGGTGTGCAAGAGGAGATTTGGAAAGGTAGAATTTCAGCTGGAGACATGTAGAGGGTAGGGACAGATGAGATGCGCAGATCAGTGGAATTTATTTTGACTGTTGGAGTCAAGGTACCGGAGGAAAGAGCGGAGAAGGAAAAAGGGCACAAGGTGAAAGAGAGCAGGACTTGAAATTGAGATTATGGACAAGTTGCAGTTATTAGAGGGCAAGATCCCTGAGGGAGGTCATATGAGAACAACAGCAAGGCCACAGCAAAGGCACAGCGAGGGAGGTCATCAGTGTGGCTCCTGAAATGAGTGAGACAGGCCCAGTGTTAAGTGGAGTGTCCATGACCCGGGAGGCAGAACCTTGCTGAGATGAGGGAGAGTGACCGACCCAGCAGTGGGGCAGGGTGGGGAAAGGGAAGCATCGCCTGATGTCATTAGCTCAGAGCTGCGGACTCCAGGAAGGAGAAAGAGAATGGTCCAGAAGGGACTGGGATAAGCGAGGAGGGCTCCAGACACACCCCCAGGCCCAGTAAAATGAGAGCTGTGGGAGAAAAGCTCCAGACCAGGGGACACAGGCAGAAGAATTTCAGATCCAGGTGCTTTTCTTGACAAAGAAGGTTCTTTGCCTGACTAAACTTGAGTCAGTTTCCCAAGCCTTCTCCTAGGCCCACCTTTGAATTTCCTTGTAAAATTCAGTTTTAGCAAAAACCCAGCTAAGTTAATTTATCCAGGACCCACACTCTCAATATCTGATCACCATTCATATATGACCAGCTGCCTCATTCCCCACCAGCCCCCAGGTGAGATGCCTGATCAGCAAAAAACTCTTAGGTCGGTTTAGGCAGAAATTCCTCACCCCTGCTGTTTTTCTTAGTAACTTTCCATCCACTGACCCCCACCCTCTTCTTGGCCATAAATTTCCACTTGCTCAGGCTCTATTCAGAGTTAAGCCTGATCTCCGTTCCCACTGAAAAACGCCACTGCAGTGGCCCCGTTATCTACTGCGATGGTCCTGAATAAAGCCTGCCTCACTTTCTTTGACAAGGCGTTCTATTTTTTTTTTCTTTACTGAAAATGGAGGATATGTTCCAGGAAAGGTTTTCAAGAGTTAGGGAGGCATTGAAGATAAAAACAGAATTGAGGGGTTATGGAGGTTTGGGGAGCATGGGTAACATATGTGGGAGAAGAGGGCGATCTGGGATACGTGGAATCCAGTGGCTGACAGAGACCCCAAGAGAGACGATGGTGCTGAGACCTTGAGAGTAGGGGCACGGCAAAGGAGGGAGTTGGGCCTCATAGGAAGCATGGAAGCAGTAGGCAAGACCATCTTGCTCCACTAACAGGGGCCCCATCCTCATCCCTGGCCATGGAGGTAGTACGCCTGGGAAGGTGTTTTTACCTTGAGGTATTGCATCACTCCTGACTCAGGGAGATCAGGGGTCTGGGAGGTCTGCAGCGGCTACCCTTCAAGGTGTTTGGGGACTGTCAGGGCCATGAAGTAGCATTTGGGGATCAGTCCCAAACACAGCCTCCTATGGTATCTCCAAAGCAGTGATGTTATTAGCAGTCCCAGCCAGGTTACCCAGTCCCAAAAGAAAATAAGGAAAATGTGAGTTAAGCTGTGAAACCAGCAGCGTCAGGAGGCATAAAGAGATCGATAATGTGGGGATGCAGCCAGTGGAAAGGAGAAAACGGAAGTTTCCCTGGAATTTGCAATTTGCAACTAATGGGCTGGGCACAGCATGCCCGGGAATGGAGCTGCAGCCTCTTCAAAGCTGAGGGTGTCCTGAAGGGGAGGGCGGAGGCCTGACCACAGAGTCAGGGGCCAGTGCTCAGCCGGACTTCTCATAGAGGTGCCTCAGTCAAGACACCTCACAGGACTACGGATCTCAGAATGGCCCGGCTCTGCAAAACCCCCTCCCTCCTTCCCCTGGAAGCTCTTCCTTGGAAATGATAATCCTCAAGTTTTGAGGAGACCAGGATCCACCAGATCCCTAATATCAGGGCCTGGACATGGGAAGGATGAAAAAGATCCATGTTTGGAAACTACTCCTCTGGTACCAAGTGGAGGCTCTGGGTTGTATTCTTATTAAAAGCAATTATATTTCTTTATATCCCAATAAAGATTTTTATTGGGTGAATTATGTCTAGACCCTGGGCTAGCTTATAGGGAGGAACCTGTGGATGGGATTCCAGTAACAGAATTAGCCAAGGCCTGGGACAATGAAGCAGCTCAAACCTTGGAAAGTAGCCACCACAGGGTAGGGGGCACAGAGCCAGGGCTTCGGAGCTTCATCGGGCCCAGGTCTGGGGAGGCAGGGTGCCTTGGAAGGCCCAGGTGGGCTGGAGGACACTGTCTAGGCATGAGGCCAGGGTCTCCGTGCACTGCCAGCCTCAAGATTGGCCAGGCAGCCAGTGAGGCTCAGAGCTAGGACAGAGCTGGTAAGGACCCAGCTGAGCAGCCCTGAAAGCCAGAAGCTGAGAACAAGGCAGCAGTGTTCCGTGTGAGTCTGGCTTATTATCCCAGCAATGCCTGACTTTATCGAGCACATGATAGAGTGACTCATTCTTGAGAGTGCTGAAATAATGACTCCCTTGAAACTTTTTGGGGAGCCTCCCAGTCCCAGAGGCCCCGGATGTGATCAGAAACCCCCCTAGTTCTCTGAGCCCAGGCAAAGCCCTAGTTCACTGTGACCCTATCCGGAAACAGATGACTCAAAAGTACAGGACACCATGCCCTTGAACTACTGTTCTATTCTGCTATCATCACTGCTGTTAGCTATCATGGCTGAATGCTCGTTGTATGACAAGGGCTTTCCAAACACTGTAGCTTCGTCATCTCCTCTAGTCATGTGGTAGGAAACATTATCCCCATTTTGCAGATAAAAAACTTGAAGCTTAAAAAGGTAATATGATGGTGTAAGAGGAAGAGGGACAGGGAACTGAATCTCAAGTCTCACTCCATAGCCCACATCGATTTTTTTTTTTTTTATTATTTATTGTGATAAAGCAGACATAATGTAAAATTTACCATTTTAACATTTTTATAAGTGTAGGTTCAGTGGTATTAAAGACGGTCACGTTGTCATAAAACCATCACCACCATCCATCCCCAGGACTCCTTCATCTTGCAAAACACTGAATTTCTGTCCCCATTAAGTAATAACTGCTCATTCCCCTACCCCAGCCCCGGGCAACCACATTCTGCTTTCTGTCTCCATGAATCTGACTACTCTAGGGACTCCATATAGTTGAAATCATACTGGTTTTGTCCTTTTGTGACTTAGCATCATGTCCTTGGGGTAATGCAGAGCCATAGCAGAGGGAGGTTTCAACCCCACAACCTCTGGATTAGGGACCCAGCAGTTCTTCACTGTGTCGCAATGACTTAACCCTATGATTCCTCCACGGATGATGTTATGGCTGAATTGTGCACTCCTCCTCCCGCCCCCTCCGCCCACATACACACACCAAATTCATATGTTGAAGTCCTAACCTTCAGTACATCTCAGAATATGACTATATTTGGAGATGAGGCCTTTAAAGGGGTAACTGAGGTTCAATGAGTACATATGGCTGGGCCCTAACCCATGACTAGTGTACTAAGAAGAAAGAGACACCAGACACGAGTGTACACAGAGGAAGGACCACGCGAGGACACAGCGAGAAGGCGGCTGCCCACGGGAAGATGGAAAAAGGCCTCAGGAGAACCCAAACCTGCCAGCACCTTGACCTTGGACTTGGAGCCTCCAAAACTGGGAGAAAATGAATGTCTGTTGTTTAAGCCATCTAGTCTGCGGTATTTTGTTATGTAGCCCAAGCTGACTAGTATAGATGCAGCTCTCTTTGTCACAGAATGGTCTCACCCAACTAGCAGCAGTCCGTCCCCACTCTGATTTGCGGGCATGGTGGGGAGCAGTCACTCGGTTATACATTTAAGTATCATACAGAGAGGGATGTGGTTTCTGAGCCTGTTCAGGGGACAACAACAGATGACCTTTCAAAGTTTTGAGTTTCCATTAAGACAGGGCTGCAACTGGTCTCATTGGCCCAGCTTGCCTTATTTTCACAAAGCTACACACGTTCTCATGGCCAGCTGTACCACGGAGATGTCACCGCTCCTCCAACTGTGTGACTCATTCCTCTCCAGGCTGCTACTCTTTGGCACTAAGAGAAGAACAGAGCTCACAGAGAAAGTGACATGGCCTACCAAATGAGCCTCCGCCTGCTGGAAGGAAAGCCATTGGCCTCATTACTAATATAGCAAGGTTCTTTGGCTTCAATCTCAGAGTAATTCTCCTATATTTCTCAATATTCTGTGTTTAAAATGCTACTTTCTATTGCCATAATTTATGTGCAAATTTTGTTTATCAGCAAAACGAATAGAAAAAGTCTTTTTTTTTTTTTCCATTTTAAGACATCATAAATGCTAAAATGCAGCCTCCAGATGGGCCAGATAAGCCGATGGCTGAGAGGTGTTAAGAAGGGTGGAGGAGGCTAGGCTGGAAGTGTGGGTTCAGAGAGGTGGGGAGTAAGCCAGAGACCTTATTTGGAGAGGGGGTGAGAGAACCAAACAACTGCTGGAAGAATTTCAGTTGGGGCCTCCCAGGAAATCCAGTTAGGAGGATAACACCCCAAAAGTGGTCTTGGAAATGTGTAATCCAAAATAGAGAAAGTGAGTAAGAGTGAGAATATCCATTATTAAAAATGAGATGCATGAATTTTCATGTAAGAAGAGCTCAAAGGAACCACAGCCACGTTGATGAGGTCACAGTTTCACAGGACACATGTTTCAACCAGAAACCAAAGAGGGAAAAAGACAGAGCTCTCAGGCAGGGGAAAGGTCATCATGCTTCAAAGACCAGAGGAGAAATGGGAGTGGGGTGAAGGGGAGTAGTGACGAGGCCAAAGAGAATAGATTGGTTGGAACTTGGAGGATAGAAAGTAAAGGTGAACTTAAAACAGAGAGTAGTCTAGAGGAGGCATCTGCAGCCTCTAATGAAGAACAGTTTGAGGGTGATGGGTGGCTTCATGCTTGGCGGTAGCTAGAGGATGCCCTGTGCCCCTTATCTGCCCAAGGACAGGTCACCTGCACTGGTCACACACCATCCTCAGTGATAAGAATCATCTATGCATAGGATAGATTGTGTTATGCTAGGTAGGTGGTTCCGAGAGGAAATGTATAAAAAGGAGAAAGTGGAAAATTTCTGTGAACCCAGGGCACAGTATCTCCCTCTTTAATCATTTGAGAGTGACAAGGGGGAAGCCAACAGGCACAACAGCGAAGGGACCTTGTGTTTGGCAGTAGACCCAGGGTGGGGTTCCCATTTGGTCACACGTCTTCCTGTTCCCCAATCCTGTTTTCTCCACTGGTTACTAGATAAATGCTGGTGGCACTCACCTAATTTTACTCATAAGCACAATTACGGAATTAATTCCTTAAACAGATATTTGAGCATCTGCTCTGGCCAGGCACTGTGTTATTGCATAGAAATAAAATGGCAAGATAAACATAAGTTTCTCCTTATCAACACGATGAACAAAGTTTCTCTCTTCACAAAACAAATTCATGTTAACCAGTTACAGTCAGGAGACCAGTCATACTGCTGACTGATCCTTTTATTCAAAGCTTATTTTCCTTCTCTTCTCATAGCATCTTTTCAGGCTTTCTCTTTGGCTCAAAAAATTCATCATTGAAACTATGAGCCACTGGCCTCATTTCCCAGCCAAGGAGAAAATAGACATTATCTGACATACTAGCACACCCTCTCTTTACCAACTCAAAATTTCCCAGGATCTTCTCCCATATTCTCCCTCCACCCTATCCTTTCTCCCCAAGAAAGATGTCTCTTTTTCCGTGGTTGGCATTTGTGCACTGGATTTGATCTCAATCCCTTCGCCCCCAGCCTGGATGCATTCTTACCTCTTAAAGGATTTTGCCTTGCTTCGTCCTTACAGTTGTCTCTACAGACATCCTCCCCTCAGTCTCCAAAGATGTCCTAGTCTCCCCCTACCATAATGAAAGGCCTTTCTTGTATTCACTTTCTTGTATTCACTTTCTTATGAAACTGCTGCCCTCACTCACTCCTTCCTTTTCCTGCCCAAGTTCTTACAAATGAGCTCAGGTCCAGCCTTCACTGCCCCCCCTACTACACACCTACCCCCCGGACTCTTCGGGTCTGATTTCTGCACTACTACTTGAACTGCTCGTGAAAAGTAAAGATCTGATTGGCATCTGAGTCTTCTCAATTAACACTGTGACCACTTCCTCTTTGAAACTCCACCATCTCCATGATACCCCATGTCCTTCTTGGTCTTCCACATATCACTCTGAGTGTTCTTTTATGATTCCTTTGCCGATAGATTCTCTCTCCAGCCCCACAGCTTAAATGCAGACATTCTCAAAAGATCTGCCCTTACTTCTCTCTCCAGGGACCCTCATAGATTCCCACAACTTGCACATCAGCAAATACCGATGGCCTCAAGGCCCATATCAAGGTGGTCCTTCTCGCTCCTCCTCACTGTACCCTACTCAAAAATTCCTTCATGCTACCTACATAATACACACTGTGTTCATCCACTTTTCATTACTCACCGACATGGTCCTGATTTGGACCTCCATTGTCTCACCAGGACTACCCCAGTAGCTTTTGAACTATCATCCATGTTTTCCCTACTCTTACTGCACCCAACTGAGTCTCTTCCTCAAAAACCCAGTGATGGTTCATACAGCCCACAGAACAAGCTCCAGATTCATTGCTTAAGAGT
>NW_006442124.1:866175-868503 GCF_000325575.1 Pteropus alecto | reverse complement strand
AATGACCTGTGGGACTTTGGAGAAATTATTTACCTATTTTGAGCCTCTGTATCCTTCCTTCATTGTGTTGTCGTAGGAACAGTTGCTCACGTTGCACACTGCACAAGTATATCCTTTGATGAAGCAAGTGAAAATAAAACCCAACTCATGCTGCAGTTACCAAATCCATTCCCTGGTGTGAGGTGAGTCTGAGTCTGGTCAGAGGAGGAAAGCACCTTTCCTAATTTCCCCAAAGGTACAATAAGGACTGGGACTTCCCCTGATTTCTTCTCTAACACATGTATAGTCCTCCCTCTACTTGTCATTCAGGTCCAAATCTCCTAATTCTCCCTAATATGGCACATAGTGGAACACCGAGCATGTATATTTCCATCATCTCTACAGCCGTTGGTCCTCCCATGGTCCACCTGGGGAAACCTCCTCCAGCAGTCCTTGGTCTGGGAAGGTGCTGTGCATCCCTCCCAGCTGGAACTCCCTCTTTCATTAGTCCCACATCCCGGCTACATGTTTGTTGAGCACTTACATCACTCCAGACTGGATTGTGCTTTGGATTGGGGGTCTACCTCCTCCATTTGTTTTTGAGTGATCTGATGCAGAGTGGAGCCCACTAACGCTTGCTGGTTTGAGCTCAGTATTCCTGGCACAGCTGGTCTTGTGGTTAAGCCCCATCCAGTTGCAACTGGAAAATAAAAGGCTAGAACGGAGTTTAAAGAGTAAGCATGTCTATCTTGAAGGAGCCAAAACAGAGAATGATTTTTTTAAACTTTTTAAATTGAAGCAATAATACACAATGGCCATAGGTAAATTAGTAAAGTACAGATATGTAAAATAGAAATCAAAATCAAAAGGAGAAATCAGAATTACTCCTAATCCCTCCAGCCAGAGATAATCATTGCTATCATTTTGCTCTATAACCTTACAAATGTTTTTATATATATTATTTACCCCCAAAATGAAATTATTATATTACCTACTTTTTAACTTATATCATGAGCATTTCTCAATGATATAAAATATTTTTCTGTAGAATTATTAGATTTAATGTCTGCATAAGATTCCACTGGATGGTTATACCATAATTTATTTAAACATTCCCCAATTAGGTTGATTTTCATTTTTCTCTATTTTATTTAACACCGAAGTGAATATCTTATAACTAAATATTTGGTACAATATCAATTTTCTCTTAAGAATAAATGTCTAGAAATAGAACTACTGGGTCAAAGATTAGGTACATTTTTAAGAATTTTGGTATCTGCAACTAAACTGGTTCTGAGAATAACCATACAAATCTAACCATCCCATCTGAGATCAATGACTCACCAATTTCACCACTCTCACCCAAATGGCTGTTGTCAGATCACAGAATTTTAAAGCCAGAAATAATCTAAGAGATAATTGGCAGCAAGGATCTATACCTGACAGTCATTGAAATCAACTGGGACTTGAATGGGGGCGAGGCACTTGTATTTTTTTAAGCCCCCCAGGTGATTCTTCTGTGCAGCCAGGTTTGAGAACCACATTTGTGGGTGGGCCAAACCCACATGCTAGGTTTGTGTAAACTAAGGACCAGAGATGGTGTGTAACTTGTTTAAGTTGGCCCATGGAAGGAACAAAAATGAAAATGTAACCAAAAGACAAAGAAAAAGAAAATGATGTATTCAGGTGGAAAGTTAAGTAGTGATTATTTATAGTTAATTATTGATAAGAGAACCGTTAGTCCCTAGGTGTTTACATTTGAAATCTCATCCTACAGACTAAGAATACAGAATAGAAAAAATGCTAATCTTCTTTACATTCCATGGAGAAACCAGTCTTAGGGAATCAATTCATAACTACATGTTCATTTTAAAATTTGTATTTTTTTAAGTCTATCTTTAAAGGAAGGATGAACTGTGCATGAGTTTATTTTTACAAAATAAGTAAAATTTATTTAACGAAAGCTTCGAGAAGCAAATTTGTCTTGACACAAATTTAAATAAAAGTAAAAGACATAAAAATGCATTTTTAAATAAAAATCATCTCTGATGGTGTAAATCAAGTAACTGTTTCTTTGTGGGGGAAAAATGTGCACTTGCCAATTAAAATGTTTCTCAGTAGCAGCAAAATACTGTAACTGTGGCTTTAAGAATCTTTAATCAATGACTGTAGGGCACAATTGGATGTTGTAATTATTTTAGATTACATTCAACTCAAGTTTAAGAAAAACTGTAAATTGTGTGACATATCATCGCTCAAGATTTAAACACAAAGAATTATGTGTGCGTGCGCACGTGTGTGTGTGTGTGTGCGTGTATGTGTGTGTTGTAGGGAGCAGGGGAGAAGCTG
>NW_006442124.1:848932-865459 GCF_000325575.1 Pteropus alecto | reverse complement strand
AAATCTCTCTCTCTCTCTCTCTCTCTCTCTCTCTCTCTCTCTCTGTCTCTCTCTCTCTCTCTCTCTCTCTCTCTCTCTCTCTCTCTCTCTCTCTCTCTCTCTCACACGCACACACACACACACACACACACAAACACACACGTTGAAAACCACAGTTCCAGAACTACTGTTGGAGAACTGAGCTCTGCTCTGGAGAAGAGATGCACAGACAGCTGAGGAAGGCGTCAGCGATGGGGACCTGTGCGCAGGCGCCAACTGGGGAAGCCGCGTGCTGTCGGCAGAACTACAAGGAACCCAGGCTAGCTGATAATGACCTTAATAGCAGCAGCTACAGTGAGAAAGCCTGCAGTGTCCCAGGCTCTTGTTTTTATACCAAATCACATCCACAGTAGGCATTACTGCATCTTCCAGATCAGAAAATAAAGGCTAAGCAGTATTAAGGTCATCAGGTTGAGATGTGAACCCAGGTCATCCACGCTCTTACTAACACTGCAACAAGCAGTAGAACTCATGGTAAACTGTAAAATTTTGAACAAAATAAAGAACAATGGGGTCACATTAGAAAGAGCCAAGATTACCAGGATAAGTTGCCTTTTTTTAAATGCAAGTGCCAAGGACTCATGTGACAAAATTCAATGTACATTCTGATACAAATTTTAGTAAGCTAGACCTGAAAGATAATTTAATTTGAAACAATTTAAACCTAAAATAATTAATTTTTTTTTCACAACAGCCAACATCATAGCTAAAGGTAAAACCGTAGAGACATAGCCACTCTCATTCCTATTATTAAACAAAATTCTAGACATTCTAACCTTTAGAGAGGAAAAAGAAATAAGTGCCATAAATAGTGGGAAGAAAAAGACAAGTTTATTATTATTTTCCGTTATGATCATCTATGTGGGCAAATAATTGAATCTGTTAAAAAATACTAAAAGTAATAGCAATTGGCCAGTTAAAATTAAAATGCAAAAGTCAGTCAAAAAACTGTTAGAAGAAATTGGAGAGGAAAAAATATTTTGATAATGGTCGCAATAACAACAAAAACAAAATAATACCTGAGAAGGAACTCTTTAAGAAGTTTAGGCAAAGATATTTATGGAAAAAAATAAATCAAATTATAAAAGAGAGATTGAGAGATATTACATTTCCAGAGAGGTATAATATTGTAAATTAATGTATAAATCCAAAGCAACTCAAATCAAAATATCTTTAGAAACCTGTTGAAACTCAAAAAACTAATGACTAAACAAGAAGAATCAGGAAAATGTTGGAAAAAAGTGTAATAATAAGGGATGGTTTGCATTTCTAGATTTTTAAAACATATTGTAAAGCATAAAAATACATTCACAGTGTTTATGTCTGTGTGCTAGCATTGTGAATTTTTTCCGTTTGCTTTTTGCTTTTTCAAAATTTTATTCAAGCATTTGTAATCAGAAATATCTTTTAAAAGGCAATACATATAAAATCCTGAGTCTTTACCTGTGCCCCGCTCAGGGGCCCCTCACACACATATACATACCCGTCTCCTCTTCCTTGCCCCTTTACATACCCTCAGCCTAGACTTCATGTCCTGGCTAAATCGAACAACTCGTGGGGCTCCAAATGCTTCCCGTGATTCAGTGCTTCTCTCCTCATCCCACTGCCTCTCACTCCATCCTCTGATCTGCACCTACCATCTTCATTCGACTCTAGCTTGCTTAGAAGTCATGTTTTCTAGAATGTTCTCCCTAAACTATTGTGCACCATCCTTATGGCTCTACCTACACCATGTTAACATTATGTGATTGATGAAGAAGACGGGTGAAACAAGAACATACTTCGATTGATGATGATATTTCACTGGCGGAGGGAGATGTATTTTATCTCATGCTGAAATTACTTTATTTCTTAATCAGATTATTTTCAAGTTCTATGTCTCACTCATGATTTAAACTTGAAGGAGAGGAAAAATAATTTTCCCTCAACCCTCCTAAGTTCTGTAGTGGAGAACCCCTTGTAAGAAAAGACAGATTAACAAGAGAAAAACAAATGGAAGTTTTATGATATGCATACCACGCGTATACAGGGGACATACCCAGGGAAACTGAGTAAAACTCCCTGAAATGGCCCAATCCACTGCCTTATATACCATCTCCAGCTAAAAACAAAACAAACATGTTGGAAAATAAGGAGAGATCAATTATGGAAGGTTATAAAAAAAAAAAAAGGCACAGTAAATAAGGGTAAAGTTCTTATGCAGAGTTAAGGTGACACCTTCTCCATTGATGAAAGTTTCTTGTGATTTAGCTTATCCTTCTCTTCCTGGTACAAAGAGGAGACTTACAAATGGAAACTTCTGTATAAATGCAAATATCCCTTACAAAAGGGTAACTCCAACTCTATTTTCAGAGCTTCGTCTGTCTGCTGCTTCTTAGAAACAATTAGCTCAAAATAACCTTATGCCGAAGAGGCATATTTTGGGGTGGCATATTCTGCTCCCTTTCAATCCTTAGGTTTAAAACCAGTTTATTGCTCTCAACTCAAAACACCTTTCCAACGCAAATTGGTTATGTTACGAGGAGTGATTATAGTTCTGTTCTTCAGTCAGATTTCAATAGCCTGTTTGAAAATAGGCATAAAAAAAAAAAACTTTAAAATACATAGATGTTTAATATCTTTATAAGTAGGTGCTCTGCTGAAGTCTCTAAGGCAGAATGAGTTTCCATAGTGGCCTTCACTGAATTTTTTTGGTTTATTGTTCAAATAAACACCTCGCCTGTTCTGCCTATCTCTAACATCAATGATCCAAATCTCTTTGTGAACTTTCTGACCTTCAATCGTTTTCTTTTGAACTCCCCCCACCCCACGGACAGCTCACGATTCTTTTTCCTCTGCAATATCTTCAATTTGGTTTTATTTTTCTGCTCTCCTTTTTTAAAGGAAGGTACCTTATTAGTGAGCTCACCCAAGGGAGAAAAAAAAACAATCAACTCTTTTGTTGAGGAAACAATGAACTCTTGTTGAGGAACACTTAGAAATAAACAAACTTGCCTTTTTACATGTGAATTCACACCTGGTAATGGTGGCAAAGTGGTAAGCAAATCAGGGCTTCCTGTCCAGAAGAAACAAGTTCACGTTACCAACAGAATTTTTTTTGATGTTTCTACAACCCAAATATGCCATTCCTCTCCAGGGTATGTTTTCACTCGCCAGCCCATTCCCCGCTGCGCCGTGGCGCCCGCCCTCCCCCCTATCCACCGCCTCAAGAAAGACCCACCAATAACTAACTGGCCTATCTGCTCCCAGTTGCTACATCAGAAGCAGTGATCAGCCTTCATTCAGTCATTTACTCCTAAGACTTGTGGGAAGAGGTAATAGGGAGAGAGCGGCAGGAAGCACTCCATTATTATTTCCACTTTATTTTACCGTCCATGGAAAGCATTTATTTGGCTAGGTTACACCAGATAGACATAAAAAGTTGCTTCTGAGCTATCGAGTCATTTTATAATTCCCATCTTAGGAGCTCCAAACCTAATATTTTTTATCTTTTTTCTCTTTTCCAAGGGGAGAAACTTAGAACATTATTCTGAAGAAAAATTCACACTGTCTATGATTGATATGCACCTGAAAGAAAGTCCGAAGGGAAAGATGGAAATATCAAGGAGGCTTATATTTGTCAGATTTCTTTCATTTATTTCAAAAACAGAAATGCAACTTAAGCAGAAATATTAGTATTTAACCCCCTGCACTTATGGATTCCAAGGGAATTCAGGCACGGCAGGCTCCAGATTTCCAAAACACCACAGGTCTCACTCGCTCTTTCGGGCTCTCTCTCTCTCTCCTTCTCTGGCTGTGCTTATCTCTGTAGCTCATCACTTTGGGAGTGATTCTTTCTTGATTCTGACAATTCTTGTGCTTGTGAACAAAAAGACTGCTTCTGGCAAATCTACTTCTGAGAAAGAGAGGGAATAGGAGAGAAACGTTCCCACTTACACCAGCTAAAAAGAATCTTGAAAGACTATGACCCACCCATCCTGGGTCACAAGGCCATCCTCGAACCAAGCACAGACCACCAATGTTATGACTGACCAAGCCCAGGCCATGGGCCGGAGGGTCTACCTGCATACAGCAAGGAGTTTCCTAATGGAGTCAAAAGAATGGCAGGAAAGCATGCGGGTCACACCCAAAGTGTAGTCTACCACAAACCTGGACGCTGTCTAGGAACAAGCTAAAGTAAGAAGAAAAAGCATCACATAGGGACATCATGGCACATTCAATTTTGGAGTCAGCAAACCCTGGATTCAAGTACCGTTGTGTATTTAAACGCTCTGCAGCTTGACTTATACATCTGCAAAATGAGCCCCAGAAGGGTGATGTGAGGATTTGTCTGGTAAGTGCCTGGCATATAATAAAGGCTCAACAAAATGTTAATCCCTTAGACACCAGAAGTGCCATTTGAAGATACCAGGTGTAGTTCCCTGTTACATGATTGTGTGTTGGTACAAAACACATATATTCACTCTAACTTTGTCCTGCTGCTCCTGGTTACAAAGAATATACACTGTCCTGGGTGTGGGACCCACTTACAGCCTCTCTCCACAGCAGCCTGCACCGAATGTCAGTTCTTTGCTCCTTTCCTGTAACAAAGCCTCCATTGTATATGTCCACTCTATTTCAGCTAGCCGTCACATTGTAACACAACCAACTAAATGTACTCCTGCAAGTGTGTGAATGAAGCCGTTGGAGACAATTTCATTTTAATAAACTACTTTTGATGATATTTCCTACACTTACTCTTTTTATTTAATTCTAGAAATGTATGCAGTAATAGACTGAGCAACACAGTGTTCCAGAGTCCTTTAAATGTGACTGGGTGGCTAACCTACATAGAAAGCCAGATCTAATTGAGACACAGGATCAAGTAATAGGTATCAAGGACCATTCAAGTCCATAACAACTTTTGTTTGGGACATAGAATCAAAGGCATCTGATGTTTAGTGACATGCTGTTCTCAAAAGCTTGAGCCCACAATGACACACAACAATCAAAAGATCCTACATTAGAGATAGTGAATAAGATTATGATAAACTCACAAGTAAGATTATCTTTTGCTTTGCTCCATCAACATAATATAGAAATTGAAGGGTACAGAATCATATCAATTTCAAGGTACTTTTTTATTATGGTAAAGTATACACATCATAAGACTTACCATTTTTAAGTATCCAGTTCTGCAGCACTACGTACATTCACATCGTTGTGCAGCCATCGCCACCATCCACCTCCAGAACTGGTTCATCTTTCCCAACTGGAACTCTGACCCCATTCACATGTGTGTTAATAATGAAATGTTTCATGCACGTAAAAAGAAAATACAGAGAATGATGTTATAAACACGTGTGCACCTACCACTGGGATTCCCCAAACTACAGTTTGTAACATTCGCTTCTCTCCTCCTCCTCTTTTCTTTTTAAAGAAGTGAAACACTTATCGATGTAACTAGACTCCCTCATGTGGCCCACCCAGGGCCATTTCACTGTCTTCTTCCCCCTAGTAGCCACTGTGTTCAAAATTTTATAGCATTTCCATAAATGATATCTGGTACTGTTTTATATTTTATTATATTTTTACTATATGTAACTAGTATATTGTGTATATTCTTCTAAAACTTTTCTTCAACATTGCTTTGAAATTTACCCGTGTTGATACATGTAACTCAGATTCGTTCTTTTAAAACCGCAAATATAGTTTGTCATTCTGGAGAATATACCACAGGTTGTCTATTCTCCTACTCATGGATATATTTAGTTTGCTTCCAAATTTTCTCCGTGAGAAATGATGCATCAATAACTATTCTTACACATGTCGTTGCTCCCATATGCGAGAATTGCTTTAGGCTACACCTAGCACGGCGATGAGCATCGTTCACTTTGCCCAAATGCTTTCCACGCTGTTCACCACCTTGCAGTGTCATCTGCAGGGGAGGAGAATTCCCACGGCCCAGAGCCCTCGCCAGTATGTTCGACTCTTTAAAGCTTGTGAATGTGATGGCTATAAAACCATAATTGTTGATGAACAGCACTTCCCTCCTTACTAGTGAGACTGAGCTTTCTTATGTGTCTAGATCATGTAGTTTCCTCTCTTCTTCGGGTTTTCTGGCTTATAGCATTTGCCCATTTTTCTATTTGTCTTTTTCTCTTTAATATTTAGACGTTCTTCTCATATTTCAGATATTCGTCCTGTTATTATGTGTGAGTACTTTCTTTCAGCCTGTGGCCTGGACTTTGTTTTTATATTGCCTTTTGGAGTAAAAAAGTTTTCTTAGTTTTTGGATAATTAAATTTATCAACCTGTTTCATTTGAAAATATTCCTTCTGATCAGTGTTTTTATATCAAAATAAAATAAGACTTTGGGGAATCCTTTATAAAAATTCGCCTTTCCTTTTGATGACTTTATAAAGACTAATAACACCTTTTATTGCATGTCCTCTGTCAGTAAATTATGCATATTAAATCTAATCTTCACAAGGCAATGCAATGAATGTAATTTGTCCTCTTGTTTCAGATGAGGAAACCTGTGCTTGGTACTGAAATAATTTGTCCAAGGTCACAAAGCTGCCAACTGACAACCAGAAGGCAGATCTGAGTCTCTGTGTTTTTGTAACTTGAAAATCAGGGTCTTTTCATTCACGGGCTTTCCACTTTGTCACTTAAGGGGTGCTCCTATTACAGCCTGCCCCAATCCATGTCAGGACTCCCCCCAGATCTGCCTTTGACTCTCAAGGCTCTTCCCTCCATCCTTCTCACCGTCTTTCTGTCCTCAACACTGACTCATTGGTGTGTAGGGTCAGAGTTGGGTGAACAGTAGGGGAAGAGAAACCATCTCTCATGTTGTGCCTCTGTGGTGACACCTCGAAGAACACTGTCTCAAGGGACCAAACTCTTAGGTCATGGAGTTACTTAAAACTTCTGTTCTTCTTCATCTGAAGATGTGTGAAAAAGAAATCCAAGCTGACTTTTTCTTGTCCCTGATTTTCAGCTGAGCCTGAGACTGAGAAGAGCATGTGCTTAGTTCCCCATAACCCACATGCAGATAGCTCCAGCCAAAGGCCTGCTGAGCAGGACACCGCAGAATAGGCCCTTCCCCCACCCCACCAGGTACATGGTATGACCCTTCCCCCTACCGCACATCAGCCTGAAAGGATAACAGGTGTGAGCTCCTTAAGATAGGACATGAAGGTGTCACTAGCCATCTACCTGAGGCTTGTGGCAATGAGCTAGGACAGCAGTTGAGAGGCCCCTGGAAGCTGCCACCACATGCAGTCAGGGATGTAAGCATCTTTCTTTTCCATCTCTCACTGCTCCAACTAAGGTAGGAGAGATAGCGAGAGGACAGATGTGTGACAGCAACCCATATCCACCTGCCGTCCAACCAATAGAGGCTCAGCCTCTATCTCCCACGAGTGGGGAAGAAGAGAAGAAAGCCTTTGAAACAACTATATAAGAACTCTTGCAACTCCACAACAACAACAAAAAACCAATAATCTAATTAAAATATGGGCAGAGGATCTGGACAGACACTTTTCCCAAGAAGACATACAAATGGCCAACAGATATATAAAAAAATGTTCAACTTCACTAACTATAGAGGAAATACAAATCAAAACCACAATGAGATAACCACCTCACACCTATTAGAATGGCTACTATCAATAAGACAAGAAATAACAAGTGTTGGAGAGGATGTGGAGGAAAGGGAACCCTTATACACTGTGGTATGAATGTAAATTGGTGTCGTCTCTATGGAAAACATATGAAAGTTCCTCCAAAAATTAAGAATAGAGCTACCATATGGCCCAGCAACCCCTCTTGTGGGTATCTACCCAAAAAACATTCAAACACCATTTTAAAGATGTATATACCCCTTTGTTCATTGCAGCATTATTCAAAATAGCCAAGACATGGAAACAACCCAAGCGTCTTTCAACAGATGACTAGTTAAAGAAGATGTGGTACAAATGTACAATGGAATACTACTCAACAATAAAAAAAGATGAAATACTGCCATTTGTGACAACATGGATGGATCTTGAGAGCATTATGTTAAGTGAAATAAGTCAGATGGAAAAGAACAAGAACCATATAATTTCACTCATATATGAGATATAAAACAGAAAGCAACAAACTAACAAAACAAACACACAAACTCACAGACACAAACAGTGTGGTGGTTACTAAAGGGGAAGCGATGAGGAGGGAGGATGAACAGGGTAAAGGGAGTCAAATAGATAAGACAGAAGGAGACTAGATTTGGGTGGTGAGCACACAATGCAATGTACAAGTGATGTATAGAATTGTACACCTGAAGCTTATATAATGTTATTAGCCAATGTTACCCCAATAAATAACTTTAAAAGTTATTAAAGGTTTAATATGAACTAGAGCTGCATCCCATGAGTCCCGAACGACTTTTCAAAGCACTGAAAGTGACTACAAAGCTAGAACATCTAACCAAATTATCATTAAGGTCACATCTACCTGGTAGGAAAGGGGGTACAGTATTAGGAGACAGAAAACACGTTTGCACCACACTTTTTGAGCTCAGGTACCAGGCTACGCCTGCTTTCTTCCTGTTGCAACAGTCTTATGGAGTGGTTGACATGATAAAGCGAGATTTCATTTTACACTTTTTCCTCGAGGGGACATTCCTAGAAAACGCTTGCGGGCCCAACCACATAAGAAGCATAAGGCTGTGTGTTGTGTCTTTAAGGGATTGTTTTCTTGTTTACGAGGCAAGAAGGAAGGACGTAGAATCAATGCGCCAGTCTTTTCTCTGACATGTATTATTCCACATAGATTTGTATTGCTTTGTGTGGAATCAATTTATCTTAGCAGATCTTTGAAATAGAAAGAAAAAAAAGGGCTAGGCCGCCCCCTGTTGGACACTTGGAGCAATTGCGGGTGCGGCTTAGCTGGCCGGCCATCTCACCGTGATTATAGATGCAGGACATCCCTGCTCGTTACCTGCAAGAGTCTTAAAGTCGGTCATTAAGGTTACACAAGTAGATGCCTCCCAGGAGAGATGGCAGGGTTCACAGACTTGAGGAAGACCTCTAGAGCTAGTTAGTTAACAGCTAGTGTTGATTTGGGGCAGGGTAGGGGGCAGGGTCCAGGAGGGCATTGCTCTGGGGGCTGACTGACCAGGCGACAGCAGTCCTGAGGACAAGCCACCCTATTCCAAATTGTTCTGTCATCAGCGAGGCAGAACCTACCCCCTCCCGCTCCATCACCACTCCTGTCCCACAGGCGACCCGGGGACCCCCTCCCCCTCCCCCACCTGCTCTCTGGGTTCATTTCAGGGTGATTGTACCAGAGACTTCCAGAGTACTGAAAGAAAACTACTGTAAATAATTTATTCTGCATACTCCACAGGACCTCCCAAATGGACATGCCTGGTGCCGGGTTCAGCCTGGGTTTCATTTACACAAACCAGCTTGACAGAGGACAACTCTGTTCCAAGATTCCAGGTGGCCTCTTGCAGCAGCTCTGTCCCACTCTCAGGTCTGATGGCCGTGGAGAGCCAGACCGTCAGCCAGGGTGACCCTGGTCAAAAACAACCAAGTCACTGCAGCCTCTTCACTTGATAAGGTCACATTCAGGTCAACTACATCCCCTGTGAGTACTGTTGCATTAAAAACATATATAGATGGCATAGATACAGATATAGAGGTATAGATATATGGTCTCCAATCTATTCACTTTCTCTTCCAGGATTTTCTTTGTTCTTACTTCTCTCTGCCCTGTGTCCCCACTCCCCTCACTGCCCGTCTTCCCTCCCCTTTCTCATTGTTCCCTCATCTGTCTATTAGCTTGTGTAAGCAGAGACCTTGTCAGGGAAGAGACCATGCTGTTTTGCTCATCTTGTTTCTACACAAGAGGCCCACTTGCTGAGTGAATGAGTGGTAGAAGGTGGCAATAAAACCACGAAAGGCCTTTTGGGGGCATTTGCTAAATGACCACACTCTGCTCTTGCATCCCTCCAGACCTGTTTACAGTACAGGACTCTCACTTTTGGTTTGGAAGGTGAGAACTGGAGCAGGTGTGGGGGCCGGGGGAGCTTCCAGAAACATAGGCTAAGCATATCTTGCTTGGGACACACCCCTGAGAGGTGAGACAGGCATAGCCTCGGGAGGGCACCTGCTCAGTGCTGGGCTTTCCACTCAGTCCCCAGGAGCTGCACTGGGCAAAGTTCTGAAGGGAGATCAGACCCTGCAACAAGGAAACACAAATCATCCACCAGTTCGATATTTGGCCTTCAAACCTCATTATCAAATCACAGATACAAATAAAATTAGGCCGGATCATTCTCACTTTGCTGGGAAGCCATCATGCAGATTCGCAAATCAAAGTCAGACAGGAAGGAGACTACACTGACACGCCTGCACCCACACTCCTATTATTCATTTATTCAGGGACCTCTGCAGAGGGCCCGGAGGCGCCAGCACCATGTTGGGGTCTGCAAATCCAGATCAGGCAAGGGCAGTACCTTCTGGGGCAAGACTGGTGAGAACTGAGAGATGCCCACAGTTTCTTTGCACCCTGAAGAAAAAAAAAAAAAAAACAGACAGAGCCTGTCTATCATTCAGTCAGTCATTTTAGGAGATTTTCTAAGCTAACTGGTATTGCTTGAAACAGAAAAGCGGGCACACTGAGTAGAAAACTGGAGGAATGGTCTCCAGTTTTTGTCCATCTACTCTCAATAAAGTATTTGGTTTTGCTGACTTATTCCAACAAACAGATATTAAGTGCCTACTGAGAACACCTATCGCGCATCTCTTCTCAAGAATATCTCAAGAAATTTCTCAAGAATATCTGTGTCCTCTCAACTATGGAATGTGAAATGAAATCAGAAAGGGTGACATCAAAGCAGGGCAAGAATACTCTAAAATCCCAAACTTTCTCTTAGTTTTAGGGGATCTCTCCGTCCTGAGAGGGGAGCAGCTCTCCATTAAAGCCTGCCTGACACAATCCTGCCTCCATCTGCTCCCTCTTCCCCACCATACACTAAACACAATAGACCCTCAAAACACAACATGGGGCTCTTTTGCCTTGGGGGATGTGGGGGCAATAACACAGCCAGGTTTTGCTGTTGCTGTTGTTTAATTAACTTACTCTACCGGAGTGGATAGTAAGGAGGCTACATGCTGCTCTCCACCCATTTGGAGCCCTGAGCTTTTCCTCACCCCTGGATTAAGGCCCGTCAAGTTTTTAGGATGCATCCAACTGGGTGAAGCAACAACAGGGCTCAAACCTGCAGGAGAATCTGAGCTGCCACAAAGCACTGTTTGAGGACATGTCCTGAGAGGAGTCACCAGCAGCAGAGCATGCACAATCTGACAGGTGCACGAGACAGGGAGACAGGCCCGGGAGCCACATAACCACACCCCAGCTCATACAAATGTGTTCTTAAGTCCTTCGAGATGAAACATATCCCACCGCATCTTGTTGATCATTTCTTCTGAAATGTACAAAAACACATAGAACAAGAAATTTCTTTTTGCCATTACCAAAATAGGAACTCAAAGCTAAGCCTGAAATTCTTCATTGGGACACCTTAGAATACTTCACTTTCTGGCCCTTTTGACCAACACAACTAAGATAAGCTTTCTGGAGGGGAATTTGGAAAGATGGATCTGATGTCTTAACTTGGAGATTCTATTTCTGGTAATTTATTCAAAGCAAATCATCAGATGAATGTATCATGTTCACAAAAGTAACAAATTGGAAACAACTTAAACATCCATAAACCAAAGAGCAGATAAATAAATTAGAATACATCTAGCCAGTGGAATACTATGCAATCATTAAAAATGATGTATGGTGACTGTAGTAAATAATACTGTAATGAATATCTGAGCATTGCTAAGAGAGAGTAGATCTTAAAAGTTCTCATCAGAAGAAAAAAATCGTAACTATGTATTATGGCGACAGATGTTAACTACACTTACTGTGGTGATTATTTCACATTATATTCAAATATTAAATACTTACATCACACATCTGAAACTAATAAACATTATATAGGGCCCGGAGGCGCCAGCACCATGTTGGGGTCTGCAAATCCAGATCAGGCAAGGGCAGTACCTTCTGGGGCAAGACTGGTGAGAACTGAGAGATGCCCACAGTTTCTTTGCACCCTGAAGAAAAAAAAAAAAAAAACAGACAGAGCCTGTCTATCATTCAGTCAGTCATTTTAGGAGATTTTCTAAGCTAACTGGTATTGCTTGAAACAGAAAAGCGGGCACACTGAGTAGAAAACTGGAGGAATGGTCTCCAGTTTTTGTCCATCTACTCTCAATAAAGTATTTGGTTTTGCTGACTTATTCCAACAAACAGATATTAAGTGCCTACTGAGAACACCTATCGCGCATCTCTTCTCAAGAATATCTCAAGAAATTTCTCAAGAATATCTGTGTCCTCTCAACTATGGAATGTGAAATGAAATCAGAAAGGGTGACATCAAAGCAGGGCAAGAATACTCTAAAATCCCAAACTTTCTCTTAGTTTTAGGGGATCTCTCCGTCCTGAGAGGGGAGCAGCTCTCCATTAAAGCCTGCCTGACACAATCCTGCCTCCATCTGCTCCCTCTTCCCCACCATACACTAAACACAATAGACCCTCAAAACACAACATGGGGCTCTTTTGCCTTGGGGGATGTGGGGGCAATAACACAGCCAGGTTTTGCTGTTGCTGTTGTTTAATTAACTTACTCTACCGGAGTGGATAGTAAGGAGGCTACATGCTGCTCTCCACCCATTTGGAGCCCTGAGCTTTTCCTCACCCCTGGATTAACGCCCGTCAAGTTTTTAGGATGCATCCAACTGGGTGAAGCAACAACAGGGCTCAAACCTGCAGGAGAATCTGAGCTGCCACAAAGCACTGTTTGAGGACATGTCCTGAGAGGAGTCACCAGCAGCAGAGCATGCACAATCTGACAGGTGCACGAGACAGGGAGACAGGCCCGGGAGCCACATAACCACACCCCAGCTCATACAAATGTGTTCTTAAGTCCTTCGAGATGAAACATATCCCACCGCATCTTGTTGATCATTTCTTCTGAAATGTACAAAAACACATAAAACAAGAAATTTCTTTTTGCCATTACCAAAATAGGAACTCAAAGCTAAGCCTGAAATTCTTCATTGGGACACCTTAGAATACTTCACTTTCTGGCCCTTTTGACCAACACAACTAAGATAAGCTTTCTGGAGGGGAATTTGGAAAGATGGATCTGATGTCTTAACTTGGAGATTCTATTTCTGGTAATTTATTCAAAGCAAATCATCAGATGAATGTATCATGTTCACAAAAGTAACAAATTGGAAACAACTTAAACATCCATAAACCAAAGAGCAGATAAATAAATTAGAATACATCTAGCCAGTGGAATACTATGCAATCATTAAAAATGATGTATGGTGACTGTAGTAAATAATACTGTAATGAATATCTGAGCATTGCTAAGAGAGAGTAGATCTTAAAAGTTCTCATCAGAAGAAAAAAATCGTAACTATGTATTATGGCGACAGATGTTAACTACACTTACTGTGGTGATTATTTCACATTATATTCAAATATTAAATACTTACATCACACATCTGAAACTAATATAACATTATATGTCAATTATGCCTCAGAAAAAAAGATGCAGTTCTATGTTTATTGGCTTGTAATTATTTTCTTGATATATTGGTATGTTGATATACAAGTATTTTGTTGGGGACCAATTAGGTATATATTACAAGATCAAATACCTGTAAATATTTACATATATACCAAAAGGTTAATAAATATAGGTTTTTAAATAATTTCCTGTTTTTATAAATGTTTCCAACAAGCAGAGAATCAGGAAAAGGAAAAGCTGTTTATATTTTAAAAACAAAACGAAGTTAAAACAAAATGCCTCCCTCTCTAGCTTCATCAGAATACTGTCTGTCCTTTATCATAGGCGAATTTGTTCAAGTGTCTGAGGGGTCAGGTTTTTAAAAAATCTTTATAACGATTTTATTGTTCAAAATTTGGGGGAAAATTTTAAATATATATGAAAATAGAGAAAATGGCATGGCAGACCCCATGAACCTCATTCGTGGCCATCTTGTTTCATCAGTTCTTCCATGGGCTCCACTTCTCCCTGCACTGGATTTTTTCAGGCAAATCTCAGACATCATCATATTCTATCCATGAATTTGCAGTATTTCACCTCAAAAGCACAAGGACTCTTATGGAAACATAATACTACCATTATCGTCCCCCCTACCAAATGTAATGGTATTGCTACAGTATTATGAAGCACCTAGTCAGTGATAGATTTCCTTAGGGCCATTTCTCACAACTGTGGTACCATTTGGTGGGTTACCTAATCTCTTACATCCTTAATTTCTTCATTTTTAAAATGAAGAAAATATAGGACTCATTGAGCATATTAAGTGAGATAATATACTTAAAGGGGTTAGCATAGAATCTGGCATATTGCAAACATCCTTAACTAGTAGCATTGAATGATTTGCGAAGTTACAATTTTCTCATTGACTGAGTGGTATAAACTAGCCCTTATTTCGTAAACATCTTCTTCATACTCTTTGATCTTTTCTCTAGTGGGCATTATGGAAAGCAACTCTTATCTGTCATATTTTTGCCCATGTTTTCTCAGTTTATCCTATGCTTTTTTTATTTATGACTTACAGAAAAATGTCAATCTTTCCTTTGTTCTGATCCAAGGTGATATATCTCTATATTTTCTAGTGTTTCACGATTTCATAGTTTTTTATTTAGTTCATATAAACTTTAAGAATCCCTCTTTAAATAAGCCCTATAATGCATTCTTTCATTAAAGAAGCAAAAATGTAATTAATCTCTAAATTCATGAGCTTATATTTTTTATAGAACCAGGTTTTTCTTACGGTAGAAATACTGTAGGAATTAACCTGGTTATGTAAAGTAATCCTGGGCTTACTAAATTGACAGTAATACAACAACCAGTTTTTGTCTAGGGCTTACAATACTTTTCACATATTGCATTTAATACTTATAAGCATTTTATCAAGGAAGTACTACCCTCACCTGGATTCTGGAGATGGTACACTGTAGCTGATGGAAAAGATAAATTAAGATACCTTGAAGCCAGGTGCTCTGCCTCTGATCATCCTTTAAAATGGTACCATGCTCGTCCTCATCCACAGAGTAGAAATCCATAGCATACCTGTTTCACAGGCCTGGTAATGAATTAATGTATATAAAGCATGTAGAAGACTATCTAAAATGTTGTCAGTGTTCTGTAAATGTTAGCTATCATCATCGTTGTTAATATGGTGCAAAATAATAATTACAGTAAAAATGACAGTATAGTAAAAATATTATTACAACATAATAATAAAAAAAAGTCAATGTTCACTGAGGTTTTACAGGTGTCAATAAACATTTTACTTACTAGTTATCCTACAACGTAGGTGCTGTCAACAAAAATTTGCCGCTACCAACCTAATGCCAACAGGAGTCCTCAATCTGGGGTGCAGTAAAAGGGGAAACTTTATTCAAGTAAACAGTTTACAAACAGCAAAAACAGCCTCCAGTGGAAACCAAAAGTGAGCTCACCAGAAACAAAGAGAAAGGTCCCCGCCCTAGTCTCTGATTGGTCCACTTTTCTGCAAATGAGGAACTCAAATTTGTACAATCCGATTGGTCCAAATAGCATTGTCCGGATTGGTGAACTTCTTGTGATCTGATAGGTCATTATGGGGCTGCTTGATCGGTCAGTATAGATGCAAATAAGGATAATAGCTGCTCAGTTATGATTGGATGGGGCAGGTCTTAGTCCATTGGTATGGAAACACAATACCAGGAATTTCTTTATGGTTGACTCAGACAGGCAGGAGCACAGTGCGGCAGATGGAGGGTTCAATCTAAAGCTTTTCCCTGAAATGCAGTGTACGAGATGCCTCTGTCAGCAAGAGCTGTCGGACTCTGGCTATGAATTTGATCTCAATTAATGACAAGGAGTCTTTCTTGGCAGGTATGTTCCTTCTCGGGGTCAACAGTACTCTTATGATCCCCTTTTTACAGAAGAGGAAACTGAGGCACAGAGTCTGTGACTTGCCCCGGGGCTTAAGAAATCACCACTTTAACAAGTGTTCTTAATTAGTAGGTGGTGGAGCTGTGATTGGACTCCAGGCAGTCTTGACATCAGGACCGCTTTTTTTTTGGAAACGCTACACTCAGAGTCCTGTCTTGTGGGTGGGTACATAAGAAGGAGGCCCTCCTGGTCCCCACTCGCAACTCTCATAAACAGATTGCTTCAGTCTCTGAAGCAAGGATTAGGAACGCAGTGACAAACTTAGAAAATGGCACTCTCTCAACCTGTCCCACAGCCGAAGAAGAAAGATATTCTTGCCCTTACATTGGAGAGTCCCGGAAAGGCGACCCTGAGTGTGCACCCATTCTCTGCCTAGGTAGGTTCCAGCCTCGGGACACCGCAGGTGGGGAGGACTG
>NW_006442124.1:831724-848911 GCF_000325575.1 Pteropus alecto | reverse complement strand
CTCAGACCCCAGCAGAGGGCACAGTGGCGCCGCGGGGAGGCAACTTTTCTATTTCTTGCCAAGTTAACGGGGTGGACCCTCAGTTTCTCCTGTCTCATGGGAGGAAATGCCTTTCTCTTCCAGGTTCTTCACTCATGGGAGCTGCTTTCTTTTCCTCCTAACGTCATCCTTTAACGCGGGCAGGAAATTGTATTCACTTAAAACTGCTCTTGGGAAGATGCTGCTGCCCTCTGGTCAGTTAAAATAGCAAACAGAGCTAATTGATCCGGAAGTGTAGATAATAAGAGTCCTAATAAGTCCTTGAGAAAGCTTTGTTGATTGAAGAAAGCAGAATATCATAATTGACTGGGTGACAAGCAGGCTGGGAATTTGGAGCTATGTTTTTCAAATTGCTTTGGAAACACAAGTCTGTCATTAAACAAGTTGGCGGGCTGTGACCCCGCATTTTGAAAATCTGGACTAGAATAAAATAGAAAAAAAGTAACATAGAAAACACATTTTTCAATCTGTGTGCATGTGTGTATGTGTATACTAACCTGCAATATAAAACATATTTAACCCTGTAGTTTGTAGTTTAAAAAATATGAAAGCCATTGGTAGCAGATCCCAGCACTTGAGCTAAAACCTTGGAATCTAAATGCTGTACCCAGTCTGCTTTGCACATGGCTCAGTCTGGGGTAGAGAGAAAATAAAAACATGGGTCTGCCACCTGGCCACCCTTGATATATTGAGACATCATCCAGCCTCTGCCCAAGCCTCACTCCTTATAAATGTTTTTATTTTCCAGAAAGATGTTAACTGTACTGGTGGCAATGGTGGTGGTGGTTGGGGGGAAGGTAAGTAAATCCTGCAGATAAGAAAAAGAAGGGAAAAATACAGGGATAAATGAGGGTGAGAGTGTCTGTGGAGACCACAGCACCATCACGATGTAAACCTTAGTCTCCATGATTCCTCAGGTAAGTTCAGGGACAACATAAATAAATCAAATAAAACAGTAAGTGCCAGTGACTCGGAATCAGAAACAATATATCCAGTAAGTAAGGGGTAAATGTTATTGCACATCATCCTCACATTTTCCTGTAATTAATAATAACAGTCGGGCTTTGACCAGTTTCTCAGTTGACACCACCACCAGATAGTGGAATTATAGTAGTGACAGATTGGTATTTGGTTGTAGTAGAAATAGGTTTTTATTTTTCTAGATTGATAAAAAAAAATTGTCATTTCCAAATAAATGCTAAACAAAACTATGATTTACATTTCAAAATTGAGAATGAAATTCACTCATAGACTTTTGATATTTCCCACAATTACAGTTTAATTTTTCATCGTGGACAGAGAGGGGAAGGAACATACACTAAACAGGCTCAGGAGTCCACGCAGGATTCGCCATGGCCCACAGCGGCGTCCTCGCAGCTCCTATCCACCCAGCTCGCCTCTATGACTGAGCTCAACGGTGTCCAGAATCCTACCCCAGCCCCACCCTACAGCAATAAATTGGTGGCATGCTGGAGAGGAGAGACAGAGGAAAACACAGCTTGCTCAGGCATACATTTTAGCGCAGTGTGTTTCAGCTGGGTGTGCAAGTGCGCTTGTCTCTTTTGACCACATTCTCTTCTGTGGTAGGGGGAGGTGGAGGCCGGGCAGCCCCCTGATGGAGACAAGAAAACCTCCTTTTTGTCGTCCAAATCACCTGGTGGTATACTGCTATGGGTTATTCTTTTTTGTCATCCTTTCTCCTTCTTTAAAAGAGACAAAACGAAGAGCAAAGTGCCATTCAGACGTCCTACAGTGGCCGAGCCTTCTCCAGCATTGCTGACAATCTCCAGATACTAACTAGGGAAGAAAAGATTGAGGGAGGACGAGGGGGACACAATGAGGGACACATCAGTGGCCATCATTTTGCTCTCGGGTCCACCTTGAGAAACAGCTCATTTTACTTAAGCTGGCGAATCCACCATGAGGAGTTACTATCCTCATTTTAGAGAGATAAACCAAGATGCAAAGAAATTACAAACATCTGATTAGAACCCTAGTAAGCTTATTACTTTTGGTGGTTGGCTTTTGCCCCATAATAAAATAGAGCATCTGTCTCCTCTCACTGCACCCTTCAACTGGGGAAGAAAGAAAGAAGGGAGGCAGAAACTAGGTAAGAATAATGAAACAAAAAGCAAATATTATGGATAAACTTTAAGGGCATTTTGCTGAGTGAAATAAGCTAGTCACAAAAGACAAATACTGTATGATTCCACTCATATAAGGTGCCTAAAATCATCAAATTTATAGAGACAGAAGGTAGAACTTTGCCAAAAACTGGGAAGGGGAATGGGAAACAGGGAGTTAGTGTTTCATGGGGACAGAGTTTCAACTGAGGAAGACAAAAAGGTTTTGGAGGTGGTGGTGGTGATGGTTGCACAGCACTCTGAGTGTACTTGATGACACTGAACTGTATACATAAAAATGGTGGAGATGGTAAGTTTTGCATTGTGTATATTTTACCACAATTTAAGAATCTTTAAAGAGTTAATATTAAATAGAGTGGCTTGATGCCGAGTCAGGACCTGAGTATGATGATAAGCAGATGTGTAACACTAGGTCACCTTGGAACATAAATTCTAAAAGTCCAAAATGTGCTTCTTATCACTTAAGACCCCACCAGACACTCTATACCCTCCACGGCCTATAGAGAAGAGCCCAGACCACCTGATCCTGTGCTCCCTTGAAACCCTGCTCCTCCCCATGCTGAAGCCGTTCTTCTCCCAACAAACCCCTCCCCTTCCCATAAGCTCTGTCCCTATCTCCTGTCCTGCCCACAGGCTGACCCTTTTCCAGGCCCCGCAATTAGGTCCATACCTTAGACTGTTTAGGCTGCTAGAACAAAATGCCATAGACCAGAGAGCTTATAAACAACAGAAATTTATTTCTCACAGTCCTGGAGGCTGCAAGTTTGAGATCAGGGTGCCAACATGGTCAGGTGGGGGTCCTCTTCCAGGTGGCAGACTTCTCATTGTGTCCCCACACGGCAGAAGAGGTGAGGGAGCTCTCTGGGGTCTCTTTTGTAAGAGCACTAACTCCATTCATGAGGTCTCCTCCCACATGACCTAATTTCCTCCCACAGGCCTCATCTCCTGATATCAAGACATTGGGTGTTAGAGTCCAACATGTGAATTTGGGGGTGACACAAACATTCTGCCCATAGCAGTCCACTTTGTAAGGCTCGGTGTCCTCAATGACAGAATGAGAGTTGGGCTATATCGAAATTCCTCATGTTAGGGTCTTTGAAAGTCCTGGTAAGAGTTTACAGCTGATTTTTAGTACCAAAAACCTTCACGACTTGCTAAATCATAACTTGACCTGTGACGTGGGTGCCTTGGCTAACTGAAAGGTCATTTTGTTTTACTTGGACTAGAATGACATCATCTCAGGTGATGACCGTGTCTCTCACGTGTTGCTCAGAATTCGGGCTGATATACGCCAGCTGGAACAATAAGTGATTACAACTCATTTTGGTTTGATATATAAAATCTTCCAAAGGATGGGCCCCACCAAGAGGGTGATTAAGGGGCAACCCAGTGTCACCACTGTTGGTCCCCACTGTTCTAGATGACCTTAAGTTGCTTGCAGTATCAATTTGCTAAGACCATGGTCACAGCTATTTATTTACACTAAAGAGTAAGAAGGGCTCATAGACTAGCAAATACTCTCTGAGGACCAGGGCCCAGTGGACACTGGTCAGGCATTTAAAAAGTGCCGCTATCCTTGCCAGCCTCCCCAAGACCTCAGACTGCACTCCTGCTGTCCTCTGACTACCCAGGCTCCCATACCTGGTCTCTCGGGTGCCACACTGTGTGCTAAACTTCCGGACATCTGAATTGCAAGTCTACAATGCCATATGTCCCATTCCGCAGGGGCTCAAACGCTTGATCTAGCTCATGTTCAGCAAAGGTTCACGTGTGCAGAGCCAATAAGTTAATAAGGGCCTTCTGGGGAAGTGGTGTCTTTCCCTGAAGAAGTAGCTCTGATCAAAATAAGCAAATAGACACAGACTCCCACTCACAAGTACACAACAGCAAGCCTCAAGCAGATGGCCCAAATGCAATGCACTTTGTCCAACTGTGAGCTACTCCACGAGGACAAACTCTCCATCATGGGGTGATGAAGCCCGCGTTGGCCTTCCACTCGCCAGTAGTGAGATCGCCAAGTGTATATGTCAGCACCTGGACAGGAGAAGATGGTGGGAACCTTTTTGGTGGCATGCGATACCTCACTTTTTTCCAGAACTTGGTTTTTGCACACAGCGACTGCTCTGTGAAGTCCCCACTCCAGTGGACAGACCCATGCTTCTGTTTAATGTACTGAATTGACTCTGGCATGGCTGTATAGTCCTTGACTTTCTCCAGCTCAATCAGAATGACCTTCATCCCATCCTGGATGAGCGCATTATAGACTGCGATTTGTTCTTCTGACATGGTCTTTAATAGGTCGAAGCCCATAGTTCCCGATCTGGGAAGTATGATGATGATCAGTCTCCTGCACAGCTTAATGTTTTCATCTATGGCATTGGCCACAGCTGTAAATAAAGAAAGAAGATGCAGAAGATCTCATGAAGAAAACGGCCCAGATCGTTAACGTTCTTGAGCATATTAGAAATGGGTGCTGAGAAAGGACTTAAGAATAAATATGACTTTGGAATGGATTAATGAGAGTTTTGTTTGTTTGTTTGTTTGCTTGCTTGTTTGTTTGCTTGTTTGTAACATTTATCATCCCCTCTGTGAATCCTTCCTGACTTCCCCTAAAAAACTGGTCCTCTACGTTCATGAATCACATACATGTTTTGATGGTTAGTCACTGGTATGTCACTTTCCTAGGCCCACCAGCTCCACCTACAGGTGGCAAACTGCTTGGAACAAGGATCTTACCATGCCTAGCTTTGTATCCCCAGACTCAACTGAAGGTCTGAAAGAATATGATGAACACATTAAAAAAAGAAATAGATTTTAAAAGGATAAGAAAAATGTAGTTAGTTAAAATGTCATGTTAATTTTTATTTGTTTTCCTCTTGTGCTTTATAGCTATTTAAATAACCAGGATTTATAGGACTAACTTGAAACCAGTAACGTACCCTGATGATTTCATAGGGAGGGGAAGGGAGAATTCTTCAACTATCCAGCTGTGGATAAAACTTTCTGAGAAATAAAGATTAAGTTTTAGATCCCTTTTATACTTAGTCTATAAGAACAGGCTGTAACCTCCCCAAAAGCCAGCTCTTCTTCTCTTTGGTTTATTTTAATATTTCTAGGACCTAGAGCATTACCTAGTACTCAGCAGGTGCCCAATAAATGTTTGTTAAATAAGTGAATGGATGAATGTTGATATGCTTATGAAATGGGAGCTATTTCACATGTTTATGTCAAGCACTATATCTAAGTTTCATTTCCTCATGGAAGATAATTTTATAATTTGAGAAGCTGTGGGTGAGATATAGCTGTGGTCTCACTGTGGATATGAACAGCCTACAAATCCAAAGTACTTTAAAAATGACCCAGAGTAAGCCACTATCAAATGATATGAAGTAGTAATCTTGGTTTCCTGACAACTAGAAAGGATGTTTATTTCAGATTTCTGCCATTTACTGTATCACCTTCAAAGGGAAAACATTTGTCCACTGAGTGTGTAAACCTGAACTGAGCACCTGTTCAGGTTTAAAGTCATTTAACTCTCTCGTCCAAGTCAGGGAAGGGTTCTTGTCCCCATTTGACAGATGAGACAGCTGAGGTTCAGAGATGTTAACTGCACTGCCCAAAGCTATACCCCTATTAAATGGGTGAAATAAACACATAACTTCTATTTTATTTAGGTAGGGAAGGGTTGGGTGCTTGAGTTTTGTAAAATCAGTGTTAAATATGAGCTGATTTACATATTCGAACCTACAAAAAATATTTAGCAGTTAGTCTTAAAGACGTGATGGTTAGTGAACATTTCAATCTCTTTGCCAAGGCTACAGCACCTGGCACCTGTTCATGTGAATGGGTCAACTATATCGTTACTCAAAATGAGAGTCACATTATTTCAATCAGGATCCCAGCTATTCTGTTGCAGGAATGAGCCTACTGAGAGTGGAGAGTTTGGCCCCAACCTCCTCAGCACAGGGGCTATGGGCTGGGGAGGAGAAAGACTCCCCGTGGCACCATGGGGAAGGCCAGTAGAGCCCCCATCATCTATAAAGTGGACGAAGAAAGAGGTTTCTTTACTCTTTATTCATTCGTTGTTTTTCACTTCACTTAAAACATACCTTGTCCAGGAAATTCATCCCTGCCAAATATAAACAACTTATATCCACACTGCTTCTCCAGCACCTCAGGCAGGGTCTTTAACACCAGTGTGTCCACACGATGGCTCTGGCTTTCACCTTGAGGCTTGGGGTATAAGACGTATGCATCATACAGTTTCCCGTCTGAAAAAATAAATGGGACAAGCTCATGGAATTATTCCTACCAAATTCTCTTACACTAACAAAGTGAAAATCTGAGCTGTTGCCATGATGTCCTTTTTGCCTGGGTCAATGACACCAGAGCAGAGTGTCCAGATGGCTGACGCAGTGCCAAGCATTGCCACACTCAGTATCTCATTCTTTCAACACTTAAAATATTTCACTCCACTCTCTTCTTGCTTGCATGGTTTCTGAAAAGTCGAGTGTCACTAATATCTTTCCTTCCATCAGAGGCATTCTTCATTTCTGTTATACTACTCTTGTGAGGTGGCTGAAAACAAGAATTGAAAGCAAGAGTCTCCATCAATGTCTTCCTCAACGGGTCCTGTGCAAGGGAATACTGTCTTAACTGCGCCAGGAAAAATAGGCCAAATCTCACAATTTAGACACACCAGTGAATTTCATCGCTGCAATTCACACCACTCTGTACAGAGGCCAAGCATCTGAGCAGACTCCAGGAATCATCTGGGCAGTACTGAGCAGTCGAACACAACCACACATGTCATCACTGTCAGAATGAGCGACTGCTGACTGAGCAACCACAAGGATCAGCCACTGCCCTCGCCAGTGTACACATGGACAGCACACAAGACCTAATTAGGACCATCATTCATAGAGGTAGAAATAAAAACAATCCAAGGTCTATAAGATAACAAATGGCTGAATGAATAGGAGACATAAAGACAGGAAAATTCCCTATACTCTGGAGTTCTTAGGAAAAAAACTCACAAAGAACATGAGACAGCTCCTGAATTTTAAAGGGTGGGGAGAGTTTAGGGGAAAAAAAAATGAGGGGCTGAAAGTGGAGAGTAAACTGGCCATGAAGGGAAAAAGCTTGAAAGGGTGTGAAAGGGATATGTGTATGTATGTGTATGTATGCCCTGCTCAGGGGTCATGTGAATGAGCAAGAAATTTTAGCAAGGCTAGGAGGTTTGAGTGGGCGTCTCATTGGAAAATGTGATGTTCGAACTCCAGGCTACTTGGAAATGTAAAGCCAACCTAACAGGAAGTGGAGAGGGACGCTAGCCTCTCCTATTCACTTTTATGGAAGTTTGTTTGATGAACACACTCGGAGAGGAGTCGTTCTCAGCCTAATGAAAGAGGGCAAAGTCTTGTGTTCTTCTAGTTTTTGTCTAAATAAGAGTAGTTAAAATGTGCACAGAACTTTAGAGTTTACACATAGCCACGATTCTCACTCCAACCACTGTCAACCTCCACATCTTTGCTCATCATTCCTGGCCATCCTGTGGGAAATAGTAATAAAAGTACATGCACACGCACATGTGCAGGTGCACACACATGTATGCACACTCTTTTTCAGTCTCCCACTCCCTGTCATCACAGGAATCTGTGTGAGAGTAAGAACTTTGTTTGGCTCCTGCTCTACCCTCAACACCTGTTACAGGACCTGCTGCAGAGGAGGTCTCCACCAGCACTGCCAAATGTCTGAATGGAGCTTGATTTTACAGAGAATCAAAAATGTGGCATCTATGTAGTGGATAGGGAAGTTCTAGATCACGAAGAGATTCAGCTTTTTAATAAATCAGGGTCCTAGGCAGTTGCTAAAGGGACTAAAGACTAAGTTGTGTCTAGAGTCGGCAAAAACTCAACCAAGCTAAACATCTTCATGAAATGCTTTAAATGTCACTATGCTAGACTACCACTCCATAAGTGAATATTTTTCTGCATATAATTTAATGTCGTACACGTGACTTTCTAAAGCCAGGAGATTTTATACACATATGTGTGTGTGTGTGTGTGTGTGTGTGTGTGTTGTGTATTGTGTATATATAGAGGGGCAGGGAGGGAATAGGACAAAAAAATTCACAAAGATGTGTGTGTGTGTGTGTGTGTGTGTGTATTGTGTATATATATAGAGGGCAGGGAGGGAATAGGACAAAAAAATTCATAAAATATTTATGTTTCAAAAACTTTTTAGGAAGGAATTAAATTTTCCCATTTAAAAATAGGATTATATTTATCATTTTATGATAAAGCGTTGGTTAGATTGGTACCCTATTCATAGTGGCACCTGCCAAGTAAATGCAGTATTTCCTGGCCTTAGTATCACAACAAACATCTAGGCTCATCACTATCTCTGTCCCCAGCCCTGCCGCTAGTGCCTCCTCTCTTGCTTCCAATTTTTTTGGTCATTTTTTTTTTCTTTCTGACTAAGCTTTTGAGCAGAAATAAATCTTCCTGACTTGTTCTCAATATGCAATGGGTTCTCATCATTTTGAAATGACCAATTTGTAACACTGACCAATATAGCAAAAGATCAAGCTGCAGCCATTTTGCTTTTTTGCTTCAGCCCACTCATTTTGAAGGGTTCTTTCAGGTCACTGCACGCCAGCCTTTCATGGCTTTTCCTCTCAGTGTCAACTGTGAGGATCACATGTCTATCCTTGGATTAGGGATTAAGGAAGGGATTAGGGATTAGGGATTAAGGAAGCTGCGTAATTTCGTCAGTCTCCCAGCTGGTAAATGCACAGCTCTGATTCAAATCCAAGTCCACCACTCCCTCTGGTACAGTTGAGAACTGGAAGCATGAAACTTCACAAAGTCTATCTCTGATGAGTGCTATGCAACTGTGTCAGACTGTGTTTTCCAGAAATTGCCCCAACAATATTTCCAGCCCCACACGCTGTTTCAGACCTTTGTCACACCCCATGAAGGGGTGGAACCTATTTCTACTTCCTTAAAATTGGGCAGAGATTCTGTTGCTGCCTTGATGAAGAGAATAGGGTAGAAGTGATGCTAGAAATTCAAGATCATAGCCATAAAAGAAAGCATGGCTTTACCCTGGCTCGTTTGTTCTTGGAAGCAAGAAACCACGCTACACAGAGAGACTGTTTCGAGTGGCCCTTGTGGAGAAATGCTGAGGCCAGCAGCCACTAGCCAAAATCAGCTGTCAGCCCTCCAGCTGAGGTCCCAGACATCATGGAGCTGAGACACGTTATCCCCACTGTGCCTTTCCACATTCCTGACTCACAGCATACACAGGCAAAAATAAATGGTTTTTTTATGCCCCCAAATTTTGAGGTAATTTGTTTCCCAATCATAGTAATTAAAATAGCAATTGAGGAAATAGCAATAAATAGCAACAAATAAGGATGAGTTGGACAGCTCCCAACTGTCTATTTCATCAAGAAACTTGCAGAAGTATACACCTACCAAGAGAGTTTCTGAGGAAACTGGGTAATGCTACCAGAAGCTCACAGCCCACCTCTATATAGTGGTGGGTGACAGCTTATTCAGGTTCTGGAGAAATTCCTTTTGTTTTCTGAGGAAATTCAACCCTGTTATTGTTGTTAAAGCATCTGCATATGTCCTTATTGGCTGTTGGCCAAAATGTAAAAATTGAGTCACATAAATTAATGTTTATGACAGATTGCCTAAAAATTATTCAATTCAATTCCCTACATTCTCTTGATATGATATTGCTAAATGTTAAATCTGACCAAACTAGACCAGTAGAAAAATTAGACAAACAATTGCTTTCTCTGAATTGCACGAGATTCAGTGTTGAAGCCCTGTAAATACATAGAAGACACTAGAAGAAAAACCACATGAAATCTGTTACATTTATCATGGAAATTTTGTCTCACACAAGGATCAATGAATCACGTCCTTTAGAAATGAAACTCCCTACAAAAAAACTAGATGTTTCTTGGAAAATTGTCCCAGAAAAGGCCATGTGCTCTCATGAGCATCTGAGAGGTTTTTTGTGAACGGCACACAATGAACCACGTAATTGCTTTTGCTTTTGTTTCTAAAGCAAGTTCACCTTTAAAACTGTCCAAGGTTGGTCAGGACCTCTACTCTGGCTTTATTTTACTATTCTTCCTTTGCTTCCCTTGTGCACTGTACCTATTTTGTTTTTGTTTTTGATCATTCTGTTCTATGTGAACATTCTCCTCAAATTTATTTGGAATAGGATGAGGCATATACACATCACTCGAGCCAATTTGTAAACTGATCTTTGTACTATTGTACACACATGCGCACCTGGCAGAAGAATTGTTAAAGCACCTCCTGTGACTTATTAGACAATGCACAGAACTTGTGGACTTTAGCTAGGCCTGTTGATGACTTTTAACACAATAGTGAGTTAGACACACGTAACTATTCATCACTTATAAAGCCTGACAAATCTATGGAATAAATACTTTATTGTAAAAAAGACACAATTTCTCTTTCCTCCTCATTTGTGTTTGCTGTCCATTACCCCACAAAAATCAGAAATTATCCTCCAAGAAAGCAAGACGAAAGATGAAACCAGAATCTGCGACTCATCTTTGAGTCTTATCACCAGGTCACTGTAAAGCAACACTCCAGTGGGTATTACAGGGTAGTTTTCATAGACTGAGCTGTCGAGAAGTTAATCATAAAAGTGAGGCTGGATTAAAAAAGAAGAAAAGAAAAAAAAAAGAGGACAACTGGCTGACCGTAAGTGTGCTCACCAAATCCTCAGGCCACTGAGGATTCTGAATTGGGGCTGCAGGCCAAGCTCAGCAGAGGGCAGGGCTCTCCAAGTCTCATCTGCTCAGCTCCCCCGGCTCAGGGTGAGTCACTGTTCCTTTTTGCTCTTCCTGCTAAACTCGACCTCACGAACAGGCAAATTTGCCACGCACTCATCACTCACACTTCTGAGAGTTGTTATGAGTCAGGGAGTGACAAACATCACAGGGCTAGAGTTCCAGAAATATCATCTAAGTCAACATAGTTCCCCGTCAGTCAATAAACAGAAGACAGCCGAACCACTCACATCTGTGTGTCAGAAGAGACAAGTAATGGCACACTAAAGTCTCTTCTCAGCATATGCAGGCCACAACTCAGGCACAGGCAGGCTCGCAGGGAGCTGCCCCAACAGAAACTCCAGATCTGGCGGACTGTCCATAGCACCAGAGGCTCACTGAGCACACAAAACCAGAATGCCACAATTGAACTTTGTCATGGAAATAATGTATATGTATTTGTTCCTTTCTTTGTTGCTCAAGGGTTGCCAAGTTTGATTCTAAAATTTAATGTAGAATAAAGTCCGAGTGAGAACATTTGCGTTTCATCAAACACATGGGCAACAACTACTACTATGTTTTTATACGCAAAGCAGGCACTTAGGGTAAACAGGGCCTTCTCTGTAACAGAGACTCACAAAACACGTGGGACACCCATCTTCCCCACGTCGCTGCTCTTTCAGCATTGTGAGTCTCCAGACTTGTAAGGTATAAATTTGTGCAGCTCCACAAGTGTGAGCCACACAGACTCCTCTCAGCCTGCTATTAATTTTTCCATCCAGTCAGGGCACTGTAGAGCAGATTTATTACTTTTATCAAGGCCTTAATAGATCACATCCATTCTAAGACACTATCTATATCCTGGAGTTAAAGCCACAAAGGCAGGAAATGCTTGCTTCTCAGGGTCTCAGAACCACACTGGACATTTCTGTGCTGAATAGTGCCGGCAGGTCACAGGATCCACAGAACACACTAAAACTCCCAGGCACAGCAGCACAGGCAGCTCGCTTTGACCTCTAGGCAATAAGGAGCCCTCCTGTACCCCAGGGTCCCCTGCTCGGTGCTTTCCTGGACTTAAACTCAATTGCCCCCACAGCACTCTGTGAGGCAGGAGCAGATCATTTTCCCTTCCTTCCTTTCTTCCTTCCTTCCTTCCTTCCTGCCTTCCTGTCTTCCTTCCTTCCTACCTTCCTTTCTTCTTTCATTCCATTTGTCCTTCCTTCCTCTCTCTCATTCCATAACTAAGAAAGAAAAGAAAATTAAATATCTTCCTAGGATCACACAGGGAGTAAGCAGAGAACTCAAATTCAAACTCAGGACTGTCTCTCTTCAAATTCAAAAGCTGGAGACTTAAATCTTTTCAGGCACCAAGTGTCGAGTGCTGCAACCATTGGCAGCTGGTCGTCTTCCATAACATAACTTTTGTCCACGCATCCACTGTGTTGAAGGTGCATCATAGATAAGGGCACTTTGCCCTAGGAGACATTCTCTTCTTTTGCAAACACCAGCAGGTGTGAGAACCATTCTGAAATGGTTGCAGTGGGACTCAGAAGGTGACTGGTCCTGACTTTCAGCAAATGTTTTGTCACTCCTTCACTACTGGCCTGCAAGCCTGATTCGACTGAACAATGCTTGTGGTCTTGGGCAAATCATTTATCAGAAGTATGGAACATTCCAGGGAGACTTCTTCCTCTAAATTTGCCAACAACACAGAAGGCAAGCTAGTAAAATACGATCAAGTATATTTACAATGGTTATGTGGATGAGCAAACACCAATTCTGAGGCATTTTTCTCCGCTTCCCCACACTTACCTTCTATGGTTCTCATAGATTGGAAGGCACTTCGATACCAAAGCACGACATCAATCTTATAAAAGGTGTAGGTGTACATAGCGAGCGCTGTCACACCTGCAAAGGCGAGAAGCCCTCCTATCAAGCTAGCGCGAAAATCTGGCTCTACAAATGACAGCAAAAAAAAATAAAATAATAATACGAAGTGTCGATTATACACTTTACTTACATGGATCACATTGCAAATGCCAAATGTCGATGAGAACGCTGCTTAAACATTTTTATTTATAGTTCAGTAATAGGTATGGGAGTAGAATAAGATGGTTTGAACCATGAATTTCAGGAAACAAATTTTGGGAACCTGGGGAGGGAAATTCCGTAGGACCTGATCACCCAAAAACAGACATGGCATGCTCCACTTGCTATCAAAACACACATGGCCAGGTCCTATTTAGTCAACACCAGACTCTCCAGGTGTGAGGCTTGAGCACATTATTAGAAAAGTAGTCCACGTGACACCACTGCACATTCTTGATAGTAATATTGTTATAACTGCCTTCCCAGTTATTCAACATTGAGCAGTGGGACTCGTGTCATAAATAAGGAGCCATCGGTTGCCTCCATCTCTGTTGGCCATGAGCCACACCCCGACCCACCTCATCTTTGCTGGGACAACAGAGTACAGGCTAGGTGCTGGCCTGAGAGCTGCAGTCTCAGGAAGGGTGCTGACACCCTGCTGTGCTTGCTCAGCACACCGGAGAGCAAATATGGAAAAAGCCATGGGCAGGAGGTGGCCAAGGAGCAGAACCAGCTCCTATGGAAGGCCAAGTCTGCAGAAACAGGATCCTTCCTACATATCTGAGAAGACGAATGGCACGGCGTTCTTCCTTACCGCAGTCCAAACCTGGGTTGCCAAAGAAAGAGGTTCTAGGAAGCGGAGACTTAGAAAAAGGGAAGGAGAGAAAGGAAGGGAAACCCTCCCCAGTCTTAGAACCCGCCACATACACAACTACCTCCACGGGCCCCCTTCCTGATCCTTCAGTCTCCACCAGAAGGTATGTGTTCAGGAGAGTAGGGAGGAGAACTTTACTTTATCTTTGAATTCCCAAAGCACTTTCACTTTTTAAATACTCATTAAAGAGCATATCACAACCTGCCCTAGGCCACACCATGTTGCAAACATTTTGAGGCCAAAGACATCCCTAGCTACTCTCGGGTGTCTTTAAATACATGGCACAATGAAGCACAGTAAGTAAAAGCACATTCTGTGCTGAAAATGTATCAGTCCATCGATTAAGCCCCAATACGGCCAAGTAGAGGTAGCTCTGCTCTGCACACTGGTGCCCGATCTGATCCTGACCACGTGTTTGAACCATGAGTTGCTAACTTTTAGATGGAGTCTCTCTTCCCTCCCATCCTTTCGCATCTTTACCCTTCCCCAGCTCTTGGAGCACCAATGCCACCCCTCTTTTTGGGAGGACCTATGTCCACTTCAGATTCATGTCCACTTCAGGGATCTTGGTATAGTAAATGGCCATGATAAGAAGACCATGCCCACACTGCCTATGAGATTCAGAAGCCCCTGGTAAGCAGACAGGAGTGATGGTTAGAAATTATTGAGTTGACCATTCACTGCATTTAGGAGTATTGATACCCTCTGCTCCATAAATGAGCTAAAAGATGATGAAAGTGGAAACAGAACATTAATGAATAAGTTCTAAGGGAGTCTGAGCTTTGAAATTTAAATAAGTGGAAAACTCACTGTTAAGACACCAGATGCCCATTGAAGGCCCTGCTAAGGGTGATATTTTTGGCCATTTGAGTCCATAAGGCTACCTCCAGCCTTAAACTGAGATGGTAGCTGAGAATAAATGATTACAAGAAACTCACAGACGGATATACCCAATTCAACTAACTTTCTAATGATCCTGCTTCAGACAAACTAAATAAGATACAATCTGGATGTGTTTTCAGCAAAAATAAGGAAGTCAAACGGAGAAGCTTTAACCTCACCTTTGGCCACAGGTAAACCGACGAGAGGCTTAGATTTAAGAGAGTAACATTTCTAAGAACTCAGGCAAAAGAAAAGTCCAAAAACACATTGTGTGTGAGAAGTGAAATTAGTGTGGATAGGAGCAAAGATAAACTTGGTGAAGCACGGGTTTCTCAACTGACCTAAAACAGAGAAGGCAAACTAGCCCCCTTCCTCCCACATGATTGGCAGGTATGAATTGTTAACAGCGATTTTCCTCTGAGCCAGGACTTAGCCTCAGAATCCTTCTGAACACAGTGCTTCCAAGTCGTCAGTGTCTATAAATCAGCACTGGCATGTAATTCTACGCTGGTCATCTTCAGTCTAGGTTACGAAACAAAGAACTCAAACTTCTAGGTTGGGCAGATTTCTGTAAAGGGACACTGGCAAATTGAAGCCCTCTCTCTTGCATGTAGCTAGCCAAGAAAAATAAAGTTGGTATTAATAGAATCAAAAGAGAAAAACCTGTCTTGGTAAGCTACACGTCAACATTTTACAGGGGGCTTCAAACACTTCCCTTGGTATGTTAATAATTTAAGCTGTTATCAAGGTTATGATTTCATCCATCACTGTCTACCCTCTGGTTCTATCACCTGCAATGGAGAGTCGATATGCTCTGTACAGTGATAATAGTGCAACTTGTGTAGACACACCACATTTGAAGGCCTCCTGCTCAAATATCAGAATTCAGCCTCTATAGGTAATTTTACAAAGTTATATGATAAAAACATACATAAACATTTAATTTTCAGATCAAATTACATTTAACAAACAACCTAAAAGCTGAAAAAGCACAAGCATGTGATTTTAAAAGTTGAGCCATCAGGTTTCATAAAGGAACACTTCTGTGTGCTAGAATTTCAGTACCTAAAACCTCGATATATATTAAAATGGCGCAAAATATGCTACAATAAAGTCACAGCCTCACTGCAAGAGCATCGTCAGACATTCCATCAGCTCTTCCCTAGATTTCATATCCAGTTTCTCTGTTTAATAACACTCTGCTGCCTCAAACTAAACACTTAACGTCACTTCTCTTTCCTGTGTGTTTCTTTGCCATCATTTTGAAAACTCTGAACAGTATGTAACCCATGGGGACATTACCTGGGGGTTTTAACATAAAGTACGCTGCGGACACGCCAGCATGGCACGTGAAAGGGTGGCCATAATCTTCCATTTTCACTTCTAAGAAGGTTATGTTCACTGTGTAAAAAATATGTTCCGGAAAAATAACATGGGTTCTGTAGAAGAAAAGAGCCAATCATTAATACATGAGTCACATTTTACCCAATGTATTTTATAACCTTTAGTCTGGAAGATAAGGTTCCCTTTCAGAGGACACGTTAGGCCGCCATTTTACCCAACGAGTATTTCTCGGAGTGAATCAAAGAGGTATGTGCGTCGTGAGGTCCCAAATTTGCATTACCATCTGGATCGTGATGAGGAAGTATAATTCTGCTAATTTCAGACACCATCCCAGCCCTGAAGGGCCTTCTTCTCTCTCTTCCTCTCCACTTAGCTACACTGCAAGGCCAACACAAGTTCTCCTGTCCTCCAACTCCACGAGTCTTCTGTCACACCTTTCAATTTCCACCACCATAAAATTGGTTCATACCATTGAATCAGCTAATGATTACATACTGCTTCCCCCAAGAGTCCCTGAGTTACCACCTATTATTTTGCTATTTAAGCCTCGAAGGCTTCTGGTTCATCATATGACCAACTAGGAATGAGACTGGCCTTAAGCAGGAGCTGACAGAAATCAATTTTCTTGCCTGAAGGCCATACTTCATGTTTGGCCTCATCTCTAACTAGGACATGGTGGGAATGAATAATCAGCCCCTCACACTTCTTTGAACCAGATGCTTGCTCATACACAGCACTGAGAAGATCTTTGAAAGACAAAGTCAAAAGGATGAGGAGGCAGTGAGAACCATCCAAAAAGCAGTATTAACACCAAAATCACATAAATGGAGAAATTCTTGCTCGCTCTGGGAGAAGCCAGAAAAACAGAACACCTACTCAATTCCTTCTTGGATGCGTTTGGATTCTTCATAGTAAATATCCACCAAAGTGCTATTGACTCTCCAGCACCGCAGATTTGTATTATCCTTCCTGTCTGTTATGTTGCAGTTTACAATGAGGGTGGAGCCTATAAAAATCAAATTCACAAATATTAAATGAAAATTCTACCAAAAATGACCTGGTTAACAATTAGATAAAAATTTATCTTTATTTTTTAATGTTACTTTTGTGGTTTTATTTTTATATTCTTTGAAAATGTATTTTTATGTGTGATATGAGGTAAAGAATGAACTACATAACCTTCAAATTTAACAAGTTACACCAACATTATA
>NW_006442124.1:824418-831701 GCF_000325575.1 Pteropus alecto | reverse complement strand
TACCAAATTCTTTTATAATCTAGCATCTGGTTATTGTTTTTGTTATATTGCTTTAATTTTATTTGTATTTTATCAATATTTACTCATTGTAATTATATAATAATTTAATATATACTAGAAAAGGTCTCTACTTCTTTTATTCAGTTATTTCTTTGCTAACTCCAGCATTTGGGGCATAAATTTTAGAAATGCTTTGTAAAATTCAGTGATATTTAATGGGCATTATATTAAACTTATATATTAATCTGAGAGAAATATTAAATTTAGGACATTCAGTGATATTTAATGGGTATTATATTAAATTTATATATTAATCTGAGAGAAATAACCTATTTTTGAGACTGAATGTTCCCATTTAGAGACACAGTAAGGAAATTCACTAAAAATTGTCTTCTCCAATGTCCTGGCTTAAAATATAATTATTTTAATGTAGGCAAGTCTTTCAAATTTTGCGTTCATTTTATTCCTTAATATTTTATTATTTATTGCAATTATGAATGTCATTTTCCCCAATTACATAATACATAATTACTTCAGGCATATAAAAATGCTATTAGCTTTGAAAGTTTATTTTGTATTGGAAAACCTTAGTAAACAGTGATTATAGTGACTTATAGTGTTTTAGAGAATTTTCTTAGAATTTCCAAGTAGATATTCATAGATCATTTGAAATGATTATATGTTTAACATCCTCTTCCAAGACTTACATCTCTCGTCTCTTTATTGTCTGAATACATTGGCTAGAATTTTCAGACACGAAGGAGGAACAAAGTTAATTAAGAGAGTTAATAACAGATATACTTATCTTTTCTAGGTGTTTATGAAAGTCACTAGAGTATTCACATGGTAAGTGATATGTAGACAAATATCCTCTATTATGGGCATTATTATTTTCTTAAAAGTTGACAAGACTTCTTAAAACATGTAGGTTCAAAGTCTTTTAAACAGATTTCATCTCCTTTCCACTTGTTGCTTTATAACCTTTCTCACTTCTGCCTTTTACATTTGAGTTCCTCTACATTTGGGGGATTAGATTTGTGGGAAATTTCTCTTTCTTCTGTTCTTATTCTTCCCTGCCCTGAACACTTCTATCTCAGAAACAACTCTGGGACTTATCTTTTAATAAATTCATTAGTTTTTACTTTTATCTTTGTTATTTTCTTTCAGAGGATTATTTAGTTGCCCCTTTTAAAGAGTTAAATGGTTAGTTTATGTATTTTAATTATTTCTATACTCATTATTAATGCTAATGATATTTAAAGATTAACGTGTTTAGAGTTTAGCATTGGTCACTTTCCATGAAGTTTAATATGTTTTCACTGCCGTTATTTTGTAAATATTCTATGACTATGGATTAAATCTAACCAACAAAGCAAATAATTAGAAGATAAATTTGTTGTTGCTTAATTTTTAAAATAAGTAAATTTTATTCATGTGAGGTTTATCATTGTTTTTACTTTGTAAATTTCTAGACTTGCTGCACTGTGATTGCACCATACGGTCTGTATAATTTCCTCTTCTGGGAGTCTTGATTTTTCATAGGTGTTTATGAGTGTGATTTATACAATACATTACTCTTATTATACTACCAGAATCTTTTAGACCCTTATTTGATTAGCCAATGTGTCAAAACCAACGTATGTTAAACTTGTCCACAATAACTGAAACAGTTGTGTTATCTTGCATTGTTTTCGTATATCTGAGTTTTAGCTTTATATGTTCTGATGCACTACTACTTGGCACATACTTTTTTTTATTAGCGTTAGGTATTGTAATTTTTATTAGTATCAAATGGTTCAATTTGCCATTCAATTTTTACATTGAAAGGTATATTGTCAGATTAAAAGATTATTGGTGTTAATTATTGGTGTCAACATGATTATTGGTGTTAATTTTTGCAAGATATATCTTGTTTATGAATTTATATTTAATCTTCTAGGTCATGTATTTTTAGATCTATATCTTTTGAGAAGAGAATGTTATCAGATTTTAATATTTAACCCAACCTGAGCATTTAGCTTTTAATAAAAACTTTGTTTAAGTTACTATTTTTTCCTCAGAAGTAACTCAACATATTTTTATTTTACAAGAGAGATGATGTTTACTGGTCTCTTCCTATGTAAAATAAAGAATATAACATAACTTTTCCTACTCCTTTAATATACTTTCCAGGGTGAGATAATATAATTCAGAATTCTCGATCAACATTATAGTAGTATCACCTCTTTCAGGAATAATTTTTACATTTTCATCACCTTGGCATAAATGGACTTAATCATTTAGACCCACAGTGCTCACTGTCAGAGCTTTGATACTGCAACTTCCCAAGGCTTCAGCTCTCTAGATTTTGGTTTTGATGCCTCTCCTGATGAGCTCAGGTACATTCAGTGCTGGAAACTGAATGCGCATGGTGTGTGTCTTCATCTTTGAAATTCAAAAACCCAAAAGGATATATGCACACATGGACTTTTACCCTCAGTGATTTCAATGGCTCCTATAACATTACTCACCAAGCTGTACTTCTATTGTATTGTTTTTTGGATAAGTTATTTTAGGGATTCTTCCTCCACGTCCAACATTTTCTGTTAAAAAATCATACCCACATGAAATTGAATAAGAATCACATGTGATACATTTGCAATTTCTTTAATGAGAACATAGCATTAAAAAACATGGCACAGGGCAGACTTTCAACAAACATTGGTCAAGTAAAATCAAAACTCATGGTGTGACAAAATATGACTCCACAAATGCATGTTTTTAAATCGGAAATAATTGAATTGCTAAGGAAAAAAACCTAAAATCCAGGCTACCAAGAGAGTTTTCTTTCCCATCATATATCTGGTATAAAGATAAACTAATGAAATTGTACAATAAAATCTCATTATCTAATAATCCAAATATATTTCTTAAGAGGTGGCTATGAACAAATCTCTTGCCTAGGTCCCAGTTCCACTCCTCGATCCTCCAACCTTGCTTTTCCATATTCTTTCCTCCTTTACCCCTACTGCATACCCCTACTGTACTTCTTCATTCCTACATCTGACTCTGTACTTATCTCCCTTATATCTCCGCTTTGTCTTTCTCTACTTCTTCCATTCTCCATCTGTCCACCAAAATTTAATAATTTTGTTAGTCCCATGCTCCTCCTATACATTTAGGTGGAATATAAAAAGTTATAAAAAGGAAGCTTGGAAAATGCAAAAACATATGTTCTTCACGATGGCCATAATATTTGCAGATTCTAGAAATTCTTCGAATTTAGTACATCTCAAACAGAGGTCATCACCAGCTAGATAAAGAACCACCTTCCACAGATCACGCACAACTAAAATTTGAAAGTCATTCTTGGCAACAGTTTTTCTCTCACCCTCTTCAAATTATCAATCACCAAGTCAAACTAATTTTACTTCTTAACATTTCTCAGTCTGTGCCTCTTTCTTTACCCCTAAACCTTCGATTTTCTACTCTCTACTCTTTCCGTAGGCACTCTCATTGGCATCCACCTCTTCGAACAGCATTTAAAGGCCAGTGACATTGTAAGTTGAATCTGCAGCACTTTTTCTAAGCTCCAGACCCACAGAGACCAAGGCCAACTCCATATTTCCACGTGAGCGCCTCAAGAGCACCAAGTACTCAACTTAGCCATGACAAAACCCATGATCTCACTCCTAAATTGTTCTCCAAAGTTATCTTATTTCATTGAATAGTATTACCATCCAGTTAGTTGTATACGCCCAAAGGCAAAGCTTTCTTGACCTTGCCACATCCCTAACCCCAGATTCAGTCCAACACTAAGACCTGTGGGTTTTACCTCCTAAAATGCCTCAAATCCATCCACTCGCTCCATCTTCAGTGCCATCATGTTGCCTGTGCCTACCCGATGTCTCACCTGCATTGCCGCACTTGTCTACTAACCACTACTGCTATCTCTATAGAGATCATTCTATGCACAGCAGCCACAGTGAGTTTCCAGAAACGTAAGTCACATCATGCTACTGTCCTGCTCTCAAACCCTCTGGCTGCTTCCCACTGTTCTTAGGATAAAATTTGTACTCCTCACTTTGGATTGCATGTTCTTACTCAATGTTGGCCCTTAGCTACTTCTCCAACATCATTTCCTACCATGATCTCCCTTACTCAGCATTGCTTCAGTCAACCTGTTTTCCATCCTTTAAACATACCATGCATGGTCTGTCTTGTTACGGGGTCTTCGCTTTGGTTGCACCCTCAGTCTCAAAAAATCTCACCCATTCCATTTCTCAGTTAATGCTTCCTGACTGTCAGCATCACTATTATCAGGAATCTTTCACTGGCCCATTGTCTTCTCAACAGGTCCTCGTGTCTTGATATCCTATTTTCCTTTCTTTCATTGCATTAATCTCCTTGGTAATTGCTCACTAGTAGATTATTTGATTAATCTCTGCCTCCCTCCCTGCTCAGACTTCAAAGCTCCATCAGAGCAGTAGTCATGGGCTATCTTCCCCACCACCATGTTCTCTCTGCTTAGCACAGGACCTGGTCTTGGGCATTCAGTAAAGAGTCACTAAATGACAGCCTGAAGAAGAATCCTTACCACTTCCATCAAAGTTCAGATTTTCAGCACTCTTCTGGATGTTGCTGCAGCTGCCTGAGTGACCTCCAGGCCTCTGGACCCCTTTCAACGCCTGCTCAAACCATCTCAAGGCTGAGCTCACCCATCCCAAGTGCAGGTTTGTCACTTTGTGCTTGTACCCATTCCAGGGCTCTTTGCTGCTGCATGATAAAGCCTGCATATAAAGGGTCCCCTTGACCCTGACCCAGTTTGATTCTATGGCCTCAGCTTCCACCATGCCTCACTTCATATTGATGCTCTAACCAGATTCATTTTAGATCCAACATCAACTACAATGGCAGACACATCTATGTTTTGCCTTATAGTATTTTCTCTGCCCCTCTTCACTCTTCTTTATTTCTGTAACTCCTGCTCATCCTTTAAAATTCAGCTGAGAGACATTTTCTCTTGAAAGCCTTCAAGACTCTTTACTTGCCACTCCTGTGGCTACTTCTGATTCTTTTCCTGCTCCTATAACTGTCCATAACTCTATCCTTACTACACAATATTAAAATGATCCATTTATATCTCTAGCTCTTCCACCACTAGGCAGAAGAAACCATGTTTTTTCTTTTTAATTATCAGGTTCTAACAATTTTGGCATATAATAGATCATAAATAAATGTTTATTGCAATGATGTGAAATGTAGACTACTGGAATCAGTGATCTCTTGAGGTCTTATTCTTCATTTTGCCTTTGAAATTTCTCCTTTCCAAGAATTTCCTCAGCTCCTGATAAAAATAGAGCATGGTAGGAGTCAGTCATCCAGTCCATATGTGGATCTGTGCTTAACGGAGGCCATGCGCCGGGTTGATGTCAGGGGTTCACTTTCTGTGCACGAGACACAGAAAGTGCCCACTTATAGGATTATAGCAGTTAGCAAAATCCCAAAGCATAAGTCATAAATCTAATGCAATTAATTTTCATAACTAAGGGGCCCCAGGTGGAAAACAGGAAGCCATCCATGCTGAACACATCCCCTAAAAGAGCCACATCATCAAGAAATCACTAAGTATCCCCCAGCACGTGAAGTCTGACAGAAATTAGTGACAAACATAAAGGTCCAAGTAGAAGACATACTCAGCCTTAAGTTCTTTCCACTTAGATAAGTGAATATAGAAAACAACCCTCTACTGGGAAAAAAGCAAAAGGCAACATAGCAGGAACTCCTTGCTGAATGGGTTCAGAAAATGTTTGCCTGGGCCCTGAAGGCCCAAGTTTTGGCCCTGTTTCTGTGACTAACCAGTTTTGTAAGCATCAATAAGTCTGTCCCTCCTGGACCTCTGTAAAATTAATAGCTTGAGCTAAATTATTTCCAAGGTCTCTTCTACCGCTAAGATTCTGCTTTCAAATCTCCAGCACATATATTTAAGAACTAAAATTCCATGAGCATTGGACACACTGCAGCACCTGAGCCAAGGGAAGGCAAAGCTGGAATGGTCTACTGGAAGAGCCATGGTAGTGAAGGCTGAGGAAAATAAAGCGATATTCATAATATCCACCATTTACTGAATATCTAGACTTGGCCAGGCACCCCAATGGCTACTCTACATACGTGATCTCACTTAATTTTCATAAATAAACCAAGAATTTTGAATCTTCTGTTTTTTCAGATGAGGAAACTAAACCACCTGTGCCCTTTTGCCTCCCTCTTTGGCCCCTCTGATTCTAATAACGGCAACTTCCAGAGCCCACTAACCTTCAGGAAAATCGAGATCAAGAATCATTTCTCTCGGAGTCAGAGAGCCATCTTACGCAAAGCCAGGAGAAAGTCAGGCAATGGAGCTAAGCACTTACTAGTGTTCACAGAAATCCTGTTGAAAATATTGTACTGTGTCCCTGCATGTGTCAGTCTGGCTTGGCATGCATAGTTCCCTCTGTCCTCTGCCGAGACATTGTTCACAGAAAGCTTTATTCCCCAAGGAGCAAACCGCTCTCCTTTAATCTCTTTACAGTCCTAAAAACCAAAAAAGAAATCAATTCAGAGTATTTGGGGTATCAGTTTCATTCCTAGTTAGCACCATCTTACCACTGTGAAGAGATGCAAGGAAGCACTTTGGTCCTTATAATCTAACTAAAGAAAATATTTATTTATTTATTTATTTATTTATTTCATTCATTCTTCATTCATTCATTCATTCATTCATTCATTCATTTATATACACGTATACAATTGGCAAAGAATTTTTAACAGACGAAAATGAGTGACGTAAATATTAAGTTTATAGGAGTTGAATGGACAGAAGCCTACGCAGGCTGGAAGGAAGACTTCATAGGGGAGGACTGAGACTGGGCTTAAAGGGGTCTGGTAGAAGGATGTCAGCAGATGGGAAAGTCCTCCACCTACAGGGGTCCAGCTGTCCCAAAAGACCACCATCTAATGGCACCATGCCCGTTGGCCGAGACAGCAAGTGTAAGGTGGCTTCCGCTGTGTTACAGGCCCAATCACACCTGCACCTATCAAGGGTCAGAGTCTACAGAAATCCAAAATAACTCATCACCATAGTCAAAGTATGCTGGCCAGGCTTACAGACAGCAGATGTCATGTCACTTCTCACGTCTCGCATGCTTCCACTGCATCAACAAGGAAACAGCCTTACGCCGACTGAACTTGAAGACTGGTTAGTCTTGGCAATGTCGTTCTCATTTGTCATCCTCAGCAATCACCCAGAGTGCAAGCATAAGCAT
>NW_006442124.1:807032-823564 GCF_000325575.1 Pteropus alecto | reverse complement strand
ATTTCTTTCCAGATGCACAGATATTTAATCATATTAAAGTTTAGCCTTGCTGGTTTAAGAGCCATCTATTCTTTTATAATAGCTAGGATGGCCTCTACTGTAATCTACTTGAGCACTATTTTAGAGTTTAAATTCTCAGGTTTTAATTTTTATTTAAAATTTTGTGGGTGATATCTCACAAGATTTAAAATTAAAATATTAACAATAACAGCAGCCAAAATTTGAATGTGTTTTATATTTCAAGCACCAAGTAGAACACTCCTAGCCCAGCATGTACAATGATTCTGAGACATAAAATAACCCACAGCATTCTAAGTTGGAGTGACTATAGGAGAGTGATGGAGATGAAACCAGTGAGGTAGCCAGAAGGCCAGTCATAAAAAATAAAAATAAATAAAAGAATAAAAATAAAAATAAAAACAAGAAAGGGGGATAAACATCTGAAGCTTTTTAAGCAAAGGAATAAGTTGACTAAATTTGTTTTTGAGAATTATCCATCTGGTTGTTGTGTGGGAAAAGATTAAAGATGGGGCATTCTAAAAAATAGGAAATGATTTAAGAAGTTATTCCCATAAACTTTTTCCCATAAGGCTAAATAAAGCATGAAATAAGGCAAGACAGTGGGGATAGTGAGAAGGGAACACAAAAACAATAATTGTAAGCAATTCCAATCCACATAATTTAGTGACAAATTTGGAATATGGAGAGAGAACAGGACTTCTGTAGTCCCAGCTTGGGCATGCAAAAGTGTCGTTACATAGGAGAATGTAAAGAAAATACAAATGAATGATCAGAGGCTAAGATAAAAAGTGGTTCTAAACATGGTGACTTTGGCGAGTTGCATGGATTGAAATATCTAAGTAGAATATGTGGTATGTTGTTGGACAGTATCCGGAGGTTGAGCGACAGATCCAAGTGGCAGAGAGTTGGGAGCCATCTGTATATGGATGGTTCTATGAGCCATCCATTTAGATGAAATTGAAGCAAAATTAGAAGATGACCATGACTGAAAAATGACACCCCAAAATCTAATACCCAAATATAGAATATGAGAATCCAGTTATGATTACTAAGGAAGGGATGGGATAGGGGAAAACAGACATAAAGAATGAATATGTCTCAGCTAGAAAGAAGAAGGAATTCTTAGCTGACGGGAACATCCAGCAGTGGTGGATGCTACAAGGAGATCAAAATCAGGGTTGATCAAAATGAATGTCATATGTGGCAGCTGGAAAGCCAGTAGTAACCTCAGGAAGTATAGATTCAGCATAGTGATGGGGTACAAATCATGTATTAAGGAGTAATTTGGAATTAAAAAAAAAATGGAGACATGCCTGTTTTTCCAGGTGTGAATACTTTACTACCTGTAAAAATGGATGTTTTAGTACCTGAACCTTCAATTTCAAGTACCACCTTTACTCCCGTCACCTCAATTCTCTCAGCCACAATCTGGACTTTGTCATTGTCCATAACTACTATGTCTCCAAATTCTTAAAAACAGAGCCACCATTCTGCTATAACTTGTTATTATTCCACCTCTTCCATTCCTTTATTTTCACTGAATAATAACAATATCTAATAATTGTTTATTAAGTAATTACTGTGTACCCACACTGAACAAAATGCTTAGTGCATAGATTATTTCATTTAATCTTCAAAACTCTATGAGGCCATATCTCTCAGACTAGAGTTAGTCACAGAAAACAAAAAGCATTCTATATCAGCAGAAAAGGATTCAATACAAGATATTAGATGCCTACAAAATCTTAAAAAGTACTCACAGAGTGAGATCTAGTCCAGAACCACACTGCAAAACTAGCTCGTGTGATAGCTGCTCCCTCTACCACAATCATGACAATGATAATTAAGATTCTGAAATACACCACTCTCAAGTCAGAGACCAAGAGTTGCCACTTATGCAACTGTAGTGTGAAGTCATGCCACATCTGGTAGAGCCACACCAACAAATAAATCGGAAGACAGAAGCACTGCTTTGCAGCTCTCACAAACCTAGAGACAGGACCCCAAAACATCACTGCAAACAATTTCCATTGTCATGTTGTCCAGTAGAAAAAAGCAGGAAGATCCACCATCCTCACTTTAGATTTTCAGTGAAACCAGCTGGAGAAACAGAATCACATCTAGGACCGCAGCTGCAGGGGACTCTGGAAAATGTAGGGTGTTTTTTCAGTTGTTTCGATATTATTTTCTAGCTTTACAGCCTCTCTAGTATAAAGAGGCTCACCATGGATAGTGAGTGTCTACTCACCATATCCATTGTATTTTTCTTACCTGAACTTTCTATTCATCTACCCCCTTCTTTTTTAAAATCTTAATTTGAATCGGTCCCCTTAATTCTTTATTTTCTCCTAATTTCCAGTTTCCTTCAGGCGTTATTTCCTTTCCTGCCCAACCTAGACTTGTGTGGCCATCTTTTTAATCACCCCTACTTCCAATCAGCTCTGTAGCCCTTTAGCTTTCCAGCATGTTCATGCTGCAACACCACCAACCCACGTCAACCCCACCATCCCTCTCTTGTAGCCAGACGAGCACTATAGGAAACAGTCATTTAAATGGGGGTCTTGGCACCACTACAAGTTCATGGTCTTCACCTTACAAATTCTTTGCATCTCCTACAACTCTCTCTCTCCTATTCACCTATGTTGCTTTTTCAAATTTTCCACATAACATCTTTTGATTAACAGAGGAAATGGGGGCCATCAAGAACAAGTACCCTCCACTTAACTCTCCTCCTGTTTTCCCTCATCCTATTAGTTCTACGTCATACCTTTTTTAAAACAGTCCCCATTTCTTAACTAAATTTCTGAAACAGGCTACGTGGTCATCATGCCACCATTCTCAAGCCCTTCCAATTTATTCACTACAACGCCTACATGAGGACTTTACCAAAATGAAAAGTTGATCGTGTCATGATCCTGATGATGTAATGGGCTGTTAAAATACTGTAAGTGGGGAAAAGGCTATGTATAAGTTAGCATACAGGGTCATCTACTTCTTAACATCACCGTGGCCCACTCTTACATGTACCCTACACTCTCACCAATGCCACCCAAACACCATTCTCTTTCTCCCTAACACCTTTTCACATACTGTTTCCTTGAATTTTCATCCTTCCTTCCTTTCCCCAGGTTAACTGCTATTCATTCTTAAAGCACAGTTCAAAAGTCACTTCCTCCAGGAAGCATTTCTCAGACATTCCTAGTGACTAATCTACTTTTGCCTTTTTTTGTGTTTACCTCATGCTATAATAAAAAATTTAGTTTTCTTGTTGGCTTCCTCTGGTGAGCCTCTTTTGAAGGCAGGGACTCTTTTTCAATATTATATCACCGGTGCCAGGCAGATAATAGGCTCTAAATATTTTGAGAATGTATTCTAACCCTCCCATCTTACAGATGGAAACACTGAGGCCCCAAGAGTGACTCAAGAGAATTAGTTAGTGGAAAAACAGAGCCATAACTGGGGTCACTGAATCTGAACAGGTAGGCACTTTCAGAATGATGCTTCCTCCTTATATTGCTTGCTTCCTAGCTTCCGCTTATCTTCTCAAGCTGAGTGGTTCCTTTAGAAATAAAGATGTCTGAGGCTTACCCATGAATAGTCTGATTCAGTTAGTGGAGGGTGAGTCTGAGCATTCACTATTTTAAAAGGTCCATAAGGTAAAATCCAATGCCCACTCAGGTCTGATAATCACAGCTCTGAGTCCATCTTCAAGTCTTACAGAAATTGAAATTTATATTAAATAATGATAAAGATTATAACACTTCCTACGTTGCTAATAATCACCCAGCCCCTCAAAGTCTTATCATACTGGAAAAAGAAAGAATAGATTTTTATCCTCAGAATAGTAGTCTTAAGGCTTGAAGAGCCTTCTGAAATCATGTAATCTAAACCCTCATTTTATAAGTGAGAAAATTAAGACTCAAAACATCTATATCTTGACACTGGGGTAGTGGCAGAGTTACTTCTAAAATTCTACCTCTCCACAAATGACAAATGCTTTCTTATCTAAGACCATAATAGGTCCAAGTCAGGAGGAAAAAAATTCCTATTGTCAAGACCCTAATGGATTATAATAATGGTGCCAGGAGGTGGAAGTTGTGAAGCTGTGAGGTGGGAGAGGGAATGCCTGAGAAATAGAGCCTAAAGAAGCCACTGGAGGAATATGTGACTCTATCCTGAGAAGTCCAAAGCTGAGGCGATGCCACAGTCAAAGGCAATTGAGACTGAGCAGACTGTGGTCTGGAAATTAAAACCTTCTGAACAAAACAGGAATATCGTTAATAATTAAACTGTAGTGAGAGTCAATGCTAAGAAAATAATGAGATAGAGTATGTAAGGTGCATTTTATATGTCCTGACACATGATAGGCATTAAATGAATATCTGTTATGTAATTTTGTTCATTGACTTAATAGTTGATAATAAAATGAAAAATATTGGGAAGTAGAAAGAACTTGGAGGCAGTATGTATTTACTGAACATTCCCTAAATACTAGGTATTATTGTCACAAGTCGGGAAGGCACGGGTGGTGGCTATAAAGTTTCTAACAATGTCTGAAATGTTCATCAAGATGAGTTTTTCATTAATGGAAAATGAGGTTTTTAGCACTAACTATCCTAAATATTTCTGAGGGTGAGGACCGATAGACTGATAAGACAGCACTCTTGATAGATCTATGGCTTATGGGACAAAAGTTAGGGTTGGAGCCTGCCAAGGAGGAATAGCCTCGATGAACTCTCAGGCCTTCAGTTGGGATCTTAAATGACCACAGAGTTTGGCTGAATCCCTAAACAAACAGCCCTAAAAGAGACCGAATCAATCATAATTTAAAAATATCTTTTGATCACTGACTGAATTAATTTAATACACTTAACTAGCCAAGCGAAGGTAAATCCTCAATTCAGGAATATTGTAATATACGGAGCCTCAAATGAACTCTACAGTTCTTCAAATTCAATGTTTGGCACTCAAGCAATAACTCAAAAATAACCAATTCTGTAAGGAGATAAGACAATGTGATCCCAACCTAAGAGAATTGGCAAATACATGGAGAAACCTAGTAATGGAGTTATCAGACACAGACTCTATAATAGTTGTCTTCAATTTGGTTTAGAAACTCGATGATAAGATTTAGAAATTCAACTGTGTCTATAAACTACACAAAAGAACAAATAAATATTCTAAGATTAAAAACGCTAATAACTAAAATTAAGAAGTAAACTGATGAGTTTAATAGAAGATGAGACCAAGCTGAAGATAAAAGTAGCAACTGGAAAACAGGTCAGAAAGAAATATTTCATCAAAGCATATACACACAAAATAATTGAAAATAAAAAAATTCATGAAATATAGAAAATGTTTTTTTAAAGATCAAACATATATTCTTTTGTAGTTCCAAAAGAAGATGAAAGTAAAGTAAAAGCTATGTTGGAAGAACTAATGACAGAAGATAATGATGGAAGGGGGAAGATGTCAAGCCACAATTTCAACATTACAAAGCACATTTAAAATATATAATAAGAAATTAACAATTCAACTCGCCATAGTAAAACTCCTGAAACCCAAAGACAAGGAGGGAATTCTAAAAATATTCAGAGAAAAATACCTATTTCCTTGAAAGAACAAAAGAGCTATTTACAAGATCATAAAAGAGATGATCCTGTTCACATATCATGAGAAAAAATGGACTTTATAAGACAGTGGTGTAATATGTTCAAAGTGTTAAAACAAAATAAATGCCAGCCCATCAAAATTATCTTACAAAAATTAAGGTGAAATGAAGACTTTTTCAGACAAACAAAATGAAATAATTCATAAGAAAATTCATACCAAGGAAATTTTTGAGTAATACTAGTCAGGCAGAAAAAATTATTCCACACGGAAGCTCAGAAATACAGGGTAGAATGAAGAACAAGGCCAAGATTAAATATAAAAGAATAATGACTGAGCATAGTAATAATATCTAGTGGTGTTTAAAATATATAAATCAATAACTACAACAGCATATAATCCAAAGGATTGCTAAATGGAGTTAAAGGATTCTAAGATACTTACTTTGTTTAGGAAGTATTAAAAGTACTAATTTGTATTAGACTTTAATAAGTCAAGTATGAATGTTATGTGTAAAATAATCAGTAAAATAACTGTTGAAAATGCATACTATCAAACTACCAGAATAATATATATATTTCATTGATTCAAAATAAGGGAAAAAATATAGAACACACCATAATAAATAGAAAATATATGTTTAATGATAGATTTAAACCCAACATATCAGTAATCACATTAAATATACTGGTTGAATATTCCAAGTAAAGGGTAAAAATTGTCAGCCCTAATTTTTTTAAATCTGAATATATGCTACTTTTAGCAGACATACCTTAAAATATAAAAATACAAAAAGCTTGAAAGTATAAAAATAGAAAAAGATTCAGTATGCAAGCACCTACCACAAGAAAATTGAGGTAGCTTTATTATTACCAAAGAAAGGTAAACATCAAGGCAAAAGGCCTTAAGAGATAAAGATGGATGCTTTATTACCCTAAAAGTGTCGGTGGGAAAATAAGTTCATTCTAAATATTTCTGTAATTAATAATATAATCTCAAAAATATAATGCAACATTGATAGAATCAGAAGAAATAATAGAAAAATCTACAATCACACTAGGTTATTTTAACATATCTAAGTAACTAAAAAATTCGAGGGTTGGGAGGAGCAGATTTGTAAATTTGAGTAACACAATTAACAAACCCAAACTGCAGTATTTTGAATATACATGAGACAGTTACAAAAGCTAAACATATGCTAAGCCATAAAGCCAGTCTCATCAAATTTCAAAGTATTTAAAATATATAGTGGTTTCTCTGACACGGCATAGCTAACAAACAGAAAAGTAATTTTTTTAAAAAATGCTGTATTTAAAGTAGGCAATTCTTAAAAATAATCAGGAGTTCAAAGAAGAAATAATAGCAGAAATTGGAAAATACCTTTAACTGAATGATGAGAATATATCAAAACTGTAGAAAGCAGCTAAAACTGAGTTTAAAGGAAAATGACAACTTTAAATGCATGTAGTGAAAAAGAAGTAAGGTTTATAATTAATGATCAAAGACTCTATTTCATAAAATTAATAAAATAACAGCAAATTAAAAAGAAAAAACAGAGGGGAAAAAACTACATAAAAGCAGAAGTTAATGAACCAGAAAACTAATAAAATACAAGGTTAACGAAGCACTTTGAAAAGACTGTTGAAGTTGATAAATCCCTGGCAAGAGTAATCAACAAAATAAAAGAAAAATGGAAATATATGACACTGGCAGTGAAAAAGGAGACATTACTGCAAATCCTACAAACATTAAAAAGGTAATAGGATTATATTTTGAAGAGTTTTATCTCAATAATTAAAAATTATATAGATAAAATGAAAATTTCTAAATAAGCACAATGTGCTAAATCTGCTACAAGAAGAAAGAGGAAATCTGAGTAATTCTATAATTTAAGGACTGAACCTGTAATTTAAAAACCTTCCCTCAAAGTTCCAATCTTACATAACTTTACTACTAAATTCTAAAAGGATGTAAAATAAAAAATAAAGCTAACCTTAAACATTTCTAGAAGAAAGTAACGATTACTTCCCAACTTATCCTTCATATCCTTCATATCACGATCTGACAAGGACAAAGCAAGAAGCAAAAGTTATACACCAATCTCTCTATGATGTAGATGAAAAAAGAAATCCTAGACAAAATATTTGCAAGCCAAATCTGGCACTATATAAAAAGGATTACATACCAATTTAGGTGATTCCAGGAAGGGTATAACATTTAAAAACCAATTCTTATGTTTCAATACAGTAACAGATTAAGAAACAGTAACAGTAAAAGAAAAATCATATAATAAATGGAAAAGGCATTTGATAAAATTTAATATTAATTCATAATAAAAATCCAAACAAACTCTGAGAACTTCCTTAATATAATAAAGGCCTTTCAATCCTGAAACAAACATCACACCTAACAGGAAAATATTGAAAGCTTAAAATAACAGATGCTATTATTGTCAGTTCCCAAGTGGTGATAACGCTGTAGTAGATTGGTAACACTGGAGCTGTAATACCTTCTAGAATGTTCTGGAGGTCCTAGCTTGTCCAATACGATTGAAAGAAAACATAAATGTTAAAAAGATAGGAAAGCAGAAAATAAAACTGTCAGTAATCTACAAATAACATTATCGTGTCTGCATGATATCCAAAATAATCTATAGATCAACCATTAGAATAAATAAATGAAATTACCATGTTTGCTAGATACAAGAACAATACACAAAAGATAAATTTTATTTCTATATGCCAGCAACAAACAGAATATAAAAATATAAAAACCATACTATTGCAGCAGCATCAGAAAACATTAATTTTCTAAAAATAGATCTAACAGAAAACATGTAAGATAACTACATAGAAAATTATACAACATTGTTGTGAGAAATTAGAGAAAAGCAAATGTAGGGATAGATCATGTTTATAGTTTAGAAGGCTCAAAAATGTAAAGATATCAATCTTTGCCAAATTTATCAATAGATATACCACAACCACTATGAAAAACCAAACTATTATTTTTTGTGAAATTTACACACTGATTCTAAAATTTATGTGAAATTTTATAATGCCACAAATAACAAGATAATGATCCACAGATAACAACCCAAAAGAGAACTAAGTGAGAAAAGTAATTTTACTGGGTATCGAGACTGACCTATAAATTCCATGCAATTCCAGTCGAGGTTCTCACAATGTTATTGCGAACGTTAATAAGCTGATTACAAAATATGTGTAACTGCAGTGTAATTAGAATAGCCAAGGCAACACTGAGGAAGAAGAAAAAGCTACAGGACTTAAACAAAACTGATAAGACTTACCTGACACCCTAATAATCAATACAAGATAAGAAATAAAATAATGGAACAGTACAGAGAGTTCAGAAACGGATCCACAGGCAAATAACAATTTGATTTAAATCAGAGTTGGCATGCAAAGCAATGGAGAAAAGATAAGTAAACTATAAATCCAAACAGAAAAAAAATAAAATTTGATTCTACCTATTATCACACATTTAAAAATCAATCAAAAAAGAGAAAACAATGAAAATTATAGATTACATAACAAAATATCTTGTCACCTGATGGTAGGACAAAAAGCACTAATCAAAGGAAAAATTAAGAAACTAGACTACAATTATGAAGGCTAGACTAAAATTAAGAAACTAGACTACAATTATGAAGACATCCCATTACAAGAACAAAAAGGCATGCCACAGCCTCTAGAAGAATATGTGCAACATATACATATAACTAACAATTACTCATATCCAGCTATATAAAGAACTACTACAAATCAATGAGAAATACACAAGACCAGAAACTAGCAAACTACACTGGGCCAAATCTGGTTCACTGCCCGTTTTTATAAATAAAATGTTATTGGAACGCAACCACACACATTTATTTCACTTACATCCTGCCTATAGCTGTTTTCACTCTACCCAAACAGAGTTGAGTAGTTGCAACAGAGGCCATCTGGCCCACAAGCCTAAAATATTCACTGCTTGGCTCTTTACAGAAAAAGTTTGGAAACCCCTGGACAGGGCAAATAAATATAAAAGCAGGCAAGATACTTTAGGAGGCACATAATTATACATATACATAAACATATACATATACATATACACATACATATACACATATACATGCATATCCAAAATGTAAAGGAGAAATATTAACTGAAGCCAAAATGCGATACGATTCCCCAGCTGTCCAAGCTAAAAAGACTGATCATATCCTGTGTTGTCAGATATCTGAAGCAAACTAACTCTTACACACTGCAGCTGTCGCAGTAAATTGGCACGATTGCTTTGACCATATTCCCTATGACCTAACCAGTTCACTCTTATGTAAATGTTTCACTGAAATGCATGGATATGTGAACCAAAATATATATACAAGAATGTTCATAGCAGCTTTATTCCTAATAGCCAAAAATCGGAAATAGTTCAAATGTCTGATAATAATAATAATGCAATACTGTTCAACAACAAAAATGCATTAACAAGAGTGACCTGCAACAGCATAGGCGATTCTCACAAGTTTACTACTGAGCCAAGGAAGCCAGACACAAAATACTACATACAATATGACTCAGTTTCAATAAAGTTCATAAACTGGCAAAACTAATCTATGACACTGTAAGTCAGGAGAGTGGTTATTCGGGGGAGTAGGGGGACATAGTTTTTGGAAGATGGCAGAAACAGCGTTCCTGCGATTCTGGCAAGATATTTTAGTTCTTAACCTTGGTGGACAGGTAATTAAAAGATGTGTTTACTTTTTGATAATTCATCAAGCTTGTCCACTTATTAGTCATGTATTTTCTATATATATATGCTACACTTCAAGGAAAAAAATTTAGTGCATGTCAAGCACTGGTATCCATAATATAGAAATATATGAAATCTCCTACAAGTCAGTAAGAAAATGATGAGAAAATGAAAAAAGAAATACAGTAAAAGATATGAGTAGCAGTTTAGAAAGGATTCAGAAAAATGGCCCATAAATATATGACAAAACAAAATAAAAAAATTGGTCAGTCTCACTAATAATTAAGAAAAAATAGAGAAAGAGAAATTAGGGGGATCATTTTATAAACTATATAAATGTCTAACCAATGTACTATATACTTGAAACTAATAAAATAAAATTTAAAAAATGAAAAAAAAAAGAAAAAGAAAACTAAAATAACAGTAAGGTAACATTTCATGTTCATCAAAATTATATGAAAAAAAATTAAGTCTGACAATTCAAAGTGCTACACAAGGTTTTAGGGAATCCAGAATAGTGTTGGTAGAATACAAAGTAATATAAATTCTTTAGAGCAATTTGGAAACATCATAAAGTTGAATACTTTAGCATAAGCATACAATTTAACAATTCTAAGGCTAGCGACCACTCAAACACTGACAAATGTGCATTAAAGGATAGGACATTCATTGCCATATTTCTTGTAAGAAAGGAAAATGGAAATAAAGTAAATAAATGTAAAATATATAGTAGAAAGGATTGACAAAGCCAAAAACTGGTTCTTTGAAAGAATAGACCTGATAGATCTATTATGAGACTATTAAAGAGTGTGTGTGTGTGTGTGTGTGTGTGTGTGTGTGTGTGTGTGTGTGTGTGTGTAGAGAGGGTGACGGGGAGGGAGGGAGGGAGATACACAGTAATAGGAATTAAAAGATAAATCTTACTGCAAAAGCTGACATTAAAAGAGATGATAAAGTTTCATGCCAGAGTATTTTGTATGTTTAATGAAACAGCAATTTACTTGAAAACAAAATCTTACCAAACTCATTCAAAAATTGAACGAACACACCATTAAAGAAATTGAATCAGGAGATGAAAACTTTCCCACAAAGCAAACTCCTGACTCAGATGGTTGTGCTGGCAAGTGCTAACAAGCTGAGCTGGGGAAAGCTTATTTCAACCTTTACTAGTGAGCCAGTGTTCCTCCATGCCAAGGACTATGTCTTATGTGCTATCGTCTGCCAGTACAGTCAAGGGGAAAGAATGGCAGAAGGCATTCAGTCTTTGGAATCAAACAGCCCTGCTGTATATTGCATAATACTGAGAAAAAGACAATATTCAATACAATGGGAGAATAATTTTAGGCATGTTCTAAGGATTAGTTATAATGTAGCTCAGAGCACCTGGTAGATGTTCGATTTTTGACGAGTAATCAAGGCTAACATTTACTGATTCAAAAAAAAAAAAGAGAGAGAATGTTTGAAAGTGAAAACACAAGGTGCAGAAAGGTGAATATAGGATGCCCTGTTTGCGTAAAAAAGAAAGGGTTAAGGTATACAGTTTCATTTGCTTCTATAGCACTATACAAGAATAATGCAAAGAACCCAGGGAACTAATAATGGTAGTCACATATTAAGGAGGGTATTATGGGCCAAGGCAAATATGGATCAGGAGTGAGAAGGTGACTTTCCAGGAGGCAACTTTTTATACTTTGTAATTATCGACTCATGTTCATGTAGTACCCAGGCAAACTAATTAATCAATCTGTTAGAAAAAAGAAAAGCCAAGGATAGTCTGAAAAATAAGGATAATAGAGGGGAGGTGGTAGACACAAATAATACCAGTAATAAAATATTACAAAGGTATAATAACCATAAATTTAAAAATCAATAATTAACAGTGAGATTATCAATAGCAATTAGCTAACAGATCTCTCTTAGATACACAAATCTCTTTACCAATTCTGCCTTAAAAATAAAACTTAAAGGGAAAAGACAAGTGGATTTTAAAGAAGAGGAGAAAAAATATGAATAGGAAAATTCTCTTTATTTACCTTATACCACTTTACCGAATCCAAAGCACAACTCTTCGGGAAGTTCAGATGACATGTGAGACTGTCGTCTCTTCCAACGTGTAATATTTGTTTGTATTCATCTGGTAAATTCATTTGATTATTTCTGGAAGTACCACACCAATATTTTTCAAACACAGTTAGGTTTACATGTATTTGGTGACACATGTTTGTATTACTGGAAGAAAATAACAGATTGGAACCTTGTAAACTCAAAAATCACAAACCAAATGAGTCCATTCATCTTCAGGTATGTCTAAGTTATTTTCAAACCCTCTGCCTCAAACAAGACAAATGCATCTCACGAATCATTCATTACAAAAAGAAAAAAGTATTTGTGCAGTGGAAACACAGGACAACACCTTAAACAAGTGATCAGAATGAACATCTCCAACGAGGGGCAAGGGACATCATGCTCCTCTGAGCACTGTCTGAAGTGCACACAAACCACTGAGGAGGAGGCTCAAACACAAAATAACAGACATAATATAAAATAATTGCCTTTACTCCTTCAAAATGTCAATGTCACAAAAAACAGGTTGAGCAACTATTCCAGATAAAAAGAGATTAAAAATACATGACAGCCAAAGGCAATGCATGATCTTGGATCAGATCCTCTACTGAAAAGGAAAGAAAAAAAATTTATAAGGGTGATCATGGAGATGACTAATAAAATTAGAATATGGATTGAGAATTAGATAAAAAAAATATTATCTGATAGTTTAATTTCCTGAATGCGATTATATTGTGATTATGTAAGAGAATATTCTTGTTGATAGGAGATACACATTAAAATATTAAGGGATAAAATGACACAATGTATCCAACTCAAATGATTTGGAAAAAATGATTTAGAAAAAAATATTGTATGTAATGTTCATATATATGGAGAAAGAATAATAAGGTAAATGTGGCAAAATAGTAAATAATGGGGATTCTAGATAAAGGGTAGATGAGAGTTCTTTATCTTGCAAATTTTATGTAAATTTGAAATTATTTCAAAGTAAAAACATACAGTTTGCTATGTACCATATATGTATGTTAAAAATTTATGAAAATTCATGTTTATTTTCTCTCATGACAGATATCTATGCCTACTTTCTATGGAAGATGATTTCCCCCATTTCACAGCTTCCCAATTTAAATATTTTAAATCCAGCCCAGATGTCCAGATGCATTTGTGTGACATATAGTCTCCAGCTCTAGTTAATTTGTAACCAAGAATAAAAAAACAGGAGAGCAGACCTCCCTAAGACGTCAGCAGCTTGATCTATGTAGTGAGTGAAATTGTGGAAGGAGGCCGGGCAGATGAACTACCAGCCACTTCCGTTTGAATATCACTAAGTAATTTTGTTCCTCGAGTTGATTTGACATATGAAAATAAGGACTGTGGCATGAAGCAGTGGGACACAGGCCATCCTGGGACAAATACCACAGAAACGAAACATGGGAGGAAGACTGAAACTGCATTTCCAGAGTTCCTACTTCAGGCTGGCATGACTTTTATTGTACAGAAAAGAAAATCAAAGCTCAGAGAGGTAAAATAATTTGTTAAGCTCGTGTCCGTAAGGGAGAGTAACAAAACTGGGGCCCTGAGTAAAAATTGGGTCTACAGATATGTTTTATTTAGGACACGCACAAAACACTTCTTAAAAAGTTCCTCTCTCTCTGTCTCTCTTTGTCTCTCTCTCTCTCTCTCTCTCTCTGTCTCTCCTCCTCTCTCCGTCTTCCTCTTTCTCTCTCTCTGGAAAATGGACTTGAGCTGAATAGACTGCCACCTTTGGTGAGGCATGTTTTCCCAATCATCGCAATCCCCATCAGGCTCAATTGTCTCCCACCAGACCTGTGTCACTCACTCATTCATATTACTTTCTAGCACAGGGCTTAGCATGGGGTCTGGAACATACTTGATGCTTAGTCACTGTTAAATTTCTACAGTAGATGCCTTATAAAAAGGTACTCAAAGGAGACTTATTGCTATCTGGATGTGCCTTCCACCTATCTCAAAACCTTTTGGCATTCCAAGAAAGAAGGCAGCAATGATATTGGAATAAAAAGGCTTTGTAAGCCAGTCTGGCTTGTGGCATCATATCAGTGGAAAAAGTCAGTTTCAATAACTGACTTACAAATCTGTTGTTTCAAAATGTTTTCATTGGAAACCGCCTTGTAATAATTATAAAACTATATTTTATTATTTTCTATGCTTATTAAGAGTTTACTGAGAATTTTCCTAACAAAATTATATACATATAACTATATACTTGAGAGAAAGGGAGTGTGTTAGTTCTATTTTAAATGAGTAACTTACTTTATAATACATTGGTAAATCCCGGAGTCATTCCATGTCAGTGGGATAAACAAAATCCAGTTTTGCTCCTGGTGTATTCTAGACTGTATGTTTTTGGATACTGGAATTTTGCTAGGATATTTATACCATGTTACATATGCTCTCCCAGATGTATGTGGAGGGTATGTGCAATTAAAAGCAAAAGGCTGGTCTACTGAAGGTGTCTCATTTTGCATACTGATGTTCTTGCATTCATCTAGGAAAAGAAAGTGGAAAAATTATCATGAAAGATAAGTCTAGTGTTATTTATTTCTAGTTTTAACAAATGTCTCCATTTCGTAGCCAATTTTATTTCAGTGTTTCCTCAGCGTGAGAGTTTCCTAAAAATAGTCTGTTGATTTGAAAGCATAATTCAAAGTCCTTTGAATGTGTCCATTGGACAGAATTGGCCAGTTTCCTCCTCACAAGTCATCTTCCCCTCCTGGAATGATTCTGTACTTCCTTTCCACTGTAAAACCTTTCATTCTATCGTCCTCCATCTGGGGAAATATTTCTTTTCTGAGCCCTTCCTGTCCTGGTTTCTTTTTGTTCTGCCACCCAGTAATTTCACCCTGTCTTGAATCAAAGGTATAAGCATCTCGTCCCAAAAAGGACTATTAAAAATTTGCTCACTTTAAAGTCCTTATCTACCAAACTGCTTAGTTTTTCTTGGAATAAATTTGTTCTGTTGATGGTTCCTTTGCTTTTACCTTGGGTCACAAAATGACCCTTGTCGTATAAAATAAACAGTATTACATCCTTTTGAGCATTTTAACTCAAATCTTGACTTGCAAATTTGCCTAATCCTCTCCCTCTCCAAACTCATCTCGAAACTCAAAGGTGACATTTGGGGCTGAGCACAGGACACTTGGAAGTGAAAATCTCATTCCTTGGAATTCTGCATGGTCTGGTGGGAAGTGTAATCAGCAGGGCTTGAGGTCCCCCGCGAACCCTCAGGCTCGGAGCGGCAGGGAGGCGCACGGACCTCTGAGACCCGAGGACAAACAGAACATACCTGCTCTGATAAAAAGAGGAAGGGTGACGGACAGGCCGCACAGCAGCAGGGACACCATCCCCATATCCAGCTACAAGGAAAAGAGAAGATGGTGGGAGGGGAAGGGGCACAGCGCGGGTTTACGCTGCATCTGGACGTCAGGGACCCCAGGCCAGGCCACTGATCTTCCCTTTTTCCTAGGGAGTCCTCCACCTTTGGCCCCACATTTACCCAGACATGCCCCCAAGACTGCTCCCTCCCTTCTCCCTCCCTACTCTCAGCGCCCGACCTCCAGGATCTAGGATGGAGGCGCGATGGGGCGAGGCAGGGTAAGGTAGCAGCAGGAGCAGAGAGTCTCCTGCCCCAGGGTGCTCCGTAGCCGCCTCTATGGACGCAGTGGCACCCCCTTCTGCAATCTGTCAGGGAAGCAGTGTGTGTGTCCTACGCCCGGGGAGAGGCACGCCTCAGCCCCTGGCCCAGGTCGCGGAGCCCCAGGTCCCCACTGCACATGGCGCGAAGCCTCCTGCGCACATCCCCCGCCCCTGGATCCGCCGGACCCGCGATCTAAACAGACACCAGCTCACTGGGGAGAAGCCAGTTTAGGTCTACCTGGCAAAAAGCAGGAAAAGAAGGAAGCGCCGCGGGATGAGCAGGTAGACGCCGGCTCCACTCCTTCGCCCAGAGAGGGCGTCTGCTCCCCGCAAGGTCTCCCAGCCGGTCGGGATCCGCCTAGGAGTCCGGATATCTGGGCTCTGGGTGGCGCACATTT
>NW_006442124.1:753367-806947 GCF_000325575.1 Pteropus alecto | reverse complement strand
GCGCCTAGCCGGGCTTAGCTCCGCCGCGGTCTCCCAGCCCGATGTCTACGTGCCGGACACGATGCGAACTTGCATGAGCTGTGGAGAGTGGAGGATCTGACCCCAGGGACCGAACCTCGCCAGGTATTTCCATAGTAGGCTGGCCATTGCCACCGTGGGCGGGGCAGGCCTACTTTCTACAGGAGAAGTGTAGGAAGAAGGACTGTGGCGTCACACTAGGAAGTGAGTTTGAAGCCTTGTTGACCAATTTTCTGGTAGTAAATAAGGCTTTCCTCACTCGTAATGCCTGCTTAACTCTATAAATGAATTATTCATTCCTTTCCAAACCCCGTGTGAGGAGTTATTACATGCCCCTGACTGGGCTACATAGAACACCCTCAAAAGTGGCGCAGTCTCGCATGACTTGTAAGGAATATCATTTATCTGCGGGAGTCGTGCCCGTTAACTTCTGGAAAACACACATCCCCTGGTGATGTTCAAATACCGGGAGCAGGAAGACCTCTGTCTGAAACTTTAGTAAAAGGAAATCAACAGGGGCCTGTCGTCCTGGCCATCAGGGGACAGACAGCCCAGAGAGATATCCCTGGGGTCCCTGAGATTTAGAAAAAAAAATATAAGATATAATCACCATTCAACAGGTGGGTTTTGTGGGATTTAAGACAGTGAGTCAGAAGCAATCTCAGGAGCAGGTGAGGGATGAAGCAATTGCATTGTCAGAAAACTTCCTGAGATGGGCTGGAGGCCAGTGGTTTGCCAGTGTCTACACTCATCAAAATAATTGAGGTTTCCAAAGTGCTTTTATTTATGTGAGTTTTGTCATCAGTAATACCATGATAAAAATTAAAATGGAGAGTGTTTTAAACATTTATTTTCTTATTTATTTTACATAACAATCAACTCATTATTTGCAAACATAAACATCATCCATTTTATGAAAAATAACTATACTTTGCCAAACAGACTTATTGAGGAAAGTGATATTGTTCTGCAAACGACTACATACTCATACTCAGTGTTCGGAAATCTCTTTTTAATTCTAACTTAATAGAAGACACATGGATCCTCATATCTGCTTCTTCATCTAATCTCTTATGATGGTACATGTCATGTAACCTCTGAAAAAGTCCACTATATACTGGTGAGAGAATGAGAATTTAAAACATAATAATAAGGTCTTAATATTATTATGAAAATGGTTTTGATGTCACAGATCTTTTTAAAGGCTCTCGGGGACTCCTTCTATTAAGTTGTAAGTGGAGATTTTTATTATGTTGCCTTGACATCAGTATTAAATGAGGTTCTTCTGTACATATGTATTTTGCAAAATTTATACCCCACCCAAAACAAAACAAAGGTGTTACTATAAATAATGTCCAGTGCCTCGCACTTATAACTTTTGTTATAAGCAGTGTCGAAAGTTGTTTCTAAATCTTTTTATTTTTGTTGTCTTTTTCGGTTGCTACCTAATGAATTGACGAGTTCGTGTTTTATCTGTCTTTTTCGGTTGCTACCTAATGAATTGACGAGTTTGTGTTTTATCTTGTTTTTTTTGTTTGTTCGTTTGTTTGTTTCATGGTTTGAAGATTGGGTTTGTTTGTTTGTTTGTTTGTTTGTTTGTTTCATGGTTTGAAGATTGACATGTGTGCCAAGTCTAACCAAGACGGTTGCCCCAAAGTTTATGAAGTTAAGATGGGCCACCCCGGCCCCTTTCAGGGCCTCTCTCTTACTGGACATGTGTGACATTTCATTTCGCTAGTGGCATTATGGATCAGACGCTTAACACTTCCGGGGCTGTTTTTCACGTCAAATGTGTTTCCACTGGCTTTGAAAGCAGAACTGATTGGGGGATTGGAACCTTTGCAATTAAAAACAACAGAAAACCAAAACATTTACTGCAGGTTCTCAATTTCCTTGAAAAAAGAGAGAGACTGGATAGCATTGTTTGCTAAGGAGAAAAAGGAAGGAAGGAATTCAAACAGGATTTATTTATGGATGTTCCAGGTGGAAAAGCTCAGGTTTGCTTTGTTTTGACCATGAGAAATGCTGCTTTATGCTGAAATTTCCTTAATTGAACCACTTTATTATTTCTAATTTCTACTTTGTGTGTGTGTGTGTATACATATATATAATGTGTATCATGAAATATTTAAGAGCTAAATAATTAAAAATGAGTCATAAGCTATGTAAGTAAGACTCAGCTCCAGAAATAATAATTACCAATTTTTCTCTATATGCCTCTCCCACCCACTAGACTCACTATCCTAAGCTTAGTGCTTCTCATCTTGATGTGTGTGTCTGTGTATGTGTGTGTGTATATTCCTTAAGCAATATAAAGTATTCTTGTTAGGACTTTTTAGTCTTTATATAAAAAGTACTACATTCTATACTTGCATAACTTGTTTTTTCTCACTCAGCATTATATTTATGAGAATCAAATATTTTGAGAAGCGCGGCTCTTCACTCGAGGTCACTACTATATAATATAGCATTTCATTGTGTGAATATGCCCCCAATTTATGTGTCCATCAGCTTCGGACATTTAATTTGTTTCAAATTTATATTTTGCTCTTAAAAATAGTGCTGTGGTGCCGTTTTTTGTAATGTCCTCTTGTGTGGGTTTTTGAGAGGTTGTTTAGTGAGTTAAATTGCAAGAGCATTGAGTAGGTGTATCTTTGACTGTATTTAAAAATCCTTAATTTTCTCGACACTCATTCCTTCAGAGGGTAAGGGTTTCGTGCTTCATGTTCTTGCCAATATTTGGTAATGTCACACTTTTACATTTGCCAGTCCAATGATTTTAAAGCTATCTTGTGATTTTATTGTACGTTTCTTTATTTACTGGCAAGGTAGGACATCTTTGCCTATGTTCACAGGCATTCATGTATCCCCGTATGAAACTCCTTCTCATATGTTTTGCCTTTTTACCCACTTGGTTGTTTGTCTTCCTCTCATCAACCTGTAGAGAACTCATTAAATACTACTTCTGATGTCTCATGCGGTTACCTTAAAAGGGAGGCACAAATGTACGTCACTGTTCTCTCCCTGACAGAGAGGTCAAACTCCTGTAGTGTCCCTTATCTGTAAGATAAGGATGATTAGACCCACTTTTCAGAGGTGACATTAAAACCTCCATAGCAGAGTGTCTGACGGTAATAGATCTTGATGAGCGCAGAGTTCTTTATCATCATCTTCCCGCCAACGCCTCCTTGTCATAGTCTTTTTCAATTGAAGACATTTTTGTAATGTGAATATTCTTCAGAGTTTATGCTATTAGTCACAAGTCGTGGATGATGGCCTCTTTTAATTGATTTATGTTTTTTATGACATGAAGCAACTTTCTCTATAGATTCATTACCTCCTCCTGAGAGCAAGTATAAAGCAACCATCTATGTGTGATGGAGGATTGCTGAGTTTTACCTTCAATTTATTTGATCCTCAGACCAGGATGGGATGCAGATTCAGAAGAGTAGCAGGGTGATACTTTTTATTAAAGACTTTATATACAAATGTATATTTTATATAATGCAGAGTAGCTTTTATTTGTTCCAACTAAGTATCTGTCGATCTCTCAATGACCATAACCTGCACATAAAGTTTCTCAGTGAGAATAGAGCAGAAATATTTTCACATGTCATGGTCAAATGTTCCAAAACCCAGTATGGGGCAGGGGTGGGAGGTTGGGGCTCTTCCAAGATCTTTATACTTTTAAGGCTCTTAAGTTCTCACATTTCTCCTCTCTGGGAGACTTGAGAATATATAGCAGCAATTCTGTGGTAGACGTTTGTTGCAGGAATGAAGAAACTTCTAGAGATGAAAGAAGCAGCACAGGTGACAGGGTGATACTTAAAGGACTCAGTTTCCTAAAGTTCTAAGCCTAATCTCTCCCTCAAGCTCCATTCATCAGTTCATTCATTCAGTCAAGTATTTATACAGACTCCACTATGGGCCAGGTAACATTCTCAGTGCCAGAAACACAGTTGTAGAGGAGACAGCATTCTCAGAGCTAACAGTCTAGTGTCTAGTGTGTGGAGTGGGGATGGAACGATGTGGAGGAAAACACTGAATAAGAAAATTGAAAGAGATGATTTCAGGTTGATGAGAAACTTGAGTGATATAAAATATGACAGACTGTGTTGGGGAAGGCTTCACTACAGAAGTGACAGTACAGCTGACCTGAGTGATAATAAGGAGCCCACCAAGTAGATAGCCGAGGGAAGAATTCTCCTCATAGAAGGAACAAAAAGATCTCTGAAGGAGGAAAGAGTTTGGAAATTTCAAAGTAACAGAAGTGAAGTCAGTGGAATACAGTAAACAAGCAAGAATGTTGAGTAAATGAACTTATAGAGGTGGGGGAAGTCCAGGGACCTGTGGATGATAAAAAGAAGAATGGATTTTATTCTGAGCAAAATTAAAAACTATTAGATGATATAAGTAGAAAAGAGATATACACTTATTTACATTTTAAAAATTTCATGCTGACCATTAAAAATCTCACTAAAAGTTGCTAAAATTATAAAGACTGATGATACCAAGCATTAGCAAGGATGTGGGACAGCAGAAGCTGTCATAAGCGACCAGCAAGAAAATTATTTGGTAGTGTCTACTACAGCTAACACAGCAAATCCACTTTCAGGAACACACCAAATAGAAATGCGTACATGTGTTCATCAAAGGAGACATTTGCTAGAATGTTCATAGCAGTATTATTTATAATAGTCAAAAAAAAAAAAAACAAAAAAAAAACAAATGACCCAAGTTCCCGTCAATAATAGAATAGATAGAATGACGTAACCATCATGGTGAAGTGAGATGACCCCTTTACATCTCTCTTTCAATCTACATCTAGTAGGACTTTTGTCACCCAATAAAGGTTCCTCTGCTCAGCTTGCTGGGTCACCTGTAAGAGCCACATATCAGTATGTCTGAAGGTGGGTGTATTGGCACACGTAGTGGAAGCCGAAAAGGGGCAAAGACAGGGACAAAGCCCATATCCCCAATTCCTTGGGATCAGCCACAGCCCTAGCAAATGTGGTGGGGAAGGAGTTGGGGTGTCAGCACCCGAGAATCTGGCTCCGTCTTCTATTGCTCACACCATTCGAGAGCCTGGTAGGAGCAGCAGGAACAAATTCACAGTCTCTTGGGCACGGGACAGTGGCAGCAGTGGCCATAGTGAACCAGGTAGCAGCATTGCTCAGAGATCCAGGTGACTGCGACACAGCTGGGGCACCACCTCAGGTCATCCAGGAAGCAACTCCTGTGACCACAGGGCACCAGGCGGAGACACAAGTAGCCCACAGGTAAGAGAAAACCAAAACTTGTGCTATAGCACCACCTATTGGAAAACAAACAAAAAAGATCTCTAATTATCAACCAGCTGAATTGTTAAAACCAAAACGATGCCTAAATAAGAAAGGTGTCCACTGCTTCAAATGCACTGGCAGAGGAAGAACACGCCATTCTCCATGAACAACCAAGGTAACACGGTATCACAAAAAGAAAATGACAATTCTCCAGAAACCAAACTCAAAGTCAGGTAAGATTGTGATATAAATGATAGAGAATTCAAAATAGCAATAATGAAGAAACTCAGCAGGATACAAGAAAACTCAGAAAGGCAGTTCAATGAGCTCAGGAATAAAATTGATTAATGGGAGTACTGTACCAAAGAGATTGAAACTCTAAAATAGAACCAAACAGTAATTTTGGAGCTGAAGAACTCAATAAATGAGGCAGACCATATGAAAGAGCATTAGTGAGCACAAAGATAGAAATCTAGAATTGATTCAGGTGGAAGAGAGAAGTAAGTTTTTTTTTTAATAGAAAGAACACTATGAGAACCATCTGACTCCATTACGAAGGCCAACATAAGGATAATGGGTATCCCAGAGGGAAGAGTGAGGAAGAAGGGAAAAGAGAGCCTATTCAAAGAAATAATAAATGAGAACCTCCCAAACATGGGGAAAGAAGTAGACATACAAGTACAAGAAGCTAACAGAAGAGCTAATTATCTCAACACAAAAAAGACTTTATATTAACACTGCCAAAAAAGCAATAATAAAGAAAGAATTCTTAAGAAAGTCCTCAGGGGAAAGACAGCAACTACAAAGGAAACCCCATCAGGCTTTTATCAGATTTCTCAGGTTTCTTTACAGGCCAGAAGACCCACCTCAGCCCCAAAGACAAATATAGGCTCAAAATGAAAGAGTTGGAGACAATAATTCAAATGGTATCCAGAAGAAAGTGAGTACAGCCATATTTATATCAGACAAAATAGACTTCAAAACAAAAAAAGGTAATAGGTAAATATGGACAGTTTATAATGATAAAATAAATAATTTAACATTATACCTTAAGTAACTAGAAAAAGAACAAACAAACCCCAAAGTCAGTAGAAGGAAGGAAATGATAAAAAAGAGTAAAAAAAAATAAAATAGAGACTAAAAGCCAATAGAAAAGATTAATGAAAGTTAGAGCTGATTCTTTGCAAAGATACAAAAATTGACAAACCTTAAGCTGAACTCACTAAGGAAAAAGGAGAAAACTCAAATAAATAAAATCAGAAACAAAGAGAAGTTACAATAGATATCACAGATATTCAAAGGATAATGTTAAAAAATACTATGTAATGCTATACACCACCAAATTAGACAACCTAGAAGAATGGATAAATTCTCAGAATCATATGATCTTCCTAGACTGAATCATGAAGAAATGGAAAATCTGAAAAGACCTATCACTAGTAAAGAAATTAAAACAGTACTCAAAGACATCTCAAAAAACAAAAGTTCTGGACCAGTTGGTTTCAATGGTGAATTCGACCAAACATTCAAGGAAGATTTAGAACCCACCCTTTTTAAACTTTTTCAAAAATTTGAAGAGGAAGGAATGTTTCATAACCCTTTTTTATGAGGCCAACAATACCTGATAACAAAACCAGCCAAGGAAAACACACAAAAAGAAAACTATAGGCCAATATCTCTGGTTAACATAGATGTGAAAATTCTCAACAAAATATTAGCAAATCAAATTCAACAATATATTAAAAAGATCATACACCACGACCAAGTAGGATTCATTTCCATGCATGGTAAGGATGGTTCAACATCTGCAAATCAGTTAACATGATACACGACATTAATAAAATAAAGGATAAAAATCATATTATCATCTCAATAGATGCAGAAAAATATTTGACAAGATATATCCATTTATGATTTTTAAAAACTCTCAATAAAATGGGTATAGAAGGAAAGTGCCTCAATCTAATAAAGGCCATATGTGACAAACCCACAGCTAACATCAATACTCTATGGAGGAAAACTGATATATTTTTATCTAAAATCAGGAACAAGACAAGAATACCCACTCTCATCCTAGTCAGAGCAGTTAGGCAAGAGAAAGAAAAGGCATTCGAATTGGAAAAGAAGAAGGAAAACTGTCTCTATTTTGTAGATGACATGATTTTAAATATAGAAAAAGACTCTACCAAAAATACTATTAGAAATAATTAACAAATACAGAATAGTTTCAGGATACAAAATCAATATACAAAAATCTGCTGTGTTTCTATATATTAACAATGAACTATCAAAAAGAAAAAAAAGAAAAAAGTCTCATTACAAAAACATAATAAAATATCTAAGAATAAATCTAACAAATAAAGTGAAAGACCTGAATATTGAAAATTACCAAGACATTGTTGAAAGAAATTGAAGAAGACACAAAGAACTGAAAAGATATTCCATGTTTATGAATGGCAAAAGTAACATTATTAAAATGTCTATATTACCTAAAACAATGTACAGATTTGATGCAAGCCCTATCAAAATTCCAATGGCATTTTTTTCACAGAAACAGAACAAAAAATTCCTAAAATGTGTATGAAACCACAAAAGACCTGAAATAACCAAAGCATTCCTGAGGAATAAAAACAAAACCAGAGGTATCACACTCCCCCATACAAACAATAATACAAAGCTACAGTAATCAAAATAGTATAGTATTGGCAGAAAGAAAACAGATACAGAGACCAATGGAACAGAATAGAGGGCCCAGAAATAAATCCACACATATATGGACAACTACTTTATAACAAAGGAGCCAGGAACATGCAATGGAGAAAGGACAATCTCTTCAATGAATGGCATTGGGAAAACTAGACAGTCAAATACAAAGGAATGAAACTATCGTTCACTGCACAAAAAAAAATAATTAAAATGCATTAAATACTTGAATGTAAAACCTAAAACAATTAACTACATAAAAGAAAATATAGGCACTTAGCTTCTAGACATCAGTCTTAGCGGTATTTGTGTGAATTTGACTCCAAAGGCAAAGGAAACAAAAACAAAAATACACAAATGGGACTACATCAAGTAACTCCACAGGAAAGTAAACCATAAAAACAAAAAAGATTACCAGCTGAATGGTAGAAGATATTTGCAAATAATATTCCCAACGAGGAGTTAATATTCCAAATTATATATAAATAACTCATATGATTCAACAACAAAATAAACAGATTAAAATATGGGCAGAGGATCTGAATAGTCATTTTTCCCAAGGAAGACATACAGATGGCCAACAGGCACATGAAATGATGTTTAACATCACTAATTATTAGGGAAATGCAAATCAAAACCATAATGCAATATCACTCACACCTGTTAGAATGGCCATTATCAAAAACCACAAGAAACAAGTGTTGGTGACAATGTGGAGAATGTAAATTGGTGCAGCTACTATGGAAAACAGTTTTTAGATTCCTCAAAAAATTAAGAATAGAACTACGATATAATCCAGAAATTCCTTTTCTGGGTGTTTATCTAACAAATATAAAAACACTAATTGGAAAAGATGTATGTATCCCTATGTTCATTGCAGCATTATTTACAATAGCCAAGATATGGAAACAACTTAAGTGTCTACTGTGGTATATCTACAATGGAATACTACTCAGCCATAAAAAAGATGAAATATTATTATTTGCAACGACATGAATGCATTTTAAGGGTATTATACTAAGTGAAATAAGTCAGATGAAAAAAGGCAAAAAAAAAAAAAAAGAATGATTTCACTCATGAGTGAAATTGAAAACAAAAAAGAAACAAACAAATGAAACTAAAGCAAACTCATAGATACAGACATCATATTATGTTCACCAGAGGGGAAAGGGAGTTGAGGGGAGGCATAAATGGGTGAAAAGGATCAAATACATTGTGAAGAATGGAAACTAGACTTTTGGTGTGAGAGTGCTATAGTGTATACAGATATCAAATGATAATACTGAAAGTACACCTGAAACTTATATACTATTATTAACCAATGTTACCTCAATAAAAATAAATAAATAAATAAAGTTTTAAGAAACACAATAGAATAGATAAAAGAGTTGTGGTATATTCACATAATGAAATATTATAAAGTCATGAGAAAGAATTATGTACAAATACAGGCAACAATATCGATGAAGCTCACAGACGAATCTCACAAATACAGTAATGAGCAAAAGAAAATAGATTTTTATTTTTATTTTTTATTTCTTTATAAAAAATTATTAGGATGACATTGCTTAACAAAATCAAATAAGTTTCAAGTATATCATTCAATATGAAGTCATATATATATATTGCATTGTGTGTTCACCACCTAAAGTTAGATTTCCTTCCATCACCAAATGTTTGATCCCTTTTACTCCTATCTACCTTCCCCCTCCTCTCCTTCCCTCTGGAAACCACACTAATCCACTCTTTGTGTCCATGAGTCTCTGTTTGTTTCTCATGCTTGTCTGTTGCTTTCAGTTTTATATCCCACATATGAGCAATATCATGTGGTTTTCAACTTTTTCTGTCTGTCTTATTTCACTTAGCATGATTATCTCAAGATTCATCCATGTCGCAAATAGCAGTATTTCATCTTTTCTTATGGCTGAGTAATATTCCATTGTATATATGTACCACAGCTTCTTTATTCAATCATCTATCATAGAATACTTCAGTTGCTTCCATGTCTAGACCACCAAGAATAATGCTACTATGAATATTGGAGTGCATATATCTTTGTGGATATTTTCAAGTTTTTTGCATAAATACCCAGAAGAGGGATTGCTGGATCATATGGTAATTCAATTCTTAGGTTTTTGAGGAACATCCATACTATTTTCCATAGTGGCTGTACCAATTTGAAGTCCCACCCTCAGTATATGAGGGTTCCTTTTCCCCCACAACCTCGTCAACACTTGTTATTATTTGTCCTATTGATGATAGCCAATCTAACAGGTGTGAGATGGTATCTCGTAGTTTTGATTTGCACTTCTCTAATAGCTAGTGAAGTTGAGCATCCTTTCATATGTCTGTTGGCTATTTGTATGTCTTCTTGGGAGAAGTGTCTGTTCAGGTCCTCTGCCCATTTTGTAATTAGTTAATTTGGTTTTTTCTTGTTGAGTTATATGAATTCTTTTTATATTTTGGATATTAGGCCCTTATCAGTGACATTGTTTGCAAATATACTTTCCCTTGTTGACAGTTTCTTTTGCTGTGCAGAGCTTTTTAGTTTGATATAGTCTCATTCATTTATTTTTGCTTTTACTTCTTTTGCCTTTGAGGCCAAATTCATTAAATTCTCTCTAAATCCAAGGTCCATGAGTTTAGTACCTATGGTTTCTTCTATGTAATTTATTGTTTCAGGTCTTATATTCAGATCTTTGATCCGTTTTAAGTTAATTATGGTGTGTGGTGATAGACAACAGTCTCGCTTCATTCTTTTGCAGTTGGTTTTCCAGTTTTCCCAGCACCATTTATTGAAGAGGCTTTCCTTTCTCCCTTGTATGTGTTTGGCTCTTTTGTCAAAAATTATTTGTTCCTATATACAAAGGTTTACTTCTGGACTCTCAATTCTGTTCCACTGGTCTGTGTGTCTGTTTTTCTGCCAATACTATACTGTTTTGATTATTGTCACTTTATAATATAATTTGAAGTCAGGCAGAGTGATTCCTCCAGCCTCGTTTTTTTTCCCTCAGGATGGCATTGGCTCTTCAGAGTCTTTTGTGCTTTCATAGAAATCTGATGATCTCTCTCTTTTTTTAAAAAATGCCATTGGGATTTTTGTGGAGATTGCATTAAATCTGTATATTGCATTAAATCTGTATAATGCTTTAGATAATAAGGTCATTTTAACTATATCGATTCTTCCAATCCAAGATGTGTCTTCTTCAATTTCTTTTAATAGTGTCTTATGTTTTCAGTGTATAAGACCTTCATGTGTTTCATCAGGTTTATTCTTAGGTATTTTATTCTTTTTATTGCAATTGCAAAAGGAATTGTATTGATTTTTCATTTCTCTTTCTGAAAATTCATTTTTAGAGTATTAGAACACTATGGATTTTTGAACATTAATTTTGAAAGTTGATTTTTCAAAAGATTCTACTACATGGTTTATTTTATATGAAATTCAAATGCAGGGAAATTAACCTATGCTGTTGAAAGTCAGGATGGTGGTTTCCCTTGGGGCAGGGCAAAAAGTGACTTCAGGGGGACATGATAGGGATGCTCTGATGCTGCTCATCTTCTTTTCTTGATCTAGGTGCTGGGAACATGGGTGTGTTTTGTCTGCAAAACTCCATGGAGCTGTTGACATATGTGCTCTTCTTTAAATATAGTTTATACTTCAACAAAATGTCAAAGGAAATTCATGCTGAATGCTGTGTGAAGAATTAGTCATAAGGGGTGAGGTGGCAAGAGGAGAACCATGGCTTCAGTTAAGAGGCTACTGCAGAAGACCAAGGAAGAGGTGACATGGCTAGGTCCAGGCTGATGACAGTGAAGATGAACATGTGGAGACCTATTTGGGAGTCATTTGAATGTTTCTCTACTCTTCTTCAATTTCAATCTATTTTAAATTAAATTCAGAGAATTTGTGGTCGGGAACAGAAACCAAGGTTTGACTATCACTTGGGTGAATAGTAAATACCTTCTTATACATAGGGCACTGCATGTTACAATAATCAACACTTTCAAGCCCTCGCAATTTAATGACTTTTTTTGTTACACACACACACACACACACACACACACGGCTGTAGTAACACTCCCAAACCCACCCCAGCACTGGTTGATTAGGCTCAGACACAATACCCCTCTAGAGATATTCCTGATACAAGTCGCACATCCAGTGTTTGGATCTCTTCAAGCCCCTGCCAAGAGTTTATTCAGCTTAGGGAATGAGTTCTCTTTAGAGTGGCCCATTCCAAATTGTAGGCCTACTAGCATTCTCTTCAACCAATATTGCTTCCATAATACAAAAAGTGTTTTGTTTAATGCACTTAAGAAGACTGTTTCTAATACAATCAACTCACAAAGGGGCACTGTACCAACTTCCTAACTGCCTCCTTCTCTAATCTTCTTCCTCCTGATTCTCCCACATAATACATAATAGTGTCTCTTCAGTCTGCTCTTTTTCTTCATGCCTAATGTTATCCAATCCAAGAACCTCCAGTAGTTCTCGTATACCAAATCCAAATTGTAAAGTCCATATATTTTAGTCAGGGATTTTAAAAGCCTCTATCAGATGAGTTTGTTTTCTGAACAACTGTCTCTTCACACTACTCTCTATAGCTGGATTTGTTTTTCCTTACTTTGTAATTTTGTCAGTGTCTACTATAATGTTAGACACCTGGTTAGCACTTTTTAAACAATACAAAAGTAAACTTGAGAGCAAAAATATTTCCCCTAAATTTTGGAATGTGAGAGAGGACTTGGGGTCCAGTAAGAATTCAGAAGCAATCCAGTATAGAGTGGAAGGTAGGATTATGGAATATCATCTAACAATAGTGTTCAGACAGATGGTCACTATCTACAGCTGTGAAAGCAAATGAGAAGCTGGACTGTGTCTCAAGGTAAGCAGGATAAGCAATGTAAGATGATTGAGGAAAGAGAAAAGATAGGTAGCCAGGTTGGATTATTACATGGGCAAAAGCAGAAGTGGAGTCCCACAAGAGCTGTTAAACATGCTGTATCCTCTCACTAAAGAAATCTGAAGAATATCATTCTCAGGATATGTTTAACTAAGGGAAAACCAATGAACACTGTGGGATGGTATCAATGAGGCCTGTCCCAGACCGAGAACCATGAACTAGGTGACACTTGGGATCACTTCCAGGTCAAAGGTTCCAAGAAAAAACAGCTTCACTGACTTTCCCTCTGAGTGAATTAATCTTCCAACTGGTTGAGCACAGTGCTAGCCAACCTGTGAGTCTACATTCAAGTAGTACAGGTTTAACTGGTCTAACTGCTGCAAGTTTAGTAACTGCTGTGTCAATGTTTGGGCTTCAGAGTTAAGGTGAACATACCGGATTTATGTATTCTAATGAGCCAAGCCTTTCTTAGAAGAAACCTGAGCAATAAATATTAAGATGAAAATGTTTGTTGCTAAATGAAGTAAGTCAGACAGATTTCAGTCTTAGGTAAGATATAATACAGAAAGCAACAAACGAACAAGAAAACAAATAAACAAAAACTCATAGACATGAACAACAGCAAGTTGGTTACCGGAGGTGGGGAGAGGATGAAGAGAGTAAATGGGGCCAAATATATGGTGACAGAAGGAGACTAGATTTTGCTGGTGAAAACACAATACAATATACAGAAGATGTAGTATAGAATTGTACATTTGAGTTCCGGCCAAGATGGCACAGTAGATAAATACTGTGCTGCCTCTTCTCACAACCACATCAAAATTACAACTAAACTACAGAACACCTATCATTGAAAATAACCTCAAGTGTAGCTGAACAGAAGTGCTATAAATAAGGACATACAGAAGAAGCCACTTCAAGACTGCTAGGAGGGGCAGAACATGAAACAGGTTGGTCCCACACCCGCATAAGGCAGTTAAAAATCAGAGGGGTATCTTGACTGCAGTGGTCCTCCCAGAGGAGTGAAGGATCCTGGCCCCATACTGGGCTCTTCAACCCAGGGTTCTGGTGCCGGGTAGAGAAGTCTCCACAGCCTCTGGCTATGAAAACCAGGGGAGATTGTGACTGAATGAGACGGAGAGTCAGCAATATCATAATAACTATGTATAGTATCAGATGAGTATTAGACTTATCAGGGTAACATATGCAAATGTCTAATTACTATGCTAAACACTTGAAACTAATATAATATTGTATGCTGACTGTAATTTTAAAAATTAAACATTTTTTAAAAATCTACCAGTGCAGAACCTCTTTTTGGGAAGCTTTCTAGCAAAAAGTACAGCACCTTCCTGGAAGACTGTTTTTTCCCAGCACCACAGAGGGTGGCTTTCTATTGTACCACCCCCATGGGCAGCTTCTCAGTGAGTTAAGTTCCACCAGCATGGCACCCCAGCAAACTTCTTGCCATCTGATGACAGCTGTTCCTTCTTCACAAGATCTGGATCTTAGCACTGGTTTAGGGATAGGGGAAGGATGTGGGTACTCAGATTGTTCCTCCTTTGAGTGCTCGGCTTTGATCCTAGAGGTAGAGGCTGCTCCCTGTACCTTCTTTCCTTGTATCCTTTAGAGTTGTTTTTACCTAGGTGATTGATATTCTTCTGTTATAATAATTCTCTAGTTAAACTTTCCCTATTCAGAAAAAAAAAAAGAACTGCACACCCAAAACCTATAATTGTATTAAATTTGTTGAGATAACATTGGTTAATAACATTAAAAAGAGTAAGGCATGTTTAATATCAAACTGAAAAAAAAGCATGTTTTTGTTTTGAAAGGTTACCTCATTTTAAATAGTGTCTACTTCCTGTAACTCTTCCTCTCCCTAAATCTAACACACACACACACACCAAAAATAGTCCCTCCCACCTCTCATGTACATTTTTCAGGTATAATCTTTTTTTCCTATTTTATGAATTCTTGCTGCTGTTATGATTCATTTGTGTATTTTTAGTAAAAAAGAAACAACTTTTCCCCTTTGAACCCCAAATCACTCTCTTTCCCACTTGCCACCCTCTGACCTCCATGTATGCTGAACTCACCACATTCAAAGATTCTTGCCTCAAAGGAGAAGAGATTTTCTTCTGACAAATTTAGCTTGAAGAAATCTTTGATTTTATAATTGTATGATACTTAAACTCATTCAATTAATATTTGGGAAACCTACTGTGTCAAAAATACCAAGCCAGATTGACTCACTAAAATCATAGTAAGTAAAATATATTGTCATTTTTTTTAATTTATATATTTTTTACGACTACAGCACCCGGTATTCCTAGATGGTCTCTCATCCAAGTACTAACCAGGCCCAACCCTGCTCAGCTTCCGAGATCAGGTGGGATCAGGCATATTCAGGGTGGCATGGCCATAGATATTACCATTATTTAATGTTAACACCAAAATTATATGCCTTCTTCCCCCTTCACAACCCAAACCCCAGAATCTGAAAATAATGCATTTTGAATAAATGAATTGTTTGTTTTATCTGTACGAATCAAGCATTAAGTCTTATTTTACAGATGAGAAAATGGAGATTCAAAACAACCAAGTGCTTTGCACAAGTTTCACAACTGTGACTGTGCAGGAATTTACATTCAGGTCTCTTTCCACCAGTTAGAACCACATTGAGAAATAATTCCAAAGACAAGAACAAAAAAGCTACTCTGAGGAAAAGTTATCTGGCAAAAAGAGGAATAAAAATCCTCATGACAAAAAAAAATAATAATAAATGACCCCGAAATGGCTACTAGTATAGATTATTGTTTGCTAAAAAAAAAAAATACATTAACTGGTAAAATAATTAAAATATGGTTAAAAGCTCTCTGACTCCTTCCAGTGAGAAATTCTGTATAGCAAGTTTTCTGGAGAGCTGATTCTTAAAGTTTTATAAGTTCTTACATTTTTAATTTTTATTGAAAATTCCCTCGGGAATGTGTTAAACACATCCCTTTCTTTACTTAGACCATTAAACATCCTTTAAAGTTTGAGCCTGTCAAGGCATCAATGTGAATGTCAGTTGTTGGCTGTGGGTGACACAGAAATGCCTAGGGCTGAGGTGACAGCAGAGCTCCTGGCCCCCACATTGTACAACTTCATCTGGCTATCGTGTACTTTGTCCTTATTTTTAGGATTGCTTTGCTTCCTTGGTGTCCATCATCATCTCTAGTTTTGTTTCTTCTCTATCTATTCTATTTTCAAATTCTACTATTCATAGAATTCATAGAATTGCTAACAACAAAGCTACCATTTCGAGGACCTGCTATATGCTAGGTACTGTGCTTGTCATAATCTATTTCATCTTTTAAATCCTTACTCAACTTTATGAATTCGGTATTATATCCATTTTATGGGTGAGGAAACTGGGGCACAAAGAGTTTGTCCAAGTTTTCATACCAAGTAGATGGAGGAGGCAAGATTTTTAGTGGACTCCCGTCCCAGCTCTGAGCTAACCTGCCATCTCTGTCCTTCTCCATAGGTGCTGAGAGCAGTTGCCTGCTTGTTAGAATTGCTATGAGGCAGAAGAAAGAGACACTGACCGAGTAGGTGTAAAGGGGTCCCTGATCACCAGCATTTGTGCACATTCGAGCTTGTTATTTTGGACACCAAGTTTGCCAGCTATGTTTATTTCCTGGGTCAAAGGAGAAAATAAAAAGACAACTTTTGTAAAATGTAAAAGTTTCTAAAAATGATGTTCTTGTTTGCTTGACGGGGAAAGGGTTAATAGTAATAAGACTCAAGGTTTAATCCATTTAGAAGCAAGCAAATAGAGTACAGCTCATTGTTTGGCTCATGACCCCTGCCCTCCCTAGGCAGGTGTCCCCTCTCCACTACAGGCCTGGGCATGTACAGAGAAGCCCAGGACAGGGTGGGCGAGGAAACAGGTCTTCAGAATACCCAATACCAGGTTTTGACAATTTTATTGGAAAACAAGTACAGTCCATTGATCAATGATACATGCTGTACACGAATTGCTGTTTCACTATATAAAAATATCTGGTATCTGCTGCAGAATTATACAAATGGGAGGGAAAAAAGCCATCATGAACCAGTACAAATATAGTTTATCAAAAATGTCATTTCTTTTTTTTTTTTATTGCAAATAAAATAAAGAGAGTCAGGAGAATGAAAATATAAATTCTGTTAAACCAGTTCTAACAACTGGAAATGAAACACTTCGGTGCATATGCAACATTTTCTTAAACACTCAGGCTGACAAGAAAAAATAATTACCATCATAAAATGCAGTAAAATCTAATTAATGGGGAAGTCCTAAAAGGAAGAGCTTAAAAGAGGTTTAGGGGCAGCGGTGGTGACAATAAAACAAAGGAAGTTCCCAGGAATCTAGGAGTGTAGCTCCTTCCCCTGGGGATGGAAGTGACACTGTGATATCACACTTTCCTACTGGGGCCTCTCCTCAACCAGGCCTATCCTTGATTCTTGTCCCTCCTGGAATTCCAGATGCAATGCCATTGATTGTTCCCTAACCCACCCCCTTACTTCATGGCCAATTTTGCCCCTAACTCTGTTTCAAAATTGGCTTTCTTGGCACTGCATATGCAAATATATTTTACAGATGACAGACTGAAAATGTTCAGCAACATTTAAAGCATCTGATTGGCCTTCTGAGGACATGACAGCCCCCTACCCCCAGAGACTTCTGGCTGCAGTCTGTGTGTGCTGCCAGATGAAAATAAGGCACTTTCTTTTTAAAACAGCAGTTCTAAAACAGCCCTGACACTCAAAAGCTGGCAGATCAAATCCAAGAGGAAACGAGTGGAAAGGGAAGAGTCCAGGCATTAAATTCTGTTTCTGTCCCGTTCTGACTACTTTGGGGGAAAAAAAAAGTGCAAATAAAAGTTGGTGTTCACTCATAATATTAAATATTAAAAATACAAAAAACAGAAGGCCTGCCCATGTTCCCACAACTTTTAAAACTGCATGTACTGTTCAGTAAATGGCACAAACACAGCTTTGCTGTTTTCCAGTTTTTCTCCAATTATACTGAAGAGTACTATCGAGTTTTTCAAAATATTTTCCAATACCAAAAAAATGCAATTTGCTCTCATTTTTTTAATTTACTAGGAAACATTCACCTTTAGGGCAATATATGAAAGCAGAGAATTTTTCATAAAATCTAGACATAATTTTTAAAATTTCGACAGCGAAAAGTCTGGAATTTGATTGGCATTCAGTATTATTTTATATTAGTGTATAGCATAGTGGTGAGACATTTATATAATTTACGAAGTCTAGGACCTATTAATCTAGGACCCATGTGGCACTATTCATAGTTATTACAATACATATTATTGACTATATTCCCTATGCTATACTTTACATCCCAATGACTTTCATAACTACCAATTTGTATTTCTTAATCCCTTCACCTTTTTCACCTACCACCCACCCCACCCCACCCCTATCTGACAGAAAAATCAAAAAAGGCGAGAAAAAGGTAAAAGGGAATAAGAGATTCCAGGTATAAAACAAACAAGTCATGGGGATGTGGTGTACAGCATAGGGAATACGGTCAATAACACCGTGACAGTTGTACGGTGTCAGATGGTTGCTGGACAAATCATGTGATCACTTACTTCTTTAGGTATATAAATGTCAAATAACTATGGTATACACTTGAAACTAATATAACATGATGTGTTAGCTATTTTTAATAAAAATCTTTTAAAAAATAAAAGTTTGCAATTCAGTTTCTAAATAGAAGCATTCCCAGACTCATCCACCATCCTAGAAAACTATCATTTCTTCTCACAAAAGTGCCAGGGTAGGAATGAAAGGGACATTCATGGACTGAGATCAAACCTCCAGAACGCTGTCCTAGAGGCCAGCATGAGAAGTGCAAGCCCCAGTGTCCGTAGTGCTGAGTTGTAATCATTTTACAGCAGGTCGCTTACTCTCTATTAAATCAGGACGATTGCAAACATTAAATAAAGTAATCTGTGAACATTTTAAATAATAAAGAACCACACAATCTATGTCATATGTGCAAACTACTTGTGAAGGCACTAAGGACAACAAAGGGAGACACAAACCATAGCCTCTCCTGCAGGTGGAGACAGAACAAGGCTGTCATGCAGTGACGGCCAACAGTCAGTCCTATGGTACTGAGAGGAGACAGCCAGCGTCCCTCGGGTGTCTTTGGGGAAAACGCGGTTGGAGTAAATTTTGAATTTCAGTAAAATTCTGGTGCTGGAGAAAATTTGAGAAGGCATTCTGGTCAGCAGAAACAGGAAGAAGAAGCAGAGATGGAGGAGCCTTGAGGGCAAGTTCTTTGATTCACAAGGCTGATCTGGAAATTCGCACTGCAGGACAGAGCGGGGACGGCTGTGTGGATGGGTTGGGGGTTTGACAATGGCAGTGAAATGCTAGTGGGAGAACTTGAGCTTTACCTCCTTAAGCAGGAGAGTCCCTCAGAGGTGCTTTGGCAAGAGGTGATGAGATGGTTGTAGCGTTTTGTGGAGGATGATTAATCTGTGGGCTGTGTGCGTGACAGAGCTGAAGGAGGAAGTGACTTGGATGTTGTCCTTCCAAAGAAGTAATGAGTCAAGTGGAATGCAGAAGAATAAGGTGAAATAGGATGGTCCTTCTGGTGGGGACCAGATAAGAGCGGCTTGAGCCTCTTCCCCGCTTTCTCTTAAAATTCTCTCTCCAGCAGAAAGTGAAGGTTATTTCAACTCCTGGAGAATCCCTTTGTTCAAGGAAATGGCAGTTTTAAAGGTCTGTAAAATGAAATTCAGTCTTTGGCAACTGACTGCTGGCTGTCCGTGCCTATGGAAAAGGCAAGTGGAAGGTTCTCCAAGGAAACTTCTGCCTTCCCCTGAGAAGCAAGTCATCTTGAGACTTCACTGGCCATTCGAGGGCCAGTGACCCTGCAATCCCCAGACCAGGCCACAACCCCACCTCTGAGCTGCGAATGACCTCATAAAACTGTGTCTAGACGATATGCATTTCCTGCAAGTTTCTTCCTCTCATTTGCTATCCCAGTGCCTTTTCTCCACAGTTCAAACATACACAGAGGGCCTTTGTTGCCCTTTTAAAGGCCTTCCCAAAGCCCTCCACTCTGCATTGCCCCAGCCTGCTATTGTCGCCACATCTTGCTCCCTTAACAATCCGATTCCAGGTGACTGCCGGGATAAGGGAAGATACAGGTGCATTTTATAACTGTACAAGTCAGTGGAGCCCAGCCTGCGATGCCATGAGAGCGGAGTCACCCAAGGAACTCCTGAATCCAGCTTCTCCCTGCTACCCAAGAGGTAGGTGCACCTCTCTCTGCAGCTTCTCCTTAGCATCTGGCCTAGGGGCCGCAAACAGCAACTGGTGCTTGGATGAAGGTGGCCGCTGCTGAACTGGCATGTGGTACCTGACATTTTTCCAGAACCTTGTCTTTGCAGACTGTAACCTCTCCTCTGTAAAGTCCCCAGACCAGCGTATGGCCCCATGTTTCCGCTTAATGAATTTAATGGATTCTGGCATTTTCTCATAGTCTTGGATTTTCTCCAGCTCCAACAGGACAACTTTGATTCCAGCCTGAATGAGAGCGTTGTACATCACTATCTGCTCTTCAGATGAATCCCCCAGCCAGCCAAATCCCGATGTTTCTCGGACCAAAATGATAATCAGTCTTCTGCTTTTCTTTATGTTTTCATTAGTGACCTCAACAAAGTCTGAAAAGCACAAAATATGGCACAGTAAGTAAAATTTCAATTTATAATCATTCTTTCCAGAACCAAAAGCCCAGAAGACTCCTCCCACTCCATCACTGTCTGTATCTTCTAACGCTCTTTTTTTTTTTTTGCCCTACTTTAAAGGAGTTTCCCATTTTATAGACCAGGTCAAAACAAAAACAACAACAACAACAACAACAAAAACTGACCCACAAACACTGAATATTTCATTTAGGACTTTCAAAATTTTAAAAACTTCTTGTTAAACCATTTGACCTCTGCCACTCTTATTTTATTATATCAGTTGTAAAGTAATTATTGAATCTAAGTAGTTAAGTTTTCCAAAATGAAGTAAAGCTTAGTTAATTGTTGTTCTCACAAAATATGAGAAAAGTAAATACTTTGCATTAAATAATGTGAAAATCATCATTATGCACCGCTGAAGAGGTTCTTAAAATTGCCAAATATGTGTACCTATGCCACAGTCTTCTAGAAAGACAAAGCCCAACTTAATCAACCCAAGATTTAAAACAAGATTTTTACTTTTTCCTATTACATTCATACCTTCCCCAACGTAGTCATCCCTTCCATAAATGAACAGCTTATATCCACACTGGTTTTCTAAGACCTCAGGCAAGACTTTATACACAAAAATATCTGAGTTAGAGGTGGACCCTTCCCCAAGGGTCTTTGGATATAGAATGTATGCATCATAGGTCTTTCCATCTGAAGCTAAAGAAAAAATGTAATGTATTTAAAACCAAAAGGAAAAATAAGAAATTTGGTTAAGACAATGTTGCAAACATACATTTCAAAATGAATTACTGATTTTTTGTGTGTGATGGTATGAATGAAGTAGTAATACCAAAAGTATAATGCCTTTTTTAAGTGCTCAACTCTTATGAGTTTCTATTTATTGTGTTTTACTACAAAGTTGTTTCTATATTATCTGATGGCCACCTCACATACAGAGTTCTTTACCTCTCTGTATGGGAACTATCTTTATTTCCCTGTTCTTCGCTTCTTCCCCAGATGTCTCAGCCCTGCACTCTACCATTCTTCCTTTTGTATATTAATGTAATAGTAGGTTTTTTTGCAAGATTTAAACAAAAGAGAGAGTGCTTCCCTGATGCATGAAAATCGAGCCTTTTCTTTCATTTGAAGGCAAATCTTGGGTGATCTGTGCCTTACCCAGCAGAGCATGTCTTCAGCAATGGCTTCTGAGAGACTGATTTTACAAACAGATGCTCAAAATACTTGTTTATCCCACCGTTATTAACACTAAAGCAGTGGGTTAGAAAATGATCATTTTCAGTCTATTCCGTTATGAAACTATAATTATACATAAGAACAACTATTATTCTTGTGTATTCACATTTCATTTTACAATTTAAGTAAAAACCTTTAGTTATCTTCTATATCCCTTAACTATCTCCTCTTTTCAACAAGAAAATATTGCATAGAATATAAACTGTACCTTTTGGGGAGAGAAAATCATAGCAAGAATTCCTGTACCAAAGTACTATGTCAACCTTGAAGATTTTATAGATGAAAACAGAGCTCATAATGACTACTGTTAACATGACAAATACACCAATCACATGCTTCTGGAAATTGGGGACTATAGCAGAAAAGAGAAAAAATGATTAGAACCAAAAGAATTAAAAATCTGAACATAGCAAATTAAACATTATCATTCCAGAGAACCCATATTTGGGATTGGCCTGCAGTCTCAAATCCCAGCCAGTATTAACCCATTCATTATCACTTCATAATGGCTACTAGTGTACAAAGCCATCTTGAATCGATACTATGTAAACTAAGGTGCATTGTATTAAATTTCCACTTAAGTAGTATAATATAAGATCACATAGAAAGATATCAAAGACCACAGGGTAGAGCACCCCACAGTAAAATGAGCCAAAGTAAGTCAAAGCCTAGAAAAGTTCTTGGAGGTAGAAGAGTCCACTGGGGAAAGGTGACGACTGAGGCAAAGAAAGAGCAGATTAGGGATGCCACACAGAACCGTTCACACTTCCACAGTTCTCCTAGCTTTGCTGCTAATTAGTCAGTCAATGGTTACAGTGGGGAAGGGGCAGAGGAGTGAAGTGAAGGGAGGTAAGAGGGAGGAGTGGAGAAGAAACAAAAAGAAGAAAGAAGAAGAAAGTGACTTCTAAATGTCACGGGCCATGTTGGCAATCGAGAAGGAGAATCCAAAAGCTCTCTTATTTTACTATTTTAATTTAGGTCTTTGATCCATCTGCAACTGATTTGGGTATAAAGTAAGAATCAAGATAGACCCTTTTTCATGCCGATATCCAATTGGCTCAGTAGGTAGTTTACATTTACAGTCTTCACCACTGTAGCTTCATACAAGATTACGGTATCTGTACTATAAATCCTCCAGATTTGTTTTTATTCAAGAACATCTTGATTATTCTTGGCCCTTAATATTTCCATATGACTTTTAGAATAAATCTGCCCACAACAATAAACCTACACACACACCCACACTTTTACCAACAGTGCTGAGATTTTGATTGCAATTGTTTTGAATCTGTAAATTCACTTGGGGAGAACTGACATCTTTATAATATTGTATCTTTCAATCTATGAACATTATATAGGTCTCCAATTTATCTCATTTTATTTTTAGTTTGTATTACAGAGGTCTTGGACAGCTCTTGCTAGATTTATTGAACAGCTCTTACTAGATTTATTCCTTTGATAATTTTTGATGTTATTATAAATGTTATCTTTTAAATTTAAATTTTGTTTGTTATTATAAATGTTATCTTTTAAATTTAACTTTTGTTAGTTATTGGCATTTATAGACATACATAGAAATATTACATATATATAGATTAGTGATCTTACTAAGTTCATTTACTAATTCTAATAGTTGAGCTGTAAGTCCTTTTGGATTTTCTTCCACATACACATTCATAAATACACTATTTTAATTCAACTACAAATACTTTTAAAATGTGTCACAAATACTTTCCATACCATGTTTGATTATACAACTCATGAAAATCTATAACTTCTGACATCGTCTCTGAAAAGTGGATATTTAGGCTTCCCCAGTGCATCTATTATGTAGTCATTCACCTAAAAATATTCATTAGGTACCTGTGGTGACCAGACTTAAGTTGCTCGGGAAATAGAATAGTTAGTAAGATAAATGGTCTGCACCATCACAGAATTTACAGTCGAGTAAAGAAAATTAAGTGGGATAAATACTGTGACAGGTCATATAGTGCTGTGTAAGTACCTAACAGTGGCTCTAACCTCGTCTGACTGAGCAGAGAGCCAGGTTAAGGGTAGGCAAGACAGAAAAGCTCCCCAGAAGAAATAGTCGACTGAGAGTGAACATGAAAGAGAAGTGACCTAAGTTTTAAGGAATCCTAGAAAGTTCTGGTCTGAGAAAATAACACTGTAAACCACATGGTCATGGGTTCTTACCATGGTAAAACACAATTACATTTCCAATAAATAGTTTTGTTGTTTACCTGGATGTATTAATTGGATGTATGCTGCATTTATACCATATGTATTCTTGGCTATACAGGTAAATGGATACAGGTAAAATTTACTTTTCACTTCTGAAATGTTAAGCATTGTGAGGATGGTATTCTTTTTTTTGGATGAAGGATTTTCCACTCTGTTCAAAAATGGGAGAGCAAAGTTATTTAAGTAAATTGCATCAACTACAAATAAGATACATGTGCATGGTTTATCTCTTTGTCGCATAAATTGCAGCAGAAATAATCACCAGCCCTAAGCACAGGTATAACAATCAGGCTGTTAGCAGCACTGACCTGAGATGTGATAGCCCTAAGTCCACTGCCAGTAAAAGACTCAGTAGCAGAGAAATCAAAGTAAAATTACCAGCTTCCAAGAAGAAAAATGTGGACATATGCACCTGGTCCCCACCAAGCACAGAGAAGAATATATGACACGAAAGTGGACTGGGCTAATGACAAAGGGTTTAAAGGTGATGCTAAGAAGGCAGGAGTATGTCTCCTAGAGAGGTAATAGGGAGCCATTAGAGACTTGAGCAGTGGAGTTCATGATTCTCTTCCCCATGTAATGAGTCCTTTTTAGATAACTTAAAAAATGGGATAACATAAAGGATAATTCAGGAAAATTGTTTCATTACAATGTTGCAACATATATAACTGAATTTAAAAGAAAGTTTTCCAAGTAGTCCTGAATTTGCACACAATGACACGTATTTTTACCTTAAGTGTACAAAGTCTTATAAAGTCTGTTTGCCTTAGCATAACTCAATATGGGCAGCAAAGGGATAAGAATCAATCAACTGCCAACTAACCCTTGCTATTAGATGGCATGCAAATTAACACCAAAACTTCTCTAGTGCATGGCTAGCTCTCAGCATACGTACTGTTGGTAGTCTTTCACCAGCAATGGATCATCGTGAATTACTGACCCATTCCACTTCCAGTAGACTAAGTCACTGTACTGGCCAGTCACATTGCATATCAGTTGAAGCTGGGATCCTACAAAGCAATGTATTTTTAAATATAACATTAATTGATTTTTAGCCAATCTATATTCACGAATGGCTATTGAATAAACTTTTTAAATTATAGGAAAGCACAAAGGACAAGAAAAATTGTCCTAAAAACTACCACACAGAGATAACCACGGTTAGTAACTTTATGTATCTTGTTCCTTTTCATCTCTGTACACATACAAAATTTTTTAAACTGGATTTTATTGTCTACTGTTTGTAATTATTGTTGCAATGGGAATTTTGGCTTGCGCAATCAGCCTTCCAAAATAGGCCCTTTCATTGCAGCTTAATATTTCATAATATAGATATACTATGATTAATTATTTTCCTATTGCTAAACACAATTTGTTTCTAATTTTTCATTATTATAATTATTATTCCAATAAACATTCTTATACATCAATATTGTACATATTCTGAGGTATTACTTTGAACAAAAATCTGGAAGCAGAATTGAGTTAAAAGAGACAGATATTTTAAAAGCCAACTCTGCTCTCCTGTGAGACTGTACCAATCTACGCTGTGCCCAGCGGTGTGTGCAAGTGACATTTATCCCCAACACTGCCAGACACCAAACATCTTTTGGTTAGTCATTGCCAATTCAGAGAAGAAAAAAATTCCATTTGAATTTTTAGCTGCATTTCTCGAATTCATTGTGCATTAACATGTTTTTCAGTAGCTTAGTGTTCATCTGCCTTGAAGAACTGCTTGTTATGCTGACTATCCATTATTTAATTGCATTCTCATATTATAAACTTACTGATGTGTAGGAGAACTTTATTCACCAAGGATATCAACTCTTTATCACATATAAAAACTATTCCAAATGCCCTTGAGAATTTGTTGTTTTCATTTCATTTTTGTTTATGAAAATTCTTTGGTGTAGGTATTTTTGTTTTTTATTTGGTCAAATGTATAACTTTATTTTATCTCTTTTCACTATTTTTTTTTTTTCTAAAAGCCCTCTCTACCACTAAATCAGAAAAATATCCACATAAATTTTCTTTCAGGCATATAATACTTTCATTCTTTTGTTTTAATTGTTTCAATTTTTTAATCTGTCTACAATATAATTGGGTTTGATATAAGGAAGAGCTTTAACTTAATGATTTTAGTCAAACAGCTGATTGATTATCCCAGAACCACTTATTAAATAATAAATCTTTTCCCCACGAATTTGTAATGCCACCATTATCATGAAGTAAATTCTTATTTATTTGGGACTGTCTCAGTTGATCTGAATGTGTATACTGATGCCAAAGGTAACACACTCCTAATTACTGCAGTTTTTAGAGTTAGGTAAATAGTAATAGCATTTAGACCTCTTTTTCCCAACATTATCATAATAATCTCATTATTTTATTCCCTCAGATGAATTTTAGAATCACTTGCCAATTTTTAAACCCATTCATTTTTGAATTGGAATTCCATTAAATCTGTAGCATAATTCTGAGAGTCAATATCTATGTAATTTCCAGTTATTCACATAGAAAAAACATACATATCTCTATTATAGCTTTCTATTTTAAATTGGTGTTTCTCAAAATTGTTTTCAATATTGCTCCCTTTAAAGCCCTATTAGATGCTTTTATCCTTATTGCCAACCTTCCCCATAAAGTAATACTGCAGACATACAGTATATCTGTTGATTCAGATTTTTTTCTCCCCATTGGACACACTGCTCCACCACTCCTTTGAGAATGTATGCTTTAAATCTCTCAATTTTTCTAAAATTTTCATGTCAAGATTTCCTCTTTTTGCTTGTTTTTTTTCCTCTCTCACAAATTCCATGTATTTTAAAAATTTTTGCTAAGATTTTTTATAGACATCTCTATGATATTTATTATTGCAAATGGGATCTCTTTTCCCATTATGTTTTCTAGCTGATTACTGCTAAACAACTCTAATGTTTTTGGAATATTAATTTTATATCTGGCCAATTAATAAAGTATTAATTCTAATTTTTCCCAGCAATTCTCTTGAGATTTGGAGGTACATAATTATATGATCTAAAAATAATAATGAAGTTCTCTTCTCCTTTATAGTAAGCATGCCTTGGTTCTTTTCTTTTATCTTTGATTAAATATTTGGGCACTTGCAGCTCATGTTAAGTAATACTGGTCATGTGGGCAGCTTTGTCTTGCTCTTGACTTCAATGAGAATGTCTATGCTTGTAGGCCTAATGCTATATACTACAGTGTTTTACCATTAAGAATTTTGGTGATTATTGGTTTGAATGGGTGTTTATATGTTCGTTAAGGAAGTATCCCTCAATTTTTATTCTTCTAAGTCATTTTATTGGCAATTTGTATTTAATCTTACCAAATGCCTGTTTCACATGCTTCAGGGTAATATGACAGGGGGATGCGTGCATCTGATCAATGTGATATATTAAAATATTTGTTTCTTAATAGGAAACTATTTTGGGGTTTGGAGATCACTCCAACCTAACCTTTAAGCTCTAAAGTATACACCTCTTGAGTATGCATTCTTGTGGCCAATGGGGCAAAACGTGGTTCCTAGTGAGAGGCAAGGAAATCTTAGCTATGGCAATGGGCTGTGGCACAGCAAAATGCCATAGCACATCCACAGATGAACAATATCTCCGTGGTTGTAAAGTCACAAAAAAGGGAAGAGGATGTGAGGTAAATGTCTTTTTAGGCTCTAAAGGGGAGCAATCATGAGGGAAAAAACAGGCTGAGAAACACTGCTCTAGATTCTACTGGCTGTATTTAACTTTGAATTTTCACATCTTTGTTAGTTTATATCTAAGAATAATTTTATATAACCTTTCACCATGAATAACAACTGGCCAAGTACAGAAAACATAGGTCACAAACTTTTATCTTCCTGCAGTTAGTTGTCTTCTTGCAGTTACTATTTCAGAAAAGAATTCTGTGTGCCACCCTGAGTTTTGATACTCTGATATAAAAATCTTTTTCTATGTTTAGACCAGTAGTTTCCAACAGAACTTTCAGCGATGGTGAAAATGTTCTGGATTTGTGCTAATAGTGTAATCACTGGTCATATATATATAACCACATATGGCTAGTGGCTATTGTATAGTACAGTACAGGTTTGGATACTTATAAGACTTCTTTATTCTTGAAATAAAAAAATGTTCACTAACTTCCAGAAGTATTTCTCCAGAATAACTATCTTTCTGGCTTGTAGTCTTATATGGTGAAAATGTTCTGGATTTGTGCTAATAGTGTAATCACTGGTCATATATATATAACCACATATGGCTAGTGGCTATTGTATAGTACAGTACAGGTTTGGATGCTTATAAGACTTCTTTATTCTTGAAATAAAAAAATGTTCACTAACTTGCAGAAGTATTTCTCCAGGATAACTATCTTTCTGGCTTGTAGTCTTACTCTTCTGCCTAAAAGCTTAGCTGTGGTCATAAGAAATTCATCCTCTGACAAATAAATTACATTTCTCATTTCTAGGCCTGTTGAAGTTAGCCTCTGGCCGGTGTATTCATGGGTAATAAGTATACATAGGAAAGCAAGGATGGGCAAATCAAACATGGCTAGATTTCTGCCATAAGGGGCAAGAAATAACAAGAAACATTTAAGATACAATCTTTGCCACTGTCTCTCTAATTACAGTTGTGTCTAGTAAACAGCTTAGGTTATGTGTAGTAAAGGTACAGGTTATCTTAATCTGGAGTTCAAAATAATAATTTCAGTGTTTCCTGATTGGTGGCCACTTACCCAAGACCACTTCCAGCGTCTCGTTAACTGGACTCTCAATCACAGGCCTCTTAGGCTTGTATTCCTCTGAAAGAAAAACATCCACAGGGTTTCTCAGTCTCGTATAGATCTGAATCTCAGGTGATGACAACACTTGGCCAAATATACCAAAATACACTATACAATATTTGAGTGCCTGAAGCATTTATGGCAGGAGACAGAAGGCAAAAGGCGAAAAGAGGAGGCTGACACCATGGCCACAGCAAAACCTTGGCCGCTATTAAGCTATTAAGCTCAGGCCCTTCGGACCCCATGGAGTTTGGTGCTACAAATATCACACACAACACCAAGACCTAGGTCTCCAGACAAACACCTCTCTTAAAGCAAATCAGGAAAAACAAGCAGTGGTGGCAAGGTACTTCCCTGGATGAAGCATTCCCCAGAAGGGCCATCCAATGCTAGACATGCTTGTATTCAGTACCTTCGGCGATGACTCGAGAAAGGAATATCAAGCTATTTGGCATAATTTATTAAAACAGGCCAAAAAATACTAAGGAGTTCCAGAAATTAACCTTGAATTCATTTACAAGAAGGCTGGCTTCAAGGGTTAATGTGTGACCAAGACAGAGAAACTCTGAACCTGAATGTCAAGTATTCAAAAGAAAAAAAAAAAGTAAGCTCCATCAGGCCAGAATATTGTCTTTTTTGCTCACTAATATATACCCAGAACAGTGCCTGGCACATAGTAGATGCTCAGTAAATAGTTCTGAATCTGCCTTTAGGAGACAACATAAAATGAACTCGCCCCTAACTAAGTATATTATTTCTACATAAGGGATCAGAAAGGGAGATGGAAGAAGATTTTAAACAAATTTGACCTGTTGGAAAATTTCCTAATGCCCAGTTTCCCCTAAAATTCTATTTGCTGGTCTGGTTGCTATATTTCATGAAAAACAAACCAGAGCTATACAATGCCAGAAAGAGGCTACTAAAACTTCAATAAGGTTGTGATACAGAGAGTGTGGAAAATTACAGTTCACTGATGCTCATGGGATCCAGGCAAGAAATTAATTTTGATTCAACAAAATTAACTTTGAAAAAAATGAATTATTATAGAATTGAGAAAATTCAGCTAGATGCAGGGTGATCGTATTCTGGATGACGTTGGCACAATCCCCATTTACGCTTGTTGACTCAGCATCATTATTAATAGAGATCCCTTTAACTTTAAAAGTCCTGGTTAGAGTAACTCTTTGTATAGTACTGAAAGCTTACAAAATCTGATATTTACAGAAAAGTTGAGAATTCTTCCTATCCCCAGGTAATCTGTAAGAGCTCATTTGTTGGCAAATAGTTTTTAATATGAAACATGGTTAAAAGAGAAATGAAAGCCTCGAGGAAATTAACAAGAATAGTCATTGTACATCTATTTATTGCTCATCTGTTTTGCACCAGGCACATAACCACACACTTGACCTCTAATCTTCTCAAGAACCTTGGAAGGTTGTATCACCTTCATCCAGAGGAGAAAACCATCTTGGAGAGGTAAAGCAACTGGGTGAACAGGGACTGAACAAGAAGAGGTAGATTCTGGGAGTGTAACTTATCCCAAAGCTTGTTCACATCCATGCCATCGTGCAAAGAATCCTCACTTCTGGACACTCAGATTCCCCAAATGAAGCCGCTCAGTTTGTCCTCAAACACCAGGTGGAGACAGCCCCAGAGCTCTCTAGAAGAACCACCTTCAGCCATCCCAAAGAAAAAGCCTCCTAGTTGTCTGTTTAATTAGCACTGAGTCTGAAGCAGGGATGAAAGCCATTGACATAGCATTTAGCAATGAAAACTAACTAAAGCCATGTGACCTTTAGCAAGTCATTAAGTTTCTCTTGGCTTTTGTTCCTCCATGGAGGGTAATATTAGAATCGTGGTCTCTGGGTCTTCCCAGATGTAAACTCCGAGGATTGGAACTGTGACTCACCTAAAGTAATAAGTTCTATAACCCGGGTGATACCATATTGCTTTCCCAAGTATGTGTAGGATGCATGACAAGTATAGTTCCCTTTATGCGCTTCAGTCACATTCCTCATGATGAGTTTATTTATTTCTCCAATAAAGTTTATCTTGTCAAGAAGAAGAGGTTTGCAGTCCTAGAGCGACAGGAAGTATTGCAAACCAATTAATAACTTTACCCAGTCTGCCAGCAAAGGAAATTCCATTTGTTCACATCAATATTTTATATGTATGTAATATATATAATATATACACTTTATGTATATTATATATACATACATATATGTACATACATATGAAACAAAAGGTTCCTTGCATACAAGTTTTAATATTGTCATTTTTATAGCAAAAATCATAATTATACTCTTAAGATATTAAATTTTTAGGCCTATGAGCCTTGTACTTCAAAGACAAATGAAAAATTTGTTTGGCAAAAATATATATAATATATACACTTTATGTATATTATATATACATACATATATGTACATACATATGAAACAAAAGGTTCCTTGCATACAAGTTTTAATATTGTAATTTTTATAGCAAAAATCATAATTATACTCTTAAAATATTAAATTTTTAGGCCTATGAGCCTTGTATTTCAAAGACAAATGAAAAACTTGTTTGGCAAAAACAACAACGACAACAAAACACACGTTTGAGGAAAGAACATTAACAGTACAGTTTCTTCGTAATGCTGTACTTCCTTTCTTCACTATTATTTATTTTATATTTCTTATCAGTGATCCCCAACCTTTTTGGCACCAGAGACTGCTATAAGAATCTCAGGCCTGATGATCTGAGGCGGAACTGAGGCAGTGATGCTAGCGCTGGGGAGTGGCTGCAAATACGCATGAAGCTTTGCTTGTTTGCCCGCCGCTCACCTCCTGCTGTGTGCCCCAGTCCCTAACAGGCCACAGATCGGTACCAGTCCACAGCCCAGGGCTGGTGACCTCTGCTCTACAGGATGAAACCCCACATGAACTCCAACAAACAAGGCACATCAAAGGTACTGAAACATCATGTGTTCCATGGAGTGCTGGCCAATCCACTTTTACGACAGATGCAGAAACCACTAAGTTATTTAAGAACCACTTGATATTTTTAATAAAACACAAAGTAGTATACTTTGTAATAAATAGTTATCTCTTAAAAAAACTGAATTTATACTCAGCTTTATCTTTAAACATCTTTTATTCCTACTATACTCTTCTCAACTCTACATTATTAAATTAAATTAAAATAATAGAAAGTGAGATTTTAGTTAAGCTTCAAGTTAAATGTATGCAGTCTTACAACTCTTTCAAAAATTCCTATTAAGTTTCACCACCCAAAAGCAAACAATATGCCAAATGAAAAAGTACTTTGCAGATTCATACTATTGTTTACTACAGAAAGCTATTTTACTTGCTGGAAAAGTAAATCAACATACTTAATATAATATTACCTTATACCACTGTATTTTGGGGAACTCATTGTATTCGTCTTTAAAATAATCCAAATAAGGACACACAAGTTGTCCATCTCCTGCGATGGGTAGTCTTTGTGTAAATATAGTTTCTGCACTGTAACACAAGTTAGGCTCGGGCTGTACAAACTTTGCAGTTATTTCAATTTTGAGGCAGTAAGTTGAATTTCTAAAATAAATCAAAATAGGTGAATTAAGCACTATTTAAAGATTTTTCTTTAACTACTGAGGGTCCATAGGACACATGTTTATAACACATTAATTCCTTTCTTACCTTACTGCACAATAGTATTGTTCTGAATCCTCTACCTTAGCAGGAACAAACCAAAGTTTATCTTTATACTGATGAATCCTGGAGTCTCTTTCTGAAGATATAGGTGTCTTGCTGTCATTTTTATACCAAATTATAGTTCCTTTGTTTTCATTTGGGTTAAGAGGACAGGAACGAACATCAATTTCATTTGCAGAAGAAACTAAAACTATTCGTTCTTTACGTTTCTCACAGTTATCTTTAAAAGAGAGAAAAGAAAAGCAATTTCTATAAGAAATCTGTCAATGTTTCTTAATGTAATACCTACATATAAACAAATCAATTATTAAATACATCAACTCATATTAAATATGAGTTTTAACAGCCATATGATTAAGAGTGTTATCTTTGAAGTCTGAAAGATTTATACTCAAATCCAGTTGTATAACTTAGTACCTGTGTACCCTTGAGAAGTTCCTTAACCTCTCATCCTCTCTTAATTCATCTAAAAATTAGTAATAATCTAGCAGGAAAGATACCCGCTTCAGTATGATATGGAATATCAGGAACTGGATATACCCTTCCACCTGAACAACCAAAAAATGGACAAAGTATATGAAACAACAATGTTTGAGACATTGAACATCAGGGAACAAAGGACAGAAATGTCAGAAAGATGGAAAACGAAGGAGGTGAGCTCTATAATTTTCCCAAATTACTGCCTAGGCCATGACATTGCAAGGAGGAAATGTAGGCAAAGCCTAATGTTTCTCTGAGTATAGGAGATGGAGCTGGGAATCCAGGTAAACCAAGGGTTTTCAGGGTAGAGTACAGGGCTGGGGAGAGGCGGTGGTGGGGAGGGGAGAGAGAGAGAGATTGAGAGAAGGCTACAGAGAGTCTCCCTTAAGTTTTCACCTGAGTATTGATTGGTGTAAATACGTAAGAAAACTATCTAAGGCCAGAGTAGGAATTGCCAAAAGATTACATTGAATAATATCCGCAGCACACACAATTCTGGAATAGTCATTGTTATCACTAGCTGGAATGCGGTGGTGGGGAGGGGAGAGAGAGAGAGATTGAGAGAAGGCTACAGAGAGTCTCCCTTAAGTTTTCACCTGAGTATTGATTGGTGTAAATACGTAAGAAAACTATCTAAGGCCAGAGTAGGAATTGCCAAAAGATTACATTGAATAATATCCGCAGCACGCACAATTCTGGAATAGTCATTGTTATCACCAGCTGGAATAGGGCACCAGGTAAAATACCCAGAAGGGTTTCTACTCTGAATATGGGGCAAATTAGGCCTAGAAGAAACCATGTTCTAATCATGACTAATAAAGCTTAAAATCAAGACCTGAAAGGATCAACTATTTCTAAGTAACAACCTTGTGACAGAACAAAGCTCAAAAACATCTTTAGTAATACAAAAATATCCAGCACCCAACACAACAGAATCTACAATGTGTGGTATATAATAAAAAATTACGAGGCATGTAAAGAAGTAAGACAATATAACCAATAATGAAGAGTAAATAATCAGTCAATCAAAACTAACCCAGAAATGAAAGAGATAATAGAATGGGTAAATAGATGGAAATGGATAATAGATGGAAAAATTAAAATAGTTATTACTATGGTGTTCCATTTCTTTATGATAGTAGATCAAACATGCTGAGAAGAGACATGAAAGAGGATTTAAAAAAAAAAAAAACTTAAACCAAATTTCTAGAGATGAAAACTACAATGTTTATTTTAAAAATGCTGGATATGATTAATGGCAGTTTTAACATTACAGAAGAAAAGATGAGTAAAGTTCAAGACAGAGCATTAGAAACTATTCAAAATTAAATACAGAGAGGAAAGTAACAGAATAATAAACAAGGCATTAGTTAGCTGCAGGACAACTTTAAAACATGTGCTATGAATCCCTAAAGAAAAGGAGAGATGTGTGAAACAGAAAAAGCACTTGAAGAAAGACAAGTTGAAATATGTGCAAGATTTTATGAAAATGACAAACTCACAGACTTCCAAGTCACAATAAACTCTAAGCAAAAGAAACATGAAGAAAACTACACCAAGATAAAAAGATGCAGCATTCTTGCCAGAAACAAGCTGGGAGAGAATGGAATAAAGGTAAGTACTGAAAGAAAAGAATCAGCCTAGACTTCTATAATCAGTAAAAGTATCTCTCAAAAATGAAGGAAAAATAAAGACTTTTTTTTATATTTATAAAAGCTGTAAAAATTCATCAGCAGTTGACCTGCACTACCAAAAAAATGTAAGGAAGTCCTTCAGAAAGAAGGAAAATAATACCAGATGAAAAAACGAATCTACAAAAAGGAATAAATAACACCAGAAATGTTTACTACATGAGTAATTATAAAATAATTTTTCTTATTATTTAAATCTCTTTTAAAATAACTGAATGTTCAAAACAAAAATAAAACATATTGTGAGATTTATAACATATAAAGCAATAAAATATATGGAAACTAAAGATCAAGAAGGGAGAAGTGGATGTATACTGTTTTAATTTTTTAAAATGGTATAGGATCGATTAAAAGTAAATAGTGATAAGTTAAAAAGGGATATTGGAAGCCGCAGAGCAGTTACTTAAAAAACAAAAACAGTTACCTATATAAGCCAACCTAAAAGATCAAATAAATCATGAAAATCCTCAATTAATCCAAAAGGCAGCAAAAAAAAAAAGAAAGAAAGAAAAAAATAACAAAGAATTGAAGGAACAAACAGAAAATAAAATAACATGATCCTAAAATTAAACCTAAACATATTAATAATCATATTAAAATTTCAGTGGTCTAAACGCCCCAATTGCAAGGCAGAGATGATCGGATTGAATAAAGAAAGAAAGCTCCAACTGCACGCTGCCTAACACACATATATACACATACTTTAAATATAAAGTCACAAATACATTAAAAGCTAAAAAAGGAAGGAGGGGATATACCATGTTAACACAAATCAAAAGCAAATTTAAATGGTTATTATATTGTTATCAGCTAAAGTAGATTTTACAGTAAAGAATATTACCAGGAATAAAAAAGGCCATTTCTCTATGACAAAGGAGTCATTTATCAAGAGGTACATAGTAATCCTAAATGTTTACCCTCTCACTAAGAGTGCTTCAAAATACATGAAGCAAAAACTGATAGAACTACAAGGAGAAATAGAGAAACCTATAATTAGAGTCAGAGATTCCAATATCCTACTCACAGTAAGTGATAGAACAAGTAGAACAAATAGACAGATAATCAGTAATGACACAGAAAATTTGAAGACATATCAACCAATTTGGCATAATTGATATTTGTAGAAAAATCCTACCCAACAACAGTAAAATACGCATTCTTTTTATGTGCACACAACAAACTTACCAAGATATATCATATATTCTCGCTCATAACCCAATAATCAATGCATTATTAAGGATTCAGATTAGACAAAGTATGTTCTCTGGTGACAATGCAATTAAATTAAAAAACAGTAACAGGAAGATATCTGGGAATTCTCAGTGTATTTGAAAACTAAAAAACACGACTCAAGAGTCACGAAGAAACTCACGAGTCAAAGAAGAAATAAAAAGAAAGATTAGAAAGTATTTTGATTTGAATGACAAAAAATGTCAAAAATTGTGGCATGCAATGGAAACAGTATCTAGAGATAAACTGAGAGCACTTAATGTCAATATGAGAAAAAAGAACTAAAAATGATGACTTCAATTCCCACTTAAGAAATTAGAAAAAACTGCGCCCATAGTAATCAAAAGTAAATAATACAGATCCAAGAGAAAAATCAATGAAATGCAAAAAAAAAAAAGAAAGTAGAGAATAATCAAAGATACCAAGGTCAATTTGTTCAGAAAATCAATAAAATTGATAAAATCTCCAGCCAGATTGATCAAGATCAAAAGCGACATTGCTAGGGAAAACAATTTTAAAAGAGTAATAAAAAATTTTTAATAATTTTATGCCAATAAATTCAACAAGTGATGTGAAAGGAGCTAATTCCTTGAAAGGCACAGATGATAAAAGTTCCCTCAAGTAGAAATAGATAACCTGAATAACCCTATAGATATTAAAGAAACTGAATTCATAGCTAAAAACCTTCCAACAAAGAAAATCTCAGGCCTAGATGGCTTCACTGGTGTATTCATGGAAGAAACAACACAAATTTTACCGAAACTCTTCCAAAAAATTAAGAGTTAATAACACTTCCCAACTCTATGAGGTCAGCATTATACTCTAACACCAAAACCAAAGAAAGGCATTACAAGAAAAAAAAATCACAAACTAATCTTCATTATGAACGTAAATGCAAAATTTCTTTAAAATAGGTTAGCAAATTGAATCCTACAATATATCAAAAAAAGATAAGACATTATAATGTACATAACATCCTAAAAATGCAAAGTTGGATTCACATTAAAAAAAAATCAAACAATGAAGTTCTATATATTAACAGAATTTAAAAGAAAAACTACCTAATCATCTAATAGATGCAGAAAAAGCATTTGACAAAATCCAACTTCCATTTCTGATAAAAACTCAGCAAACTAGGAGTAGGAGGAATTTCCTAAACCTAATAAAGGAGAGCTACGAGAAACCTACATATATAGTAAGGCTAGGAGCAAGATAAGGATGTCCACTCTAATCATTTCTGTTCAACATGGTACTGGAAGATCTAATTAGTGGCCATTATGGCAAGGAAAAAAAAATGGCATTCAGATTGAAGGAGAAAGTAAAATGGCTTTATTTGCAAGCAACATGATCACCTATGTAGAATATATAATGAAATCTACAAAAGACCTAAAAGGATTAATAAGTTGTAGGATACAATATAAATATGCAAAATTGAATGTGTTTCCATATACTAGCTAAGAACAATTAAAAACTGAATTTTTAAATACCATTTACAATAACATCAAACTGATTTATATTCAACTCAATTCCAATTAAAATCTGAGCAGGACTGCATACAAATGAACACGCTGATTCTAAAACTTATATAGAATTAGTCAAAACAACTTTAATTTTAAAAAGAACAAAGTCAAAGGAGTTACACCGCCTTACTTCAACATTTATTATAAAGCCACAGGAATTAAGACAATGTAGCATTGGTATAAAGATGAACAGTTCACTGAAACAGAATAGAGGTCCCAAAAATAAATTACACAAACATATTCAACTAATTTTTACAAAGGCACAAAGGTAATTCAGTGGAGAAAAGATAGTCTTTTCAATAAATTGAATAACCTTATGCAAAAATGAAAACAAAAACAAAACAAAAAAACTTCTGATACAAGATTTCCAGAATGGCAGAGGAAAGTTCTCCAAAAACTCACTTTATAAAAACAATAAAAAGCTTGGAAATTTTTTGTTTCAAAATCAAAGGCTTATAACAATCACACCATTTATTACTCTCATTCCCCCATCTTCTCAGCTCTACTATAGCCTTGAAAACCAGCAGCCTTACATACATGGGAGTTGTTAAACCCAGCAAGAGCAGACCTGTCTGGAGCTTCTCACAAAGTCTCATTCCCAAGCATTGCCATAATTTCACCTGATTGGCAGCTCCCTGGAAATGTCACACAAAGTGGTGGTGTTATTGGTGTTATTGTCCCGACTCAGAGCTCTATAAGAAAGCCCTATCCTTGGAGTGTCTGTTAAAAAAATCAGTGGCAACCGTTTAACACTGCAGCTGCCTGAAGCTGCGGTACCATCTGGTCTAAGAAAAAGTAAGATCTGAGAAACTAAATGTCCATAGGAGGATTTGAAAAGCTCTACTATATTCCTGGGTAATACAGAAGAGCACACATGTATATGAGGCTGTGTACATGCCCAGGAAAGACCAGAGAAGGCACCAGTCTCTTAAATATGAATGAACTTGAAGTCATATATGGGCAGGCAGTGAAGGCTGAGGCCTAGTTGTGAATAGCCTAAGTGTTGAAGGCATACCCCAACACACATAGACCCCTCAGCAAAGGGCAGGGGACTTTTGGGTCCAATAATCTAAGGCAATCTCTGACCAATCGTCAGATGACAAGCAGAGACTTCAGTAGCCATACACTATAGGAAAAAGATCAAAAAGAAACTGTAGAGTATGAGAGATATAAATTCATTATCTTGATCGTGATGATGATTTCAGGGATGGATATGTATGTCAACACATCAAACTGTATACTTTAAACACGTATGGTTTATTGTTATGTCAATTATAACCTTGAGCTGCTGAAAAAGAATGGAAATAAAAGTGGCTAGGCATTAGCACAGTATCTGCACAGAGTGAGAACTCCTAGTATTTAGCTACTAGGAGTGGCAGCAGCAATAATAGTAGCGAAAAAAAGAATAAACCTTAAGTAAGGTCTCAGCTGGATATACTCTTCTATTCATCTGGGATTTGCGCCACCACTCCACCAAAATTGTTCTGATCGAGGTTACTTATGACTTTTTAGTTGCTAAATTAAATAGAAAACTCTCCAACATCACCTTATTTAACATATCTGCACGTGACACGTATTATTACCCAAATGACCTCATCCCTTATCACCTCTCTCACCTTTCACTCCGCTCCAGCACTCTGGTTTTAATTCCTGAAACATGCTAGTACTCTTGGCCTCAGGGCCTTGACCCAGGCTGCCTGGAATGTTTCCCCACCCCCAACCTATATACCTCCCTCCAGTTTTGACCCAAAAGTCAACTTCTCAGTGAGGTTTTTTCCAGTGACACTAGCAAAAAATTTAACCTTCTGCCCACCCCAATCTCAAAACTTTATACCTTCCTTTCCTGCTATTTTTCGCTCTATACTGATCACCATATGACCTAATAACTACTTATCTAATCTATCGTCTCTCCCCCACCCCCCACGTGGAATGTAAACTCCCTTCAGACAGATACTGCTGTCTGCATTATTCACTTCTGTATCCCCAACATCTAGTGACTGGCACAGAGTACGGGCTAAATACACTTGTAGTAAGGGAGGAAGAGAGAAAATGAATAAATAAAGAACAAAGAACTGTCTCTTGATGGCTTCCATTTGCGTGTTCATAAAGACATTTAACACGTCTTCTTAAAAAAAGCCGGAATTTCCTGTCTCATACTCTTCAATCAGCAACACAGTGGAAAGAGGCTTGGATTAGACAATGGAGACCTAGATTTTAGCTCTTGCTCTGAAACTAGAGAAATGACCTTGGGCTCTTAACTTTACTAAGCCTCAATTTACAAATTCTATAAACAAGAGAATAAAAAGTGAAGATGCTGAAAGGAACATCCAGGAGTACCATTCTGTGACCAGGAGATTCAGCAGAGACAGGTAACAAAAATGATTCTGTTAGCTAAGGTACTTCGTGTATTCTAAATAACAGATTTTCTTAGCCGACAAGAACACAAGGACATGCTTAACTTACCAGCCTCCAGAGAAGAAATCAGTAGAGCTATGAAACAAGCAAGCCTGAGTAACACTTTCATATTCTCCTGGAGAAACAGAGGAATGGAAGAAAAACAAAAGTCACTATTCCAGAAAATCTCTAAAACTACATACAATGACCCCCTACCTATCCCCATACTCACCCCCAAGTCACACTGACGGGTTTGTCCCCTTACATCATTAATGTAATCATGCTTTTGAATAGAAAATGGGGAGGAGGGAGAATAAAGAATTTTTTTAACAGACTCGGGGACAAACTCAGCTTAAAATCAGTAAAACTTCATCATCTGTCCCAATATTCAGTTCCAGTCTTGAATATCATTTAGATTTCCCCCAAATCTTATCTGTGCTATATCCAAAGTAGACTATGTACTAGACCCTAAACCAGCTTGCCTCTACTTAGATGGGTTTGTTCCCCACCTGGAAGGCACTCTACTAACGGGACCCATTTGCAAAAGTCTCCTCATACTTCCAGGTCCAGCTCAAAGGTGACACCTTCATTTTATAAGGTAAGACACTAAATCATTTGTGTAAGATGATATAGCTGCATGGAAATGCACACAAAAAAAGACTAAAAGAAATAACATTATATTAAAATTGGCTTGGTTATTATGGTTGGGTGGTTTTGCCCTTCTTTCAAGCTTTCTACCCAAAATTTCTACAGTGAGCATGTATTAATTGTATCACAATAAAAAAATAAATAAAAATAAAAATAAACTGAAATAAAACCTCCACAGCGCCCCTGAGAGGTTTAGAAAGCCATACCAACATAGCATCCGCTGTAATAGGTATCACGCAGCAACAGGGCTACATATTAAACTGAGTCCCTGGTAACTCATTATTTTAATTACATAGCGATAAAACCTCCACAGCGCCCCTGAGAGGTTTAGAAGGCCATACCAACATAGCATCCACTGTAATAGGTATCACGCAGCAACAGGGCTACGTATTAAACTGAGTCCTTGATAACTCATTATTTTAATTACATAATGCATTGTCCACATACATGGCAGGGGGTGTAATCTGAATAAGTATTTGATTCGTGCTGGAAGGAAACTATACCATCGCCTTATCTACAAAAACAACATCACTAAAATCATAGCAATTGAATGCAAAAAAGAAAAGAAAAATTCAATTGTGCCTACTGTCCTCAACTTCCCCAGCCCAAATGGAGGTAATGTTCAGTACAACTTCTTTTCCTCTCTGATTTTTCCTTACCATTAGGGTTCCTGAATGGGATCTAACGATCATGTACAATAAGTTCCAGTATGGAATCTCCAGGAAACTTTGGCACAAATCTATCTATCTGAGGGCTCACGAATACCGCAAACTCAACAGGCCCCAAAGTAAACCGTCTCTCCCCACCAGATCTGCTTCCCAGTGCCATGGGGGCATAGCACTGCTCCACATAGGCCTTGCAATAGTCTGCCTCCTCACACCATCAGGCTGACCCAGTTCACTCACGCCCGCTGCTGACACCGCTGTAGCCAAAGCAATCATCAGCTCCTGCCTGGATTAATTATAGCTACAGGCTCCCTACTGGCCTCTCTCCCTCTGGATTTACTGCTTCCATTCATGCCAGAGGGCCTAAAACTCATAATTACCAAGCTGTCTGCTCAAAACACCTTTGTTGGCTCCCTGGGCCTCGGTTTCCACATTCCTTACCTGTCCTGTAATTCTGACATTTTATTCATGTTAGGAAGTCCAAACTCCTTAGCAAAGCACACAGGTTTTTGTGCAGAGGCTCCACCTTACCTCTCCAGACTCAAGCTCCCATCTCCTCCCCCACACCAGTCCATAAGTCATTGCCCTGCTCTCTAGTCTCAGAGCCTTGTCCTTCATGATTCCCTGTGCTCTTTACCTGGCCACCTCCTATAGCGTTCTGGTCTCAGGCCAGGTCGCTCTCCTCCTAGTCTGCCCAAGGAGCCCCCAAACCCCTTGTCTGGATAGGTCTTCCTCCTCTGGGCCCCCGGGGCAATCTGTGCTCATGCCAGTCACAGCCTTTAGTACATTTTACTGCAGTTACCCCAGGACAGGAAGCCTCAAGAGGGCAGGAAACATGGCACCCACAGCATCCAGCACTGTGCTTGGAACCCAGATCTCAAAAAATGAATGGGAAAAAGAAACAAAAGAAATAGCTGTCTTTTACCCAACCTCAGTAGCAATGTCCAGAGAAGACCATACTTTGATCATTCCATGCTTTAAAAAAAAACTGCCTTTTGATTTTTACAGGAGATTAAATTCACCTATATTCTTATCTGTAGGTATAAGTTAATTGCAAACACAAAATATTTTAACCAAGACATCTAATTTAGGGTCTAATGACATGCAATCATTTGAATAGTAGCTGAAAAACATTCTATTTAAGAAGTGGTAATAAAAGGTATTTTAAAAATGTTATAATGTGCTTTTTAAATAAATGCAGGAAACAACTCCAAGCATGAGAGATGCCCCACTCAGATTCTCCTCAGTTTGCCCCCAGCATGAGGCCAACGAACCATGTGCCTGGCTCAAGCCTTGAAACCCACCTTGGAGCAGTAAGACTGCATTCCCTACCCGTCCTGTAATTCTGACATTTTACTCACGTACATTGGCCTCCTCCCAAATTAGCCTAGATTAATAGTATTATTACCATATATATCTTTAAACTATATTCAGATTATTAAAATAAGATACAAGGCTTTGATGCCTTACAGCCTAGCATATCAGCTCTTTCCGTAACTGTGAGGATGTGTGTTTTAAGTCTCTCTGCTAGAGAAATAAAAAATAAATGGTTAAAATATTTCCCAAATTCCAGTTCCAGGCTAATCAATTACTTACGTTAATTTGTCAGAAACCAAATGAAGGCACTATCAACCAAGCAAACACCGCCAGCTGTTAGTTCACTTAGTTATAAGATGTGGCTTGTTTGATGACTAGGCCGAGGGAAAGAAAAGGAAGATGCTAGCCTGGATTTATACAGAGCATATATTGAGATAAAATCTCAAAGTAACTGTGAGCAAAGAACGTTTAATAACTGCAAGCCCAAGGCCCAGGGCCTGCTGGTACAGGACAGTATGGTCTTGGACACGACTCCTCCCTGGGCCTCAGTTTCTGCATCTGTACAGGTGGGCAATGAGTCAGATGACCTCCTGCTCTAACAGTCTATAAAACCCAGGAGCCAAGCCCATGGGTCCAGGTTTTACTTTGTCTGCCTCAGAACTGTCCTGGAGAAAATGCAGGGGTGTAGGAGTGGCCCCTTCCCCCAGAGGGGGATCCTTTGAATCCATATCAGACCCTAGGGCTGGGGGATCCATTCCAGGTTATGGAATGGGGGTGAGGGAAAGGAGGTGTTGCAATGACCTAAGAGAATGAGGACAGAAGAAAGGAAAAATAGGAAGATGGACCCCAAGACTAAATAGACCACACTCCCAGCAGACACCAACACAAAGCTCGTTATGACCCAAACAACACAGAAATTCCAAGCGTGAAGCCAAACCCAACCAGCCCTCACACTGCCAGGAGTAGAAAGCCTGGTCTACTGTATGACAGGCACAGTGCTACTGCCAGAGATAAAAATGGTACAAAAATTTAAATAAACAAAATATCAAAAGAGAACGTGTTCCTCAAGGTGGTCACAGTTCAGGCACCAGGCCACATGTGATCACAAGGTATCGTCCACATACCCGCCCTGCTGGCACTCAGCCTCCATGCCTCAGTGCCCCCATTTGACAAAATGGGGACAACGATCACAGCATTCACCGACAGTTGTCAAAAATCTCAAATGACTCGTCACCTGTGGAGGGCTGAGAACATTGTTTGGCAAATGGTCACACTCAAATGTTAGCCATTATAAATCACCCCATGCTCTGGTAACAAATAGAAATTTCAGGAAAATGTTTTCAGACAGTCGTTCATTTCTTTTTCCATTCTCTGCCAAATTCATTATTGTGTATTGACTATCTACTCTATGCCTGTATCTACACATGGCCCTGGGAACAAAACTAAGAATGGAGACCCAGGGCCTGGTTCAAGGAGCTTATCAGCCAGCAGGGAGTTATCCTGTGATGCGGGGGTGTCCATGGGGAGAGAAACGCCTAGGGCATGAGGGAGCAGGGCCCTGACTTGGCCTGGAGGAGGCTTCTGGAGAGATGGTGGGTGGTGGGGAGGGCATGGAGGAGAGCAGCACCGTCATTTTTGGAGCATAACCCAAAGGTGGGGTGCCACAAGGCAAAGCTGGAGAGGGTAACAGAGCTCAACACAGGAAGAGTCTTGCTGAGATATTGGGACTGCACTTTGCAGGTGGCCAAAAAATCACTTTAAAGTTTTGTGTGGGGTACGATCAGATTTTCATGCTTTACAGAAGTTTTGGCATCTGTATGGAATATAAACTAGAGACAAGAGGGGAGGCGGGGAGAACGAGCTTCCTCAATGTCCAGATGAAAGAGGATGTGGGTGTGAACCAGCAAGCAGTGAAGAACAGACAGAAACAAGGCATCTCTGAGACCCCCTGGGAGACAAGTTTGAGAAAGGGTGACTGAGCCCTGATTCTCTCGAGTGGGGACCCCTGGGAGACAAGTTTGAGAAAGGGTGACTGAGCGGGTCAGGGACCCACCAGCCCTGATTCTCTAGAGTGGGGTCCAGTGTAGGGCAGGTCTAGGTAAAGAAGGCAGGTTCTGGCCTCCACAAACAGCCCGAGCAGATGCCTAGAGGGTGTTACTCACAGCACCACGGGACCTGGGCCTCCTGGGAGTAGGTGAGCAGTGTTGCCTCCAACTGAATGGAGTGTGAGGTCAAAGTTAAGTGAAAGTTAAGCAGGACCTGGAATGTGTTGGAATTAGAGAGAGCATAGACACCGAACTGGGGGCCATCACCACCCAGGTCATGGCTATACCTTTAGAGGAGGTGACCCTGGAAAAGGGGATGAGCAGTGACTCTATGAGGTCGCAGACCACTTCGGAAATCTGATAAAACCATGCAGCTGTCCCAAAGAAAAAGATACCAAAAAATAAAACATTCTGTATACAATGGGAGGTATTCCAGGACCACTTGAATTTGAGGGTGCGGGACTGAACTGTTTATGAGAACAGGCCGGCGGGCCACTGGGGCAACCCAGCCCTATTACCTCAGAGAAGGTCTTTTCTTGTAGCGAGTGATCCTGCTGCTCAGGAGAGAGTCACCATCTTTAAGGGGCGCGTCTACCTGAGGAAGGAAGAGTGGACATGAGCATAAGTTTGAATGAAAGAATTTAAAGGCACCAATGCCACACACTTCTCAAGAGGTGTCAAAAAAAAAAAAAAACAAGCTTACAAAAATGAGTCATACATTTAAGGAGGATATGATCCACAGTTTCAGAAAATCAAATCACAGAGTGAGGGCTACGAAGAGCTTGCAACCACCGGCAATTGGTTAAACACCGTACCTGGCATTTTGCTAGACACAGAGATGCAGAAATTAATTAAATCACCTCTGGAGAACTTACAGCCTAAAGTGCTTGGAGAATAAAGCTCAGAGAAATGCACAAGATGCAAGAACAAAATGAACAGGCCCTTTCTGAGAACCTGTACACTCTCAGTCCTCAGCTTTTCTTATACCAAGCGTATGACTATACCTGCAATGCAGATTACATAATTTGAAATAACTTCGAAAAGGCTGAGCTGTGGCTGCCTTCTGTTATGTCCTGTAGACATTTCGCCATTCATTCTCTGCTTCTCCAGTTTACTTGTAGTACTTTGGAATATCATATAATCATTTCCTTAAGCCTTTGAAAACTCTGAAGGTCGAAGCATAAGCCCTTTTAAAGCCCAATTCATAAAACAGCCTAACTCAACGCCAAACATTTTGTTTAGACTAAATGCACTAAATACCACCTTATTATTCACTTTAGACATTGGAGAAAGGACACAGCATAATATTAAGGTGCCAGAGGCACAGGGGCTTTTCAACATAAATCAAAACACCACAGAATCAAGAGACGACTCTGTGATCCCCCTATTCCTATTCCCTGCACAGCATCACCCCAGTCTCCCGTCGTATGTCCCAGCAATGACTGCAGCTGATGGGAATTACATGGAGAATGTCAGAGAAATTAATAGGTCAGAGGAGGGGGAGGATGGGCAGGAGGAATGAATTTGTTTGCAGAGGAGTTGACACCCCATGTCCCCCTAACCACTTCACTTTCCCTCTTCCTCTTTGCCCCAGAAACTTCTAAAAAATTTTTACACTCATTTCTTCCACTTCCCATACGCCACCGGCTGCCGCCTGTGCTGACCGCTCCTCTTAAATGCACTGGCCAGGCCACCACAAGCAAAGGGCCCTCAGGCTCCATCTTACTGAGCAGCTCCACAGCACCTGGCCCAACCCACCTTCCTCTTCCTTGACTCCCTGGGTTGAAGTCACCCCCGCCCATCCTCCTGCCTTCACCTTCCAACTCACCGTTGCCTTCCAGGCCCTTCTCCTTGCCCATCCGTACATACTGTGCCATTCTGTCTCCGTGGGGCCTCTCTGGCGTTTCTGGGACTGTTATTCAATTCTACCCATCCCATGACCATGACCAGCTCTGAAAGTACTCTTTTCAGAAGCCTCTCCAAGAGTCACCTATGGACGCCCCCTCCCTCCAGAGCCAGGAGCACCAAGTCACAAAGGTTCTGCCTCTGGCAGCACTGAATGGGGGCTCCCCTGTTGCTGGTCTTCCCTCCCTGGGCCAGGGGTAAAAGGTACAGGGCAGTCTCACCTCACCCACACTCTTGTGAGAAGAGTCCCATTTTACATATCTTGAATGTGGTAAGAGCTCAATAAATAGAAAAAGAAAGAAAGAAGAAAAGAAGGGAGGGAGGGAGGAATAAGGTAGGAAGGGAGGGCGGAGCCCACCAACCCCCATCTTTGCATGAGACTACATAGGGACAAAAACCTGGCCTAGAATCAAGGGGGCCAAGGACGGAATATGGGTCCTAAGTGTAAGTCAAAGAGCGGAAGTGCAAGGGGAACCATTTTGGGGATCTGGAGATGGCCAGGAATCATACCAGAGAAAGCAAAAAACTAAAGGAGGCAGACAAAGGGCCTGGGGCCAGAGGCCAGGAGTCTCTGAAGGAGAGAGCAGGGGGAACAGGACTGGAGGCAGAAGCTACTAATGTCAGAGAAATACCGTGTATGTAAAACATCCCTTCTTCAGAAGCAACTCAATGAAGTCCACAGTGACTTTTGAAACGGATTTATAGTAAAATTCAAAATATGCTTTTAGAAAATATCGACAATCATAAAAAGTCACAGATTTATACCACTGTGGTTTTTTTCAGATGAATTTTCCACATAAAATAAAAGGATTAAGGAAGGGGAAAGAATTAAAGCCCCAAAAAAGTAACCAGTTCTAACACACTGCTCCCCTCTCCTGCCTGATGTGCAGCGATGCCTATGTGACCCATGGAATTTTCAGACTCCTAACACCCTCAGAGCAGCTTCCAGCTGATGGGCAGAGGCCAGGAGCTACACCAAGGCAAGGGTCCCCAATCCCTCATCTGTGGCCTGTTTGGAACCAGGCTGCACAGCAGGAGGTAAGCGGCAGGCAAGTGAGTTAAGCTTCATCTGTATTTGCAGCAGCTCCCCAGCACTAGCATTGGCTCCACCTCAGATCTTCAGGAAGGATTATCATAGGAGCACTGGTCCCTGCTGCCAAAAAGGATCCCTGCAGCAAGGTACTGAGCCCAACCCACCCAACCTGTGGCAGTCAGTGGGGGGGCAGGTGTGAAAACAGGACGTATGGCTTTCTATGACAATCACACGAAAAAGCTGGCCATGATGAACTAACTACCCAAGTGTAGCTCCCACTGCTTTTTTGGCAATTATGACATATTTAGGAATATCAGTATATAACAACATAACTATGTGGCACATAGAACTTATATATAAAACTACTTGTTTATTAAAGATAAAATGAAAACGCACATTTGAGGCATGAAGCAACTTCCTACCAGACCGAGAATGAGAAATTTCAATGTGAACTAAATTACAAAAGCAGAGATTAAGTATAAGAATTAACAAGGAACATACTGGCTCCCAACAGAAGCTTCCTTCAGGAAGGACTGACTTAATCTATAGCGCCACCCTCTCACTCTGCAAGAAATTCCATACCCATGGCAGACACAAGAAAAGTGATAGCAGGGGGACTGAGGGGTTGTCACAAGAACCTAGGCAGTTTCAAGACCCAGGACCCCAGTGCAGGGGGAGGGGCATTTGTTCCTACTCGTGGCCACGTAGTATCTATTAATAAATGCCTTTTTATTCTTGAGGAATTTCCTTCTTGTTCCTGAGGAATTCCCCCACATTGTGGATCTTGCCTTCCAGGACAGAAGCCAGGCGCTGGACAGAGGTGGCACGCATCAGACACGCCCCAGACATCATGAGGATGCACTCGCGCTGTGGCTCCACTTCTGGGGAGAGTGGCAGCAGAGGCACCCGGTGCTGGGGGCAGCATCTGAGCACAGGATGCACCGTCAACACAGCATATACACAGAGCAGCCCTTGGTGTGTCTTACACTGTTTTTACCTACATTAAACCCCAAACCTGACTCCCCAGCCAGCCCCCAGCTCCATCCCATATTTTGAGGGGTTCTGAGCATGCACTCGAGTAGACACTCCAATCCACATGTCCACGTCCATCCCCCCTATACAGCATCGGCCATGGCAAGGCATGTGGCTGGCTGAGAAGCAGAGCAGAACCCTCCAGGGTCTGGGTTTAAGGGAAGTTCTGCGGGAAACTCTACAGAAACCCAGAAAAAGAGAAAAGATGTCATGAGGTGAATCCTTGTTCTTCCAGGGACCGGAAGTAGCAGGGCCTCACTTCTGCAATTGAAAAGGAAATCCTGATGGTACTTTCCATGGTCCACTTGTGACAACTGAGGGCCTCATAAATACGTTCGCAGCATCGTTTACTACAGCTTCCCCTCCTGAACGTGAATCAACATGAGTGTATATGCATATTTGGCATGATGAAGAAATATGAAGAGAAGTAGGCTCCAACCAATTGACTATAGCTGAGAAATGACTGTGGATGAGTGCCTGGAAAAAGCAAGGACTAAAGCAGGTTCTTTAGCTCCTGAAATATCACAACTTCCATGTTCTATTGAGAACCAGTGGAAACATGTATGGGGAATGGGTTATGCTATTAAAATAAAATCTATAATTATGACCTCCTATTACAAGGATTCAAACAGCTATTAAATAATTTCCCACTTTGTCAAGACCAAAAATATCAGTTTTGAAGATGAAGTATAAAGGAACTTACTTATAAAGCCACAGAACCACACAGTTGTGGAAAATACTTGGGAATTCTGTATTCGCGCAAGTCCTTGTTCCACAAACCCCCAAGGAGATGCTGTAAACAGTTGAGAAACTCAAAATTCATCTTCCTAGGGTATTGATTTTACCAAAATATTTTCTGGGAGGAGTTATTATTTTCAAATTAGAGAAAATATGGCTATACTATGAAGCGGAAAGGAAAACCCCCAACAGTTGAAACGTGAGGCATCAATAACTCTTAAGGTGAGCCACTTTGGCATACTGGGTTGAGCATTTACTTTCCATTTCCCAAGAGGACTCTTTTGGTGGGAAAATCTGAGAGGCACCGAGCCCCGTGAACACCCAGAGTCACAATCATGCAAAATGGAAGCCCTCACCCCTATGGGGACAGACAGAGCAACCTAATTACTCAGGAGATCCCCCCAGGATGGTTCCCCACTCAAGACATGGAAGGAAAACATGGAAGTGACCCCAGAGGGGTCTCTAAATGTGACACAGCCATTTTTGTCCTGCAGAGATGAGCGACACACACTCCACCCCACACAGACATCCTAAAACTCACCTGTGCATTCAGCATGGCTCTCACAGATTTTCCCCTGAGAAAAAGTTTTATTTACACAACTATGACCAAACAAAACCGCCCCACGACAGAGGCAACGGAAACACTCAACATCTCAAAAAGTCCAAGAAACACTGACAGTTTGGCCATCCTCCTATCGGTGGGTGGATACAAAAGCCTAGCTCGCAATAGTTTTACGTGGCTTCTTTACCTGTACAAATGAGGCAAGGAACATTTTTTAATCATCAAAGGATCTCATGTTCAGGATATAAAGATAAGGCAAAGAAAGAGAGCAACAGAGATTTTAGGTGGTGCTGTTCAGCTATTACAAGGCATGAAGCTGCCAGATTGGTGGGTTTTCAGGGCAAAGGGGAAGACAAAGCACAGAGGGATGTGATTACTGTCACAAGAGGGCTAAGGACAGATATGGGCCAGACCGAAGCCTCTTGACCGCTAGACTGATATTTAACGAGGTCTCCGTTTTGTCCCTACGAACCCCCTGGACGACACAAACCAGACTCAGAGAGGGGAATGGTTCTGGTCTCCTGTCCCTTGTCCCCTTTTAAATGCTCTGCCTTGCCCTTTCTGCCTTCCTTCATCCCTCCAGCACAGTTCCAATCGAGGCACTTGCCAAAGGCTATGACACTGAGTCCTACCACACAAGACTTGTCGAAATTGACTTTGAGAGACAGTGTGTCCCTGAGCACTGCCTTCCAGTCAGGTAATAACAGTAGAATCTACAGGTGGAGTCTCAGAGGACCAGGCATTCTCCACAAGAATTTTTAACTGTTTTCACGTCTACAGGCTTTTTTATTGAAAGAAAAAGTGAAACACACAACAAATCCTAAGTATAAAATTCCATTAACTGTGACAACTGTATATACCAGAAATACTCCATCAAGATATAGATCATTCCCATCCCCCTTCAAGTTCCCTTGTGTCCCTTAGTAGTCACTGTCCACTGCACACAGCACCCACTGTTCTGATTTCTATCCCCACCGCCACAATGCTTTAACAGTTAACATGCATGCTCTCTGGACAGCTAGCTTACACCCCATGGGTGCCCTGCTTCTTCAGGGCACATATGTGCATTAGTGCTTTACTCACTTCCTACCGAGTGATGCCAGGAAAGCAATGGTTCTCCAAGGGCCCGCATGGCCCCTGCAGGAGCATTTGGGAAAATGTGGGAAGAGGATGTTTTGGGTGATCACAGCAATGTATCTAATGGTGGAGGCCAGGGGTGCTAGATTTCTGGGACAATGCAAGGCAGTTCTGCCCAGTAAGGATGTGTCCCTTGTCCTGCATGACTTGTTACCTCAGACTTTCATGCCAATGGAAAACATCATTTATAATTTTGGACCCTAGCACCTAACCATATCCTACACTTATATAAAATATGTATAGTTGGCCACTTTTCACATATACTACATTTTCCAGGGATGCACTTACTGGGAAAACAAAAAGGACTGGTCTTTGACTATCATTTAGACCTTGACCAGGAGTCACTCATCTGACTGAATAGGACTCATTTGTTCCAGGCTGCACTAGAGCTGTCCCACCATGCTGTCCTACAGTCAGTCCACATAAAGCATTTGGTGACCTTACTCAGTTCCAGTTTTGGTGACCTTACTCAGTTCCAGTTTAACTCTGCCCAAGCAGTCACACACTGAAATCCACACTTTTTTTTTAATACAAATTATTTTCGTTTATTCTTTACAACTAGCTATTATATTGACTATTTGGAAATTTTGTTGTAGGCAAGTTTTATTATATTATTTCAGAATTTTAAAAGGGGTGTTTTAAAATATGACAAGGGGGTATTGGGTTTTGAATGAGGTGTGAAGCCCTGATCTAAAGTGACAGCATCATCTACAGCCATGCTACCCTGAACAAGCCCAAACCCGTCTGATCTCGGAAGCTAAGCAGACTCAGGCCTGGTTGGTACCTGGACGAGAGACCACCTAGGAAGACAAGGTGCTGTAGGCATAAAAAATAAAAAATAAATAAAAACATAAAATGACAGCATCTATCTCTTAATTTGACGACTAGTCAGGAGTCACTGGTTATTTTTTCAGGGGTCCAAAGTTCCCCCCATTTGGGAAGCCGGCTGTGCAGACCCCAGGATGCCTCAGACCACAGACCTCCTATCAGCACCCTGAGCCCAGCTGAAATGTGGCTATCAAATTGTACTTTCGATGGGGGTCATTTCAAGAGACAGCCTCAAACTTGCTCTTAAATGGAGACTTTCAGGAAAAAGTTCCTGCTTCTCTCTGTACCAGGAATGCTTTTACTTCTCCTGAGCACTTCTTTTCCATCTTGAAGACACAGATGGCTGTGCCCCACCAGGCTGCCTCCCTCTCACTGCCAGCAAGAAAGTGTACCAGTGTTGTCAACCTTGCCTACACATTAGAACCACCTGGGGGGCTTAAAAAATACCAGTGGCTGCGCAAAGTCCTGGAGATGCTAGTCTGCTTGCTCTGCAGTCCAGTCCTGGCATTTCTCAGAGTGCCAAGGCACGGGAGGGCTGGGGCACTTAGCTTATCTCTGCATTTGCAGCCCCACTTGGCAGCTTTACAAGAATATAGTTCAGTGAGGTTTACATTATACAGTTGACCCCTTTATCTGTGGGGTTATGTTCCACACACAGCAAAATAGCCAAGTAAGACTGGAAATAAATCAGGGGTTCCACACCCCTTCTCCCATCAAATCCTAGCCCAAAGGTCCTGTGTTTTTGACTAGCACACAACATAATACAGGATATGAATACAGACTGCTAAATGAAATATTAAATAGGAAATTAAATAAATAAGAAAGTAAAGGACTCAGGAGAGAAAAAAACACCCACAGCTGCATGTAATTTGAGCAGGGGATGTAGCTAATTCCCCCAGCACCATCTCTGGGCTTCCACCGGTCATCAATAAGCACAGAGGAGTTCCATGGTTTACATTCACCCTCCAGAAGCTTGCCACTAAGCCAGCGTGACCCAAGCATCACATTCCATGGTGATGAATCTCAACTCACCTTTTCTCCATGGCATCAGCGGCCCAGAGACATCCCTCACTCAGTTTCTAAGCTCTGGAGCTAGAACTACTGGAACATGCCCATCTGGCAAGCAGTCCTTGCTGCCAGGAAACACTGGACAGCTGCCCCTGGCAGGAATCTGCACACTGCTTGGTAGCCTTCCTCCCTCCCGGCTGGGCAGAGAAGACAGCCTGGCAGGCAGGAACCACTGGGAGCCATCATGCCATAAAGTAGTAGGCATGGGGTTTGGTGTCCAGAGGTGTCCCTGTCCTGGGTGCCAGTCCTTCAGCAAGTCAGTCACCCTGATAAGCTTCTGCTTCCTTTGATGTGAAAGGAGGGTGATACTAATATGTCTCTCACAAGACTGTTGGCAGGATAAAAGAGCAGTAAGTATAAAGGGCCTTATAAACTGTAAAGAGTCTGACAGGCCTGTAAATGAGTGTCTTCTTGGTGTCTGTTTGTACCCACACCACCCAGCATGTCCTTGAATCAGAGGGGCCACAAGTAGACCTCCCTGACTGTGTTCAGGGCATTCATCCCCATCTAGTTAAGGAGACTGACCTCTCTGAGCTTAAATCCCTTACAGGGACACTTCTGAACTTCTAAGAAGGAAGGACACTCCTAAACCGGTTGAACTTGGCCGTTTTACAATGCCTGGAAGCA
>NW_006442124.1:734653-753264 GCF_000325575.1 Pteropus alecto | reverse complement strand
GAGACAGAGAGAGACAGAGAGAGACAGAGACAGACCTCCAGAGCCACCAGCAAGTTCCCCAAAAAGGGATCTGAACAACCTCTATCCTGCTCCAAACATGAATAAAATCGAACAAACAAAAAAGAACCCCACAGATTAAACCGCCATCACCTTCCTACACAAGTTGACGGCCAAGGGCAATTTAGAAAACACGCTTTCTACGCGCTGCAGAAGAAAAGCTGACATCGCGAAGATGTCCAAGCCACAGTCAGGCCCCCACGCGCGACCCAGCCCCGCCAGCTCCAGCGTTCTCCTACCTCGATGAGTCCCGTGGGGCGTGCGGGGTCGCAGCCCGCCCTGCCCGCCGCCCAGGATACAGAGCGAGGGTGCTCCGGGCTCGGCGCACGGCCGTCACATTCCCGCCGGTTCTAGGGGCGCTGGCCGGGCCGCGCTCGCTCCTCCGGCCGCCACCGCTCGCTCCCAGCGGGCTCAGGGCCGCGAGCACCAGCAGCGCCCGCCTTGCGCGCCGGGACTGCGGGGCGCGGCTCCGGCTCCAGCCCCGACGGCGCGGGGGCGGGCAGCTGGGCGGAGACCGCTCTGCAGGGACAGACTGCGGGCTGCGAGTCAGCTGGCCTGATGCCCCACCCCCGCCCGGATCTCTACACCACGCTGCCCTGAGCCCGGCATTCCCGTGGGGCCCGCGCTCCACTGGGCACTGGGAGGCTGCCGCACACTCCCAAACCACGACCCAGCTCCTGGAGGGACAACGACAGCAATGCCACCCAAAGAGAGTTGAGACTACTCACGTAGACATCGCGACCTGGCTGCAACCCAGCGGTGGGGTCCTGGACATGAGACCCCGAGGCAAACACACTTTTGTACCCAGAGCCTGAGAGAAGAGACACCGTCCTAGATCTCTCAGACTGACTGGCTCAGTGAACTTGAACAAGTCACTCACTTCTTTGTACGTCCGTTTCCTCTTCTGTGAAGGGGATCATAATGGCTCCCATCTCACGGAATGTTTGGGAAGATTAAATGAGCAGTTACTGTAAACCACTGCCTGGCACAGAGTCGATACTACACTAGAGTCACCTGACGCTTTTATTGTTATTGCTATGCGCCCAAATGAAAAAGCAGCTTAGAGGTGGTACAACTTTGATATCAGGCTTCTTGGCCAGACCAGGTATTATAAGTTTCAGCTTAAAACCCACTTACCCCTACCAGCTCATTTTGCAAATGAGAGTTTGTTCTTACTCAGAGAAATGCCACGATGAATGGCCAGGTTCACAGTGCAGGGAGGGAAGGATGCCCAGGTCCTGGCAGTGGCTGGCTGGCTTGGGCTCCAAGCCCAACAGCCAGGAGCTTGAAGCTTGCTCTTCCTCTGCCACTTTGTGCCTCCAACAAGTGACTGGAGCTAAGCTTGTTTGGAGGACTTACTGGACCATCTTTGGAGGAGGCACTGAATAAATAAATGTTTGCTTCCTTCCTAACAGAACACACCATCCCTTACTGTATTCCTTCCAGGCTGGGCAGGCGCTTATTTCCCTACCCTATCCCTTGATATCTCCAAGGGATTGAGGTACACTGGGCCACCCCACATAATTCTGGGCTGGAAGAAAGCATAAAGGAATAAGCCACAATAATTGTCAGCCCCAACGCTGCCTTGTGGCCTGGCATGTTGACTGTTATCCTTTTTTTTTTTTTTTTTTTTTTTTAATCTAGTTTCAACGCTCTTATGGTTCCTCATTCTCAGGGGCACAGACTCAAATCTGAATCAGAAGTTCCATCTCTTAGTGTCCCTTTTTAGAGTGCTGGTTCTCAAAACCTTGACTACACACAAGGATTCCTGGGGCAGATCTGGACCAGCACTGTTACTATCTTCAAGCCATGTCACAACCTCTGGGACTGGAGCCCAAATGCCACTGTTTGTAAAGCTCCCAGCCAATTCCCCTATGCAGCCAGGGTTGTAAACAACTGTCCCTTGGAGCCCCCCAGTGGTGCCCTAATTTAGAACCCTTCACCTGAAGCTGCTTCGATGCAGTGCTTCCAAGTCAATGAATCCTAAAAGAGGTGGGCTTGCCCCAACGGTGCAGAGCTAGCCCAGAAGCTGTATGTTGGTGAACATAAATTCATCTTACTGTTTAGGTAATGAAGGTTTTTAAATAGTTTTCAAGTAGCAAGTAAAATTGATTTGTGCAATAAAATAATAAGGAAATAAAAATTACACTTATCTTTTATTTTTCTTTACATTCTGATGCCTCACACCCACCCTTACTCCAACTGCCCTGTTAAAAACATGGGCACCTAGACCCAGGTAGGATTCTCAAGCACCTTCTCCCTACAAATGGGGATGGGGTTTGAAGACCTCCCCACCCATAACCACTCTTCTGTCTGGGACCTTGAATTCACCTCCACCCTCACTCAACCATGCTGACCACTTTCCCTGACTCTCCTCCCTTCGTTTCCTTTCCTAGGTAACTTAGGTGTCCACCTGTCTTGCTCCACTCCCTGGGTTGGAGGCTTCATGAGGGGCAGACTGTTACTCCTATGTCATTCTGTGCCCTGGTCTCAGCATCACACAAATGCTCTGAATGTGAGTGTGTGCTTCAGTGTAAGACACATCACTTCTTGAAGATGGTAACAGTTGTTGGACAAAAACTTATGGGTAACAGAAATACCATCTGTAGACTCAGGACACCTTCTAGATTGTGCCTCCCTCACTACTGTCTCACCTCTAAAACTCTTCATTTGAAAGACTTGACTGTCTGCTACCCCTGGGACATCTTCTTTAAGAGACTATACTCCTTGAGCGTTTTCAGTCTTCCCCTACATGTCAAGCTGCTCAGATCATGGAACCCTCTTAGGTATTTCTCATAATGCACATGAAACAAAGTCATGTTGACCGGTCTAAAATGATCTGATGATCTGAAACATAAAACATTTCCTGTGGCTTATGCGACAGGACATTTTGAAGGATTGTCCATTATAAACATGAACACTGGCTTGAAAACTTTCAAGAGGAAGCATTTTGGGGCTTGTTTTATTGAATTCCTCAAAGCCATAGTGTTGGAGAACTTTGAACATAGAGTTTAGATTATAAACCACTGAGTTTAAAAGAATCTATGGTAATGTAAAGATATGGGTTTTCCCACTCGAAGGAGCAGAGTTGACCAACAGCTGGGGAGAAGAACAGAGTAGAGCTGACGGTGTTTATCAACCCTGAAAAGTCTCTCAGAGATGGCACAGTGCCGCCATTCTCCAGCACCTCCAAACAAGAGGAACCCTGGCCTCCTCCTGAGACAGGAGACTGATGGGAATCCTGGAAGAGAGGGGCATTATTGGGATCCCCAGGGCATAACACTTGACACTACCAATGTCATTCTAAAGTCCTGTGTCCAGCATGGTCTGGGTCAAGGCACAGTCCTGACAGAGGAACTGCCTGAGCTTCAGAACAAGCTATTTAACCAATTCCACTGCTTTCCAGGGTATTCAGAGTCTCCAAGTCCTTAAAGGGGACTGCAAAAGGGCTGAGCAGACCAACATCGAGAAGAGCCCTTGTCGGTGAGCAGTGATGTCAGCTGAGGTCTGCAAGGCCTTTGGTGTGATGCTGAGACCAGGGCAGAGAGTGATGTAGGAGTAACAGACCTGGCTCTCCCTGGAGGCCAAGATGAGGCTTAAGCTGCCCATGCCCTTCGCCTCCACCACCACCAAAGAACTCAGTGACCACCCAGAGACAAAAAGGGCTTTGGAAAAGGAAGAATTCTGAATAGATTGTGCTGGGTCCCCAAAGAGACTGAATCTTGAACCAGTGGAGGCTCAACAACACTGAAATGGCAAGATTTTTTTTTTTCCTGGCCTAGATGGAAATGAGGATTCATGAGCTAAATTGATTTTAATTGTGGGAAATAAAAAAGATTACATTCTTGCACACAGAATTGCAAGAAAGCAATTCTGTGATTCTTGCTAAGTCTATTTTTTGATATTTATGAAACTGCCAGTAACCGCTCACAGAACCACAGTGTTCCCTGAGATAGATTTAAAAACCACTGTCCTAGATGGACTTCCTTCTACAGCCTCATTTTCTGAACCTTTTACACATTTTCCATCTACTGACCTCCAAAAAACCACTTTTTTAAATCTATGTATCTTATTACTTCTCATCACTTCAACTTCTCAGTTTTTATCAACTCAACACTCTTTATTTCTCCTAGTAGTTGTATGTGGACTTTTAGGATCATCTTTCTATTCAGACTCCTCTGATTGTGCAAGACCTGGACAAGTCAGAAAGCCACATGTGTACTGGATGTGAGAGCTGTTGAGAAAGTGTAAAATATGATAGATTGCCATGGGCAATGGACTATTTCTTCACCTCTTTGGGAGATGAGCAAGAAAAGACGGACATGGCAGGCAGCCCTGCCAACATTTGTTCTAATTGCAGCTTTAATCATGCTCAGTGAGGCAAATGACTGAAAGAAGTGTCTTGCACCAGGTTTTCCTCATGCTAATACGGAAACAGCACAGCAAGTTCCAGAGGAGAATGAATTGGGATCCTCAAAGAACCTTTGCACCTAACAGAACTGGACTGGTGGCCTCTTTCTTATGCCATCTGTCTTTCATATGATGACTGCTTTGACACTTGAAACTTAAAGCACCAAACCATCCATCACCAAGCAAAAGGCAGCCATTACCAGCTTACCCACGTCATCCAAGAAAGGCCCATCACAACCTCTGTGCTTAGTCGTATGTGAGACACATAGAAGTATTGCCTTCTTTATATTCATTTCTAAATATAATGTTTTTTCCCTTGTAATTCTACAGTTTCACCGTCTTTGGTTCTCTTCAAGTTTCTGTAATTCTAAGTTTTGTCACTTTCCCTTTTCCACAAGCACCTACCAAAATCCAGACTTTCATGTTTCAGCCTTTCAGTTCTTTGATCCTTTATGAACATAACTGCCAATTTATTTTCTCTAAGTTGTTTCCTTTTAATATAATAGATTAAAGATGGCTGTAAATTCTTTGCTCCTCCTTCAATTAGGAGGTGAAGTCTCATCACCTCCCTTGAAAACTGCGCTAGCCTCAGTGACTTAACACAACCAATTTCAACCAATAGAATGAGGTAGAATTGACTTTTAGGGACTTCTGAGGCCAGATATTCAAAAACCTTCCAGTTTCTTCCTGGGCTTCTTGGAATATTCATTCTTGGTGCCCAAAGCTGCCATGTAAGAAGTATTACTATCCTAAGCTGCTGTACTATCAGAAATCCCAAGCCACGTGGAGGCCACATGGAAGTATGCCAGTCCGCAGCCCCAGCTGACAGCCAGAACCAACTCCAGGCATGGGAGCACGCCATCTTGGATATCAAGTCTGTCGACCCTAACCAGCAGCTTTCCAACTACGTCCATAGGAGAGGCCCCAAAGGAGAACCACCCAGCAGAGTCTCATCAACCCACAGAACCATGAACAATAATAATACATTATTGTTTTAAGTCACTGAGTTTGTTGATAAGCAAAGCAATGATCATACTCAAAAATGTGTCATGATTCTCCATGGCCCATCCTGTACCATATAGAATCAGCCTAGCAAGCAAGGTATCTCAGAATTAAATGGCAGCATCACCTGTGAACACTGCCCAGAGGTATGGAGGACTTCCTTGACATTATTATTATGATTATCTCACCAGCAAACAAAGGAGAAATGAGAGCTAGGACTTGGTCAAAGAGATTTATCTGTACACACTCTTAGAATATTTAGACGCAAGCATTTTTAGAATAAAAGAAGAAGTAGCTCTAACCTTATACTTTTCAGCAAATGCTAACTACAGGAATGATTTAGTGTCTAGTGTTATTATTCAATGATTTTCCAAGAAGCAGTGCAACCCGTGAGAAGTAAGCCTCCACCAGCAAAAATACTTGGGAGAGTAAAAAGCAAGTCACTACTTCTGACAACAAAAGCAGAAGAAAAATCTGGTCAGACTCGGGAATGCCATATTTATTGAATTACTTACCTAATGTCCAAAGATTATGTTAACACTTAACACTTCCTCTTTCTCATCTTTCCTTTGAACAAATAACTGGGCGATACCTTAGCAGCAGGTGAACTTCTATCCAACAGTAATTGCATGACTGCCCTGAGAGAGACAGGAATCGGGAAAGCTCTCTGCCTTGGGTTCAAGGGATGGAAGAAGAGTACATAGTAGCACTGATTCCTTCTTTGCCTCTCACATCCTCATAAGTAAATCACTGAATTAAGAGCCTGGATGGTGGGTGCTGATCTGTTTCTACTCTGGGTTAGTTAGACCTGTTGATGACCTCAGCTTACGATCTAGAATGCAGCTGGTATTGTCCTCAGAGGAGGCCAATGCCACTGGGCCTTGAGTAGCAAAAGCGGAAGCCTATTGTCTCAATTCCCCAATAGCAGCGTAAAGATTCGGGATCCAGATTGGACCAGACTTTCGGTAGGAAACACAGATCTCTTGAGTGTGATTTATGCATGGGCTCTCAGAAGGTGGCTCCAAGGATTCTCTCTCATATTCCTCTAGATCCGCCCTCTCCAATAGGTGTAGCTTCTAGAAACATGAAGCTATTTAAATATTTAAAATTAAATAAAATTAAAAACCCAGTTCCTTAGTCACACTAGCCACACATCACTACTGGCTACCATATTGAACAGCCCAGCCATAGACATCTCTACCACTGCGAACTGTTCTAATGGACATTGCTGCTCTAAAATTTAGACAATTCAGGGCCTCTGGAACAGGCATCATTCTCCAGCTAGCTAGTTTTCATCTAGAATAGATATTCTGCTCATTTTACATTTATACCTGAACAGAAATCTTCTTCACACCTTCCCCTTTTCTTTCGATCAACCATGTTTTCATTCAGTCTGTCTTTCATTGTTCAGCTAAATCATACCTGCTCATACTTTCCCTCATGAGAAATATTGGTCTGTAGTTTTTCCTCTTGTAATCTCCTGTTTGGTTTTGATATCCAAGTAATGCTAGCCTCGTAGAGTTGGGAAGAACTCATGAGTTGGAAAGAATTTACTCCTCCTCAATTTTCTGGAAGAGTTCGTATGGAATTGATATAATTTCTCCCTTAAGTGTTTGATAGAATTCACCAAGAAAGTTATTTGGGCCTAAAGTTTTCTTTGTGGAAAGATTTTTAACTACAAATTCAATTTCTTTAATAGATAGAGGGCTATTCAAGTTATCTATTTCTTCTTGAGTATCTTTCAAAGAATTTATCCATTTCACTTCAGTGCCAATGCTTTTTTGCGTAATTTTGTTCCTAACATTCTGTTATTATTCTTTCAAAATTTGTAGTGTAGTGCAGTGATATCATCTAATTCCTACTATTGATGTTTCTGTCTCTGTCTTTTATTCTTAATCATTCTGGCTAAAGATTTGTTAATTTTATTGATCTTCTCAAAGAATCAGCTTTTAGTGTCCTTGATTTTCTCTATTGTATTTTTGTTTTCTACTTAATTGTTTTCTGTTTCAATCTGTCTTATTTCTCTTTGCAGATCTGAAGTTTTCTTGTTACAGCTGTGTGCTCTCCAACATTCTTCCCATGAACTGGAGCTGCCTCAGACACCCTTGGCTCTCAGCTCTGTCTCATCAATTCAGGAAGTTTGCTGAGTTGTGCTTGGGTCCCCCTTCCCTATGGAAATGGATGGACACTCTTCCATGGCCTGGCAACTCTCAAGTTAATAAGCAGAAGCAATTGTAGGGCTCACCTCATTTGGTTCCTATCTCTTAGAGATCACTCTCCTTCGCTGGCTGATGTCCAACATCTTAAATGCCCTAGTTTCATGTATTTTACACAATTTGGGAGGTTGTCTCTGATGCAAAAGTGAATCCAGGCCCTATTGTTCAATCTTGGTTTGTAGCAGAAGTCTGCTACATAGTTTCTGAAGTTCATAAATATGACAGTCAGCCGTAACCATATCAAAAATTTTTTGCACATCGCAAAAAGTTTTTAATTTTAGTTGGAAAAGTTTTGAAATATTTATAAAACATAACACAGAATTAATAAATGTTGGCCAAATCCAGGCTTTTTTTTTTTTTTGTGACGAGGGTGGGATTCGAACCTAAGGACCAAGACTTTTGAGGAAGTAAATTGTGAATGACATCAGGTAAAGGACAACTTTGGTCCTAGAGGCAGAGGAGCCAGTTGTGAGGCACTAGCCTGAATGGAAAAACTCTCAAGCTTGCGCCACTTGACTTAGAAAGGAAAGAACAATTGTGAAGGAAAGAGAGATAGAAAGAAGGAAAGGAATGATGGAGGAAAGAAGGGAAGGGAAAAATGGAAGAAGGGAGAACTATGAAGTCTAAAGAGCCCAATCCTCTATCTCCAAGTTTGCCAAACCCAAGACTTTTGAAGGACAAATTATTAGCAATTGTGATTGCTTGAATACAGGCATCCTGAAGGAGAAGTTGAGAGGAAATTCTAAAAGTATTTTAAAAATGTTAAGGAGAAAAAGTTATTCTACATGAGTGACTCTCAAAGGTCCCTAAGACCCTTTCAGGGGCCCACAAGGTCAAAACTACTTTGAAAATAATTTAAGGATGGTGTGTGCCTTCTTCACACACATTCTCTCATGAGTGTACATTTTTGGAAGCTAAATGATGTATTTCTAATTTTTTTGTTTTCAAAATATAATTATTTTTACAAAAATAGATGTTATTTCTGTTAACAGGTAATGCATTCATTGTTACTCTTAAATGATCAATAAAAATTTATTTTATTATTGATACAAATAAATCTCTTTAAAGTTCTCAATAATTTTTAAAAGTGTATAGAGACCCTTAAAATGAAAAACAGCCTAAAGTATGTAGTAGCTGCCATAGGTTGGAGCCCAGCTATGCAGTGCTGAGCAAGTCACTGAACTTCTGTGTCTCAGTTTCCTTAACGGTAGATTTAATGTTATTAATAGTCCCCACTTTATTGGATTGTTGTGAGAACTGAATAAATTAATATGTAAAAAGCAGTTAAAAATCATCTGACACATAGTCAATGGCAGAGATATTCGTTATATGCCATACATTAGTGATGTTCGGGGAAACTACTCAAGCTTTTCGAACCTATGAAATGGATATAAAAATTCCTGCCCAGTTACTTTGGAGAGTTATTGAGAAAATTACAGATAATTAACGTACCTGACAGTATTTTAACTGAATCATATTATACAAATAAGCAAATATTACTGAAGCTGTATTAGACATAAACTCCTAATGTGATGTCATTTTGGAACGGGGAGTTTTCTGGCAAAGAGTAGATTGGTATTTCTGGCTAAAAGAGTCACACTAGTCACCACAGCTGCTAAATTCCTCATTCCAAAAAGATCAAACAAAACATACATTTAAAAAGCAGGGTATTTCTACACACTCACTCAAGTCTAAAGCAACCAAGTGTGAAATGTATAAATAACTTGGTGTCTGAGTGATAGGACAGTAAATTTAAGTCAATATCGTGAAGAATTATCAGGAACTGAAATCTAAATGGTAGTCAAAGATAACGAGAAACTTCAAGGAAATAAAAGGTCAGCTTGCAACCAGAAGTTTCTCAATATTCCTTACGTAAACACAGAAATTTAATTACTACCATGCCGAAGTGGTTCTGTTTCTCTTTGTTTTTCATTGTTGAATCATTTCCTGTCTTGACAAAGGCAATACCTCTTTTCCATTCTCCCTACACTTCTAAACTTCAGATCACTATTGCGAAAGCAATCCCCCTCCTCATTGCAAAATAGGTATCCCAAGCCATTAAATGTCACACGCACACATGTATATGTGCACACACACGCACATGCACACACATGTCTACCATATCTGAAGTCCTTATTGGTATTTCATAGCTCGTGTCATTATCTAGCTTACTGTATTACTTTGTGATCTTGTTCATTAACCGTTTGCCTCTACTATAATGTGAACACCATGAAGGTAGAGTTTTGTTCTATTTTGTTCACTATTGTATTATCACTGTCTGGAAGAAAGCCTGCATGTGCTAAGTGCATTTTAAATAATTTATAGGAGGGAGGGAAGGAAGGAGAAGGGGAGGAATCATTTTACTCTGCACATTGAAAGTCCTTGCACTTGATTTCAGTAGTTTTCGACCTTTCCATTCAATAATACCTCATTTTCTTTGCCCCAATTCGTTTTCACAACCAGTTATCATCCTCTTGGCCATGTTTATTTTGTCTCCCCATGCCCTATCAATGCATATATGCGGGCCTTTAGTTTTAGGATAACTTATCTGTCCTGGATCCTTCCAAAGTAGGTAGGGAGCTGACTCAGCGAAAGGGACATCAAAAGATGGAGACCTGGAGCAAAGTGTTTCTCGCCTGAACATGGGAGGGAGCAGAGCAAAGAAAGCCAAAGCCCAACTCATCAATCAGCCATCTCCAAGGCTGCCACACCCAAAGGCCCAGAAGAGGTATTTACATAGGAGCTTAGACCAGCGGCTTCAATTCATGGCTTGTCTTTTGGGCGAATAATTGGACTGGGAAGAGAACTGACACTAAAGCCCCCCTCCTTCAAACCCAGGTTTGAAGATGGCCTTACCTGTGGAGTCACTTGTCTCTAAGGCTTGGCTCTCATCATACAGACCCTGGAATTCAGGCCTCTCAGCATCTTAAACTCATAATGTTCTTATGAGACAGATGTGTAAGTCTAGAAGGGAATTTCAACTTCTCAGTTTAAAATAAAACCTATCACTGCCAAAGGAACAAGTTGTTGCTATTCACTCACAGCATGTTTTCTTCTCCAGGAAGGACACATTGGGAAACCAAGATGCCTTCAGAAGTTGTCTTAATGATCAAGGAATGAGGCAGGAGTGGGATCCTAGTGCTTAACACCATCAGTCTCAGAGGCCTTCATCCTCACCCTGCACCAAGGCCTCTCAGGTGCTGTGACTTCATGGTCTGAGAGGGCACTGTCCCATTATCTGGGAGGCCTTATGTCTTGCTCCATAGCAGGCCAGGCCTCTTTGAGATGGACACATTTTTTTCTTTAGCTATATTCCAGAGCATAGCATAGAAGCCAGTTCATTGCAGTAAGGCGGTCCAGTCTTACTTCTAGTGATTCAAAGGGTGATCTTCTGTGCTGGGAATCACATGTTTTGAACATATGAAACAAATGTGTGTTCTTTCCTGGTCACCCTTTAATTATTTCTGGTTGCCCAGTGGCTTCATACCTTGGAAGGAGAAGCACCCATTACTTCAGGGAGCAGAAGATGGAGGAAAGAACAAAGAAGCTAATGCTGGTGTTTAAACTTCAGAAGAGAGTTTAAGTCCATGCTTAAACTCTCAATAGCTTAAGCTAAAATGTTATTAATTGTAATATGCACAATGGGAAAAAAAAAGTGCTGCCAAGTAACTATGACCTATCATCTATTAATAGATGAAAATATGTGGTGAAAAACTGTGCCAGGTACAGAGAGAAAAGGAGTTTATTTGGAATGCATTAAACTGAGCTTTACATCCCAAGGGTCAAGGATCAAGACTGGACTCATAAGCCAAAGAATAAGCAAGGCTAGACCGGGACAGTGGGCAGTGGAGCTCATTTGCCACGTAGCTGGGGCACGGAAGATGTCCTGTGACTGACAGGAAGAGCCCACAGAAGGAGGCAAAGGAGGAAGCAGGAGCTTAGCTCTCATGGCAAAGTCTGGAAGAGGGGGTAGAAACCTGTGGTCACTGAGAACAGTAAGAAGCAGAACTGAGAAACTATACACATGCAAATTTTATCTAGAAAAATGCTAGCCTGCTCCTAAAGAAAACACTAGGACCAAGTATAGAAAGTCTGCTAATGTGATTTCACCTATTTCTTCCAATGGGAGAAAAAAATGAACCCAAGATGTTTGGAAGACACAAACGTTTTTTTGTACCCTCTAACCTAACACAGTGCAAAGCACTTCATGAATACTTTTTAATACTTTAAAATCACACTTAAACAAAGTGATTGCAACTCCAGGAAATCGATCTCTATCTAGTCCCCTTTCTGCATCACTAGCAGCATTTATAGACTTTCTTATAAAGAAAATTCCCAAAATACACCTAGGAGCACTGAGATGTAATAAAATTAATCCAGAAACATCATTTACAGAAGTGCATTGGCCATTTACACCAAAACCTGGCTGACCTTTATATTTTATATTTGTTATTTTGAAAAGAAGGGAGAAAAGAAGCAGTTACCATATTTACTGAAGAGTCAATGTGGCAAAAATCATTAAGTAATGCCGTGCTCACCATCAAACCTCTTAATGGCTGCACGATCTTTTCAGACTCAGAGTTTTCACTGTTACTGATAGAGACACCACCATTCTGTGTGTGAGAAGAGGGGAAAGCTCTTCAATTTCTTCCTCAAGAGGGCTGGGGAGGGACAAGGAAAGTGTTCGAAGTTAGAGAAAAGGGAAGAGATGAATAAGGCAACAACTAGAAAAAGTCTGAACCACCCCATGCAATAAACCCAATGAAAACCGACGTGTGTAACCTCACAGGCTTCTTGTCCACCCTGACAAACCACAGCATTAGAAACAATATGCTTTTCTTCCACACAATCCAGACTAGCCAGATAAAGAGTGCTGGGCAATCTCGGACTTACCCTGTTCTTTAGTTTTCGCCATCAAAACCTTCCAGGCAGGGTTGCCCACTGCCTCCAGGATAAACCCCAGACAACTGGATCTCACGTTCCAGACCCACCTTGATCTCCCTGGATCCTACCTTTTAGACAGTTTCCCTCCTGGCCCTTGATGCTTCTTGGCTTCGGTCAAACACCACCCCAATCCCCTTGATGGTTCCCCATCACTGACTCTTCCCTCTACCCAGAATGTTGTCTGTCCATCTTTCTCCTCCAACTCAGTTCCCTCCTCCTCATCCTTGCAAACCCACCCTAAATTCTGATACTCCTTCCAAGGCGTGTGCTAGGTCTTCTCACCCCTTTGACTGGGCGAAAAGTCAGTTATCTCCCCTCTCTGAACCGTGGGCTTCACCTTCCCCTCCCGATGGCATGGGCAACCCCCATTTTGCAGCATTTCAGTTCTCTCCCCGATACACAGTCCAATGCTTAAAGCCTGGCTCTTTCTCCTTAGCTTGAACAGAGCAAATGTTTAAAGCTCTGCCAATTGAATGAAAGTGACTACATTTACATGGCAGCTGATCCTTTAACAAGGTTTGAACTGCATGAGGCCACTTATACGCAGATTCTTTTCCAAAAAATACTGTAAGTATATTTTCTCTTGATTATGATAGCATTTTCATTTCTCTAGCATACTTTATTATAAGAATACATACAATATGTAATATAACATATAAAATATGAATTGACTGTTTATGTTATCAGTAAGGCTTCCGGTCAACAGCAGGTTTGTAAGTGTTAGGTTTGTAAGTGTCAAAAAATTATATATGGAGGATGCAGGGGTAGTGCCCCAACCCCCACATTGTTCAAGGGCCAGCTGTTCTTATGCCCACCATGCCTTAGAAAATTCAAACCACACTGACAAGATAGAGAGCCTTTGATAACTTGCAGAGATGAGGTTCTCTGGGAAAAGTCCACCAGCAGGCAGGATTTGGCAATCTCTCAGGATAGCCTTGTTCTAGCCAGCCTCTTTTTTACTTGATAAGTTACTGAATTCATGGCTGTCTACTTCCTGGGTCAGTGGTTCTCAATCCACATTATACCAGCTACACAGTATAATCACCTTGAGAGTTTTTTAAAATTTTTATGCCAAGGCAGCATCCCAGACCAACTGCATCACAACCTCTTGGGGTGTGGGGAGCAGGCATTAGTATTTTCTAAGGCTCCTCAGGTGATTTCCATACACAGCCAGGATTGACAATTGCTGGCCTAGATCACAGAGGGATCAAAGTCAGGAGCGGTTTGTTCGGTTTGTACGTAATGCAGTGGGTTCACTAATGCAGCAGCACTCCTTTTCTACGCTGACCCGGCAGACCAGGACCAGGCCAAGAAAGAGCTCAGCTCCAGGGCCTCGTCCACATGCAGCAGGTTGGCCTGGAACAACGACTTACGATCTGGACCTCAGTTCCAGACTAAAAGAAGTACCTGTGTTCACTGCCCACCCTACCCTTCCCCACCAGCACTTCTCACTTGTCTATGAGTCTAGATTCTGTACACTATGTCACACTGCCTTATGAAATTCTTTTAAAATTTCAACCAGGAAAAAAAAAAAAAACTTAATTCTGATCTTGCAGTTAAATAAATCTCAGAATTTGAGGTCAATGATAAGTATTCAAGCACAGTGAGTGGTGTTGGGTTTAATTTCTCACGTACTGCAATAGCAAAAATGTAACCTCCTTTCTCCCTATGAGTCAGCTCAATAACCCACTGAGTTAATCTAGAGAAATGCTTAAACCTTGAGGGAGATTTATTCAAAAGAGGTAGTCATGGAAAGTTCAAACGAGACTTTTGAAGTCAAGTCTAAGTACACATTCTATCACCACTGACTACGATCATATATTTTTTCCCCAGGAAAGAAATCCTGTGAATCTTTGCCAATAGTTTTACAGATTATCCTCTCTTTGTTTTGATTGTTTTGTTTCCAGCTTTATTAAAATATAGTTCTCATATAACATAACGTCAGTTTAGGGTGTACGTGTTCACTGGGTACATTTACTATTGCAATGTGATTGCCACCACAGCACTAGCTAACATCTCCATTGCATCATATAACCACCACCTCTTGTGGGTGGTGAGAATATTTAAGATCTATTCTCTTTGCAACTATCAAGTATATAACATAGTATTATTAGCTATAATCACCATGCTGCGTATTAGAACCCCCAACTTGCTAACCTTGTATCCTTTGGCCATCTCCCCATTTTTTCCACCTTCAGCCCCTAGTCACGCCACTCCAGTCTTTATTTCTCTGAGTTCAGCTGTTTTAGATTCCACATATAAGTGATGTTACATGTCTTTCTCTGTCTGGCTTATTTCACTTAGCATAATGCCCTCATGTTCCATCTATGTTGTTGCAAATGTCAGGATTTCCTTCTCTCTTGTGGCTGAATAATATTCCAAGATATATATATATCTCACCTACTTTATCCATTTATCCATTGACAGACATTTAGGTTTTGTTCGTATCTTGGCTACCAGAGAAATATCTACCCGGTCCCTATTATACTTGTATTGATCTTAGCTTGTTATTATACATATATTACACTTGTATTGATTTTAGCTCAAATCTTACCTACTAGTCATTTCAGAGGCTAGAATACAAGCTTTGCACATAATATCTTTTTTAAAAATTAGCTTACAGGTACATGTGCTAATTTGGACGATAAATTCCTATCAGAGGTGGTGGAAAGAAGCCTTAATCGTATGCTTTGGCATTCAAGCAGATATGACTGCTCCAACGACATCTTAAAGAGAACTATTCTATAAATTAGCATTTCCCATCTTCAAATCTCCTTAGAATTTTGCACTATGAAATATAAAGACATTTAGGGATCCAGCAGACCCACGTCCAAATCCTGACTCTGCTATTCACTTGCTACCATCGTGAGAAGTAGCCTGCTATCTTGGGGCCTCAATTCCTTCAGAACAAATTGAAAATAATAAAAACCCATGCAAGGAACACATGTAATATCTGCAAAGCACCCAGACCTCACTGGAAGGGGATGGATGGCAGCTGGCACCTGTGCAGAAGGGCTCTGCTCTGTTGATACCTCCAACAGTTGGACAGAACAGCTGCTCAACAGCCTGGAGTAAAGAGATAAAAGGGCAAGAAGTAAAATTGCAGGTAATAAAAGGTCTAGTAAGAGTTACCCAGGATTTCCAGTCAAGTTCTACCCTCTCATTAACTCCGGGAATAGAATTAGGAAAGCCACATCAGTGTTGGGGCAGGGGGGCGGGGGGCGGTGAACTCATGGCTTTGGAATGTGTTGGCTTTGTGACCCACGTGGGAAAATGTTTGTATAAGTGACTGATGCAGCTACACTGTTAACTTCAGCCAAGAAGGATTGTGTTGTCAAGAGGATCAGCATGTTTATAAAAAAGACACAGGATAATTTGTAAGCGTGTTCACTTCCAATAATTTCCTTTCATATGATAAAGAAAAAAAGAGGCAAACTTTCTGCAAAAGACACAAACATGCAATTGCTTAGTTCTATAGCAATGTCATCATTCATTCATTGATTTTGGGGATGTCTGAAATCTTCAGAATCAAACATGTTAAAATCCTCATGAAATGTTAGTCTTTAAAGCAATCATACCATCATTGTGGACAGATTGAACATGGATAAAGGAAAACCAAAAGCCTAAAACCCTGTGAATCCTAAATATTTATTTCGACTATGATGAGCACAGATACATTTCAAGTTTTGTAAATATGATCTGGACTTTTCTTTTATAATCATCCCTTGGCAGCCCCTTTCACCTATTGTTATCATGTCATAACCACCCACCCTCGTGTTGTGTTCATCTGGGCAATTCCGTCTGAGTTAAACACCTGAGATTCACCTGCAGAGTCTCTTCTTCTCGGAAGCAAACCCTGCCCTCTTATCCCTGGACCAGGAGGATCCCTGAGATGTTCACTGATATAGCAGCCTTTCCACTTTCTGCCCAGATAGTCCTACATCCGTGAAAACCTGCATCCCTTACCACCTCTTCTGAGTGGACGATCGCCGAGGTCTTCATCCTAGACACCACACACATATGCGTGCACACACACACACACGCAGACACACACTTAACCCCCACTCTGTTCTGGCTACTCTGTTTTGATGACTTGTGCCATAGGGATGGGCCTGAGTGCCCAATCAACAATACTTTTTCTCAGTCCTCTATGTTTATTTATTCACAATATGGAAGCACCTCTCAGCTTAGAGCCTCACCATCTGGTTGGTCCAGTCCACACCCCTTCTAAGGGCCTTGCCAATGATACAGACTCCTAAGCAAAGAAGCCCCATAATAATGGAACCAGAGGGGCCAGAGGAAAAGAGGCTGCAATTTAGAGAGGGTCCTCTCCTGAGGGCATTAAAGGCTTAGGACTTTTGCTCTATCCTGGAGCACAGACACCCACGGCCTCCGAGTCCAGGGGCCAGTCCCAGCTCTGCCCTTTGCCCACTCTGTGGTCTTGTGGAAAGTTCTTGATTCTTCACCTCTAAAGTTAGGGAATAATCCTTCCCACACCTCCAGAGAAGCTACAGCCCCAAAGGGCTCCCCAGCACCAAGCAGGTCCCCGAGGCAGATTTGCACCTGGCTCACACTGCAAGGCCAAGGTTTTTATCTGGAACCCAGAAATGGCCGAGCCCTCTCTGCTGTCCCCTTCTTGCCTTCCTCTCCATTGCTGACCTTTGATTCTGTCTTAAAACTGACCATGAGCTACTTCGCATTTTCTTCATCTTTGTAATTTCCCTCCCACCTCCTCCTCCTCTCACCGTCTGCAGCACACGGGGCAGGGCTTAACCCAGACTGGACACTCCATAGTAATTTGTCTAAATGATCAATTAATTGAGTGATGTATGAGTTTATAAATGAGAAAGTTCTTCATAAACTGAGTTTTAATTCTGGGAGAGGTAGAATATATTTTTGCGGAACATTTCCATGGCCATATTTAGGCAAAAGCTTTTGTCGCTTGTCACACACACCGGAATTCAGGGCTGGGCAAGAGCGTGCCACGTGCTGGATGTCAGCCTTATACCCTGTGACAACCTTTTGTAGCAAATACAAAAACATCCTCCAGTGCTCGTGCACAGGAGCTGTGTCTCTCTAACATCATATAGGTGAGCATTTACGGTCTTTGAGATGAGACTTTACAGACTCTGCCACCATCTTCCCAGACTGTGGCTAAAGGCTACCTGAAATTCAGAAGAAAATCTGAACTCCTTGCAAGTGGTCCCAAATGCCCATGGTGATCTGGCCCTGCATCTGTCTCCCACTCACTTCCAACCTCTCCGCCACCCATGGACAGTCACATACAGACCCTCTCTCTGTTCCTCTAACACGGCCCTAATGCTGCTGGTTTCTCTGCCCTCAGCCCGTCTGCCTTACCCCTCGTCTCTCCCCCACCATGATGCCCCATCGCCAAGCTAACATAGATCTTGTCCCGTTGGTCACCGTCTCAACAGCCACCTGTCTCTTTTATAGTGTTATTGCTACATGTGCTACTCGAGTTGCTGCCGGACTGTTTTTTGTGAGCCCTGAAGGCAGCAGCCATATCTCCCTTCTGTACTGTGGCATCCCACAGTTAATTTGATGTGGTTAGCTTGAATGGGCCATTGGAAGCCCAGATAGCTGGTTAAACATTGCTTCTGGGTATGTCTGGTAGAGATTAGCATTTGAATTGGTGGACTGAATAAAGCAGATGGCCTTCCCCAGTGAGCGGGCCTCATCTAATCTGTAGAAGACCTAAGAATAACAAAAAGGCAAAGAAAGACTGGATTACCTCTGCCTGAATGCTTAAGCTGGAATGCTGATCTTCCCCTGCCCTTGCTGCTCCAGGTTCTCAGGCCTTCAGACCTGGATGGAGTGTCCAACAGTGGCTCTCTGGCTCTCAGGCCTTGGAAATACACCACTGGCTTTCTTCGGTCTGTGGCTTGCAGATGGCCAGTTGTGGGACTTATCCTTCATAACCGCATGAGCCAATAACTTACCATAAATTTCTTCCTATCCTAT
>NW_006442124.1:689105-734537 GCF_000325575.1 Pteropus alecto | reverse complement strand
AAAGAGATAGCTGAGAAAAGGATACCATTTGGTATCTTTACCAAATGGCCTTTTAAACTACGTGTCATCGATTCAAAAGTAAATAAACCATGTACTGTCTATTTAGAAGAAAAATTTTTAATTCCAAAATCTTACTGAAAAGTTTAACAGAAAAATAATTAAAATGCCTTTTTAAATTAGATTCTTACCTCTATTTTATAACTGGACTAACTAAGCAAAGAGAAGGTAGATAAATTGCCCAAGAGAAAACAGAGTTGTGTCCCCACACCCGAGCTAGCACTTGCCGTGCCCTCCCGGTCTCCTCGAGGCATTCTTAGGGCTTCTTTGGTGCAGAGTTGGGGCTTACTGGATAGGAAGTAAGAGGAAAGTGTCCCTGCGTATTGTAAACACTTATTGTGTGTGAGTCAGTGTGATAACTCGGATGGTCTTGCCAGGGAACATCTGGTCTGACAATCAACTCCAGGTGCCACTTCACACTGTCCCATGTACGTTCAGAAAGACTGAGGCTCAGTGTCCCCCTCGAACTCCCGAGAAAAGAAAGGACATGGCTGAGCTTCCAGGCTCAACACCTCCAAATGCAACGGAACTGAACTCTTAGCAACTTTGGATAGAAGAACATCAGCAGCCAGTTGTCCGGACCAGTGTGGCACATGGGCGAGGAAGCTAAACTGACTTGACGTAGATTGGTGGTTCTTTTATCCCCAGCTGGCACCTCTGGGCCATGTACTGAGCTTCTCCAAGTCTCAGTTTGTTTAGATCCTAGAGCTAGAATAATAACACTGATCTGGCAAGTTTGTGAAAAAGATTAGAAATGATGGATGTAAAGAACCCAGGAGAGTGCGTATTCTTTAGTGGGAGCACGATACATGGTGACCATACACCCAGGTGAGCAGCACAAATGTCACCATCCGTCCAAAACCCATGTGTCGTTGTCTCTAAAGATCAGTCAGTCCTACCCTCACCAATGTGCGGACTCAAGAGTAAGATTGTCTGAATCACAAATCCCCACTGCAGTCTCTAAAGATCAGTCAGTCCTACCCTCACCAATGGGAATCACGAATCCCCACTGCGCACCAACTACTGGTGTGACTAGGCAGATCATTGTCTTTAATCTGCAAAATAAGATGATAATAATGGCCACCTTATCTCTGAGGCACTTAGAACCAGGTCTCACACGTAGTAAGTGTTCTATTAAGTAATAGCCATCATCATTATTTATTCACTATCCAAGTTCAAACCATTCCTAAACGTCACTTTGGTTCTGATTTAACGCTGAGCTGAGGGTTAGAGTGAAAGTTCGTATTCCCTATAAAGCTTTTTGTGCTCACACCAAGTCCAGGTAAGCTTTCTCCTTATGAAAGCTGTGCTCTACATTTTCCTGGTTCTACCCTTGGCTTGTATTCATTTACTTAGTCTCCATGAAGAGCTTTAGAAGTTTACACGAAAGAAATAGAAACCAACCCAAACTAAACTAAACAAACAAAATAATCAATTTGCTTCCAGAAAAGCTCCATTTTTTTAATCTTCTGTAATTCTTTTTTGAGATATAGCTGTCTCTGCAGAGTTAGGTTAAAAATGTTCCTAGGTCCCTTCTTTTGAGCCTCCACAGGGTGTCAGACCTCAAACCAGGCCCTGGAGAGAGAAACACATACACATTAACAGTCCTTGCCTTTGAGGAGTTCTCATTGGAGGTCAGAGCAAAGCAAGTGGACAAAGACGATGCAATATGGGAAGAATCGCATATTGCCCTATATGCAAGCGAGAAAAAAAAAAAGAGCAACTAATATAAACTATTTTTAGCCTAAGTATGTCCATATGCTGCTAGAACACATTAAACACTGCTGAATCTGAGAGCCAAGAAATACATTGTAATATACTCACAACTTTTCAAATTTAGAATTATAAGACATTGTCAAAATTTCAGCATGAACCTCTCCCAACATGTATATTTTATAAAGTAAGAATAGAAATAGTAACACCATAGTAATAGTAACATTTTGTATTTTTACTTTTTCCTATTCAGAGAACTTTCCTCTATCTCATCTCTTCCTGTTCCCAGTTCATGCGAGGGCATGAAAAGTTGATCCTTATCTCTAAATTTTATAGGTGAAAAGGAGATAAAATCACAAATACTGAGGTTTGCCCTAGGTTGTTCAAACGGTAAAAACAAAAAAACAGAGCAAAAGCATCTGACTTACTGAGTGACAGCAAATGAGGTCAAAGGGCTCAGAAATCAGGTTGGCATAAGTTACTGTAACAGACACTCGCTTTGATAACAAGTAACCAAAAAGGCAAGAAACGGAACCCAAAGGAACAGAAAAGGAAGCCAGAGGTTTTACAAAGGGTTTCTTTAAAGCAAGTTAAGACAACAAAATAGCCTTTTCCAGTTTAACAGATTAGAACATTTTTAAAAAATTATAAAACCCAATTTTGGTGAAAATGTGGGAAAACGGTATTCATACAGGGTTGGAGGGGACACAAGTTAATAGCATTTTCCTACATTAATTTAGTAGCAGGGATCCTGAGCTTCAAAAATACTCATGTCTTTTGACCCCACAGAAGCTCTGGGGATCAAGCTCATAGAAATAATCCAGAAGCAATCCAAAGACTTCTCTACAAAGATGTTAGTCTTCATAATGTCAATAATAAAGGGAAAAAATCAAATGTTTATCAACACGATTTAATAAATTAAATGTATAATGTGATTTAAAAGCTTTTGTAGGAAGAAATTCATTAACATGACAAGGTGTTTACAATATATTGCTGAAAGGGAAAGCAAGTAACAAAACATCATGTACCACAAGAATTTTTTTTTTTTCAAAATATAAGTGCGTTCAGAGAAAATATATACCCACCAAAATGTTAACAGTGTTTGTCTCACAACGCTAGGTTTTTATTTTTCACCTTTTTTACTTGTCTATATGCATTCCCTTTTGGTTTTATTTTTCGATAGTGAATATGTGCTGTTTGTGTACATTTTTAAAGATCTATTTCAAAAGTGGGTCTTAGCCCATCTTTGACCATACCTGTCAAGTTTCTCTCCTAAGTAAGCCCACAGGCAGGCACCCAAATGGTTTGTGAGTTAAAAGATTAGCATGTGGATTTGAGAAAGGCCATTAGTATATTTTAAATTCATCACCACTAATAGGAAGGGAAAATTCATCTCAAGAAGTGTTCCGCTCCTTCTGAGCAGCACTGTTTCTCTTTTTTTTTTTCCTAACAGATCCACACATTTAGAGTAAACACACTCCGCCTATAAAACACACAGCATGATCCCCTGGCAGTGAATACTGTGATTTCCCGAACCAGCTGGTCACTAACTGCATCTTCCAGAATAACATCCTCCCCCACCATCCAGCTTTTCCTACAGTCACAGTACATACTAGCATTTTGCATCAGAGCAAGGAGTTTTGAGTTGAATTGAATTAAGAGGTGAAACTCATTTTGTTCTCCTTTTCACTTTCTTATTTCCTTTCTTGAATCTGCCAGATTCTGTCCCATTTTCTTATTTTTTCCCACAACAACAGTACTGATAGAAATTATGGGTGTCAAGGGCGTCCAATAAGAAATACAGGACAATGTTTTTCACCCCTATGAGAGTGCCCAGTCTTCCTTATAGCTGAAGGCGTAACATTTGTAAAGTCTCTGAAAAAAACATGCTCATGCTTTTAAGGTGACAGTTTAAGCCCTTATTGAAGGAAGCAGGTACAAGTCTTGCTAATATTATACATTATGATTTTAAATGCAACTAATGGATGTCTGTTAATAATCATGCAGTGACTTCAGTCAAACACTGGGCCAGGTTATGCTCTGCTAAAATTGTAGAAGCTAAATGGAAAGTAATCAAATAAGTCTTTTTTCTAACATCAGCAACCATTTTAAACAGACTATTTGCAATACCCTTTACTTCAACCTCATTATTTACCAAAAGTCACAACTATTTATGGCTCGTAAGTAGTACCTCATGATAAAATATATTTCCCATATAATGCATGGTTAATCTTCCAAAGAATAAAACATACATAATCACAGGTTATTTTTTAATATGACTCGTAGACACATCTTAAGGTTAAATGTGCCTACAGAACCACATAGCTTCAAGAAAATCTTCAAATCTTGTTTTAACAGAGTAACACTATCATTTCATCAGATTCCATTTGTCCCTCCTAAACATTTCATCCATGTCTAAGTGAACAGAAAGAAAAGGAGAGAAAAATACAGGAACAAAAACCTGAAGTGTAGTTCATCATCTTACCGTTTCCTTTCTTGGTCACCAAGTCATGCAGGCCCGGCTGGCCCGGCAAGAGACGGTCACTGTGACTGCAGGTTAGCGTAGGGTTTCTCCCCAGAACGAAGCCAGCTGAGCTGACATCGGTTATTAAAAACAAAAGTGCGTTTTGAAGTCAGCCCTGGGTAGACTGGCCAATTCCCTTTTTTTCTTTCCAAAGAGCCCGGGGTCTGGTTTACTGAGCACAAGAGTGACGCCTCACATCTTGTCAGAAGACACAACTGCTGAGGTTAAAAGAAAGAAGAAAGTGGACTCTGAGTGATGCCTGTGTCAGAGCCTGTGAGGGCTTTAATCCTCAGCAGTGACACATGCAGGGAACTATGAGCAGGAAACTCAGAGTCGGGCAGCCAGCCAGACTCATTCAGAAAACGTGCCAAACCCTTATGAAATACCAGCACTCTCACTGCATGTTCACTTCTAGCGTTTCACAAGGCTATGTCTCTCCCCTCATACGACTCTGTGTTAAACCTGGACAAGGCTTGCTGACATGTCCGGCCTGTCATAGCATCCCATCAACAGTATATGTAGTCTCACACCCCCTCCCTTTTCTGCCAGCCTCCCAACCCTTCTTAAAAGAGCACAGATGTGATGCTACAGGATCTTTATTCTGTTCTTTCCATGTTTCAGACCCAAGGTCTCCTTATGAGGTGCCCACCACCCTTGCCGTGCACCCTGGGAACACTGCAAGGCTCTCTTCTCAGCATCCCAGAGGTGGGGAGACCTGCTTATCACCCCTCAGCTGAGGATGGTGCTCGGGGTGTGGCAGGGCAGGGAGATTGGGGGAGAAGGGGGCTGCAGCCAGAGCCTCTGGCTCCCACATGTGGCAGCCTGACCCATCCAGGAGAGGTGGTGTTGTCCAATTACCCTTTATTTCTCTATTATGGCCCCTCCTGTGTCCTGCATTCAGATTCATTTTCTGTACATGACACGGGGTCCAAGCTCATCATGGTGCTACCCAAAAATCTGCAGCATGGGAGGAAAATGGCCAAACCTCCTATTCTGGCATTCTAGTTCCTTCCTCAGCTGAGCACAACACACCTTTCGGCCTTATTCTTACTGTCCCATAAAAAAAAAGGGCTTTGCGCCAATCTGGGTGGGCACCCATTGATCTTAGAAGACACTGCTCAAAACTTTGCTTGCACACACTCTGCAGCCACCATCCTGCCACTGTCTCCCCTTATCCTCTTGAATGTGATATTGCCCACAGATACAACTCTCCCTCCTCTTCTCTGTCCCTCTCCCCTTACTTCCAGCCTTCACCACCTTTCACTCCAGCATACCCCAACTGCGTCCTGGGTGATTCGCCCTGCCTGAACCCATGTCTCCTCCCTGTAATAATAACAGAGACAGCCCCAACTCCAAGATTGGCCCTGCTGGTCTGAGCCAGCCAAGGTCATTCTACCCTTCCTTCCAAAGAGATCAAGGATGGGCACAGCCAGGGCAAAGCCGGGCAGCACACGGAGTCCTCCGGCCAGAGCAAGGGCTCAGGGGTGGTCTAACCAGAGTAAAGCTTAGTGCTCTGTTCAGCAGTGCAGAGACACACGCACACACCCCATCCCAAGAAGCTGCCATTGCTACCCTTCTCAAAACAAGGAGGGAAGCAAGCTTGAGGACGAAGCCCACACACATGGGACGGTTTCCAGAGAACTACAGAGAAAGTGCTAGAAACTGACTCAATCCATATTACCACTGGAATATTCGATGACGAGAGCCAATATATCCTTTTCGGTGTTTTTAAGCCGAGTCAATCAAGTTGGGTTTTTAATTAGCTGCAACCAAGTGTCCTGACTCCCACTGGCTCCCACAGTAGAGAGCAGCTGCAGCTGGCAAGCCAGAGAGGGCCCCCTTGGGAAAGGGTGCTGACCTTTTCCTGAGCCCAAGCAGCTGATCATAGTTCTGGCTCCCTCTCTTCCCTGCTCCCTGCTCCTCCTTCCTCTCCCCTGCCTCCTCTCCCTCCTCCTCCCTTGCTTCCTTCTCCCCTCTCTCTCTCCCCTCCCCAGGCAACCTGTGGGCATAACTCTAATGGGCTTAACTCACCGTAGGTAATGGCCTCCCAAAATAGGAGTTTGTCACCCCATCTTTTTCTAATTGATTTAGCTAATTATCTTTATCAAACCCCTAGCGGAGAGGAGAGATTTCATTTCAAGGATTTTTCTGACCCTCTTTTGCACTCCAGATGACTTCTTCTCCCTTCTTTCTTCCTGCTTCTCAGGGAGGAGAAAAATGTTAGGAATCTGCACTGTTTAGTTAACATGTGTGAACACACACTCACAAACTCACACACATGCACATGCACACTCACACACACCCTCCTGCCTGGGATTTATCAGTTGCTTAGCTTCCCCACAGAGGTCAGGGAAAAGAGTCATAGTTGACAACAAAATTCAATGCCAGAAGTTAATGGAAAATCTCCAAAACTCTGGAGTCGTTTAGGAATGCTGCGGCACAGAATTCACTGGGCCAAGCCCAGAGTTAACATTAAAACTATGAGAAGATGTTATTAGGACACAATTTTATCATCATGGTCTTTGCAGAACTTCAGAATGTCTGTATTTACACTTAAGAGGTCAGAAATAATTCATATATTTTCCTGGAATATTTTTACAGAACAGTTTGTACATTCAGAATCGACTTGCATGTAAGAATATCTTTAATGTGGTTATAATCCACGTGTTTCCTACATACCACGAAAAAGAGAACATGAAGAAGCATATGCAACACGCGTGTGCATGAGTGTATGGGTACATGTGTGCAAGCATGGCCTCTAACCTAGGCTCTCCCTGCAAATTCTAAGAAAGGATTTTGAGCCTCTGTTTTGCTAGGTCCAGCAATTTTGTAATTAAAGAAACAGTGACCTGGGCACAGGAGACCTGGGTGAAAAAGTCTGCTCTAACTTCATTCATGTGACTTTAGAGGAAACACTTCACCTCTCTGGACCGCAGTTTCCACATCTGAAAAATAAATAGCGTATAATCTAAATCCTTGTGGCACAAAGCGTGTCCACAGGCCTCGAGTATGACCAGGGAGCTGGTTAGAAATGCAGAACCTCAGGCCCTAGGCCAGAACTGCTGAATCAGAACCTGCGTTTCACTACCATTTCCCAGGTCACTCATGTGCACGGTAAAGTTCAAAGAGCATTGGCTCGAATGATCTCGGAAATGCCTTCCAGTGACACGTTCCGTTAGGTTACCCTCTCTTCCTTTCAACTGGAAAAACTGACACACTATGCACAATGACCACCTCATAACCTTTGTGGTCAGGCCTTGGGAAAATCTGGCTCGATACTTGCCTGCTGATTCCACTCCTGTTCCAGAAAATGACACAAACAAATCGAATCATCTTCATAACTCTCCAGACCGCTAAGCCACATTGTGTCATCCAGCTTCCAACCAAACCTAGGAGAATACCACCCCTTAATATTCGATACCTCCAGAGAGCCTCCACATCCATTACTGGGCTTAACAGAATTTTGCCAACACAGATTAGTATACGGGGAAGGTTCTAGGTGAATGATTACAGCAATAGTCTTTTAGCACTGAGTGAAGCCGTGCTCGCTGAGAGAAAGCATGAACTGACTAAGAGCAAGCCAAGTCTGGTGAAACTCATTCAGTCTTCCATTTGTTTGATGGGCTGTAGATGAGGAGATTAGGCAGGACACTGCGGACTTAATGAATCAGTTCACAAAAGCATTTGCAAACTTCTTTCTTATGAACGGAGTAGAGTTGGATACTTTCACAGATACTCATACCCCATGACAAGTGTGATCCATGTGAAGTGTGGTCTCCAAGGGAATACCTCAGGCGCCATGCTTGGTCCCTCCCAGGAAAGTGACAGCCAGGCTGGGTGTCAACAAGGTCATGGTCATCCTCCAGTTGTGGCGAATCAGGAGTAGAAGAGGGAGGAGAGGTTGGAAGGAGTACATGTCTCCCAAAATAACAAATTCAAGATTAGAAAGCAAAACTGGAATCTGAAGCTGAAAATTTATCAAGTGAGCATGGGCAGAAAGAACCAGTGTGGGTGTGGATCCTGGTCCTATTCCTGGAGGCCACGAATGCAGGAGAGGAGAGGATCGCGAAGCCATGCTAAAGGTTGAGAAGGAGCTGGCAGGTGCAGATCAGGTTCCCACCACATGAGGGCAAGGCCAGCAAGCTTCCCACCTGAGGGGAACCTGGAGTTAACATGGACTGAGAATTCACCAAGTGAGCAAATCAGGAACCAAAATACCCAATTAGGATAGAACCAGAGGCCAAAGCTGAGAATACAAAATTTAACAGAGACATATCTAAAATTCTATTCTTACTCTCAAACCTACTTTTGTAAGTACAGGACAGAGCACACAAAATGCAAAAGCACGACCGGAAAAACAAAAGCAAACAGGCATCGGGTCGGAGCTGACCAAGACATCCTCTATGAATTCTAAGAGTGATCAGACACTGCATGCTCAGCTGCCCGAGCATTACTTCTGATTCTAGGGAGGGTGGTCACCTTCGAGATCGTCCCCCAGGGCAGTGTTTCCCAAACATTCTCCCATCATGACACTCAAAGAAAATGATAGCAAGGACTGCTCATTACCAGAGAAGACTAGCCAGGCTTTCCACCAGCCCTGCCGCACCTGGAAGCCACCAGGCCATGCCAGGGGCCAAGGTACCCAAACCCAGAGATGAAACTAGGCCAATGGGGTTGAAAGTTTCAGAGGCCAATTTAAGAGAGACTTTTATAATGATAAAGCTCTCAACAATGAAATGGGCCAAATCCAAACACTATGTGTTTGCCCCATCCCTGAAGCACCCAGACGAAGGCCACCTGAGATGAGCATTAAGCATCTAATGGGAATCCTTACCTCCATCTCTTCTTGGCTCTCTGATTTTGCATTTAGTCCGTGCATTCTTTTGTTTTCTTCTGTTTTGTTGTTGCTGTTGTTGTTTGTTTTGTTTTGTTTTGTTTTGCCCTCGTGGCAAGTCAATGCAATGCCCTAGGGAGGGAATTTGCTTGTTATTCACATTTTGAAATACAAAACTGAGGAGAGCGGGGACAAATCCAAGACTAGAATTTAGATCTACAAACTTCAACTTCTTTTCTCATTTACTCTAGCTCGGTACCTAGCTGTACATTTCTGTGAACTCTGGGTGCACTTTTCGTTTCTTCCAATAAGGAAGTCACTGTTTTTAATAAGGTCAGGTGATATATCACTGATATTCAGTATGTGTCAAGTTCTAAATGTGAATCACAGCCCAATAAATGTGTCCAACTTGTGCCATTAAACGTAAGGTAAACTGTATTGTCTTTAGTTCTTCTTTGACACAAGTTAACTAGTGTCACTAAACCAGTAGGAAGGTTCAAAAGATCCAGATTAGTACAGATTTTGAAAATACTTTGTTATAAAAGAAGTACAATACAGAAATAAGGAAAAAAAAGATTGTAAAGTCCTTTATGCTCTTGCTGCCTAATTCCCATCACCATTAATATTTTACAATATTTCTATCTACTCTTTTTCCATGCACATATGTCTTTTTAATCTCTTTGATTTAACATTATGTCTCAAATAGTTTTTTTATGCCATTACGTGGCTTTCATAATTATCAGTTTTAGTGCCATGCAGTGCATATCATCTCCTATTCTGACACATGTACCTTTCTTCGCAGTCTTCACTCTCTTTATGGTTTTTGTTTTGCATCTGGAAAGACAGATTTCATCCACATACTTGATGGTAAAAGTCTGGAGAGACAGACACCTCCACAGCGTCACAGGGGTTATTGGGGGAGGGAAGAGATTGTTGACAACCCAGGCTTGTTTTCTTCTTCTTTATATTTTTCCATATGTTGTAGATATTTTACCAAGAGTATGCATTACTTCTGAAAGAAATTTAAAAATCTATAGAGTATGACATTAAAGGTCTGTCACCACACAAATTAAATACTCATGTGTTTCTGCCCCTTTCTGTAGCTGATACTCAGAGGCCACAGACACCACCAAACCCAGTACAAGGAAGGCAATAAATTGTGTACAGCTTGAGTCACTATACTTCGAGGGCCATTCTCATCAAGAGTTTTGGGAGGGGAGTGTGTGTGTGGCCAGCAAAATGTGATTTTTAAATGTTTTTTATATCTACATCTTCATAGATAAAGATTTCATGAGTGAAAATCACACTTACTTTCCAGCTTACTACAAATATATTTTGTTACAGAAATGATAAAAATTTAAAAAGGCCTTAATATACCCAATGGTGAACAAAAGGCTTGTGGGACTGCACTCGATTCTTTACTCAATTTCAAGCCCTGTCATTCTCTTGTGACAAAGAGTTCTTAAAAATATGTTCAATTTCTTTGCTTCGTCTCCTATTCCCTCAATGTGGAGAAATTCCAACTAATCATGATCCCTGAAGTTATTCTAAGTAATTCTTATTTTAAAATTATTCCTTCCAATTCTCTTCTAACTGCCTCTCTGAGAAATCTTAGTGCTTTTTGTCTACAGGGATGATTCCTACAAGATATTCTCACAATAGTCTACCCTATCTACTGCCAAGAGAGAAAGGCCCTTACCTGCATCCTCGCATAAGGAATATGAGTTCTGCTGTCCAGCCCCAATGGTCATGAGCCTTCAACACGTCTCCTCTCCCCACACCTCACTATCCTCTTCTACAAAGCACGGCACAGGGTGAAATGGCACATAACAGACTCCGAGCTGAGCAATAGCAGCAAACGCAGACTACGAGTCATTTACTTCTCAGGCCTATGTTAGGAACTGAGCTCATCGTTTTGAAGGCGGGCTCTACTGTCAATCAGTCCAGTGCTACCTCTTACCCAGCTGTGTGGTCTTGAGCATTTTTTAACATCTCTGTGCCTTGGTTTTCTTCTGTGAAATGACAATATTTATATTTACTTCACTGTGTTATGGAGAAGTTATAGAATATGCATAAAGTAGAACAGTGCCTGGCATGTATAATTAAAATTATTTGTTATCTATAACTCTAGCTATTCTTTTTTTAAAAAATACGAAATATAAACAGAATGAAAATAAATTCATTTGAGAGCATTTGACTCAATGAACAGTCCCTGTCTACCCTGGTTTTCCTTCTGTGTCTCCAAGCACTTCTTGTGTATCCTGAGTCCTCTTTCTCTTTCTAGCTTTTAGCTACTAAGACTCCCCAAGAATTGCAGCTGCCAGATTGGGCTCTTCACTGCCTTGTCACATCAGCCCTCACTGGGCTTCTGTCCTAGTGGAGGACAAGTATCCACCCGCAACGTCCCCTTGCAGTTTTTCAGCACTCATCTATCTACTGTATCCCCAACACCCCATCTGTGGTTTTGCTTTCTGTGATTTCAGTTACCTAAGCTCCAATACAATTTGAAAATATTAAATGGAAAATTCCAGAAATAAACAATTGTTAAGTTTTAAATGCTGTGCCTTTCTGAATAATGCAATGAAATCTCACTCTATCTCTTCTGGGAGTGAACCACCCTTTGTCCAGCGTCTCCACCCTGTATGTGCTCCCCACCCATAAGTCACTTTGTAGCCATCTTGGCGACTAGATCGACTATTGTGATATTGCAGGGCTTGTGTTCAGGTCACCCTAATTTTACTTAATAATGGCCCCAAAGTACAAGAATAGTGATGCTGGCAATTCGGATATGCCAAAGAGAAGCCAAAATGTGCGTACTTTAAAAGGGTATGTACGTATAGGAAAAAGCATAGTACATACAGGGTTCCATACTATCTATGGTCTTGAACATCTACTCAGATTTTGGAATATGTTCCTTGAGGATAAGAAAGGACGACTGTATTACAAACTTGTATCAAGTGCTGCACTGGCCCGAGAAGACAGCTCTTAAAACCCGGCTTTTGGAACCCTGTAGTCAAAGTCATTGACCATGTATTAGTCCATAAGTTTAGAACAAATTTCAAATCATTGGTATCAGGAACAGACATTATTTTTTTTTTACTACTGTATAACTAAGTTAGAAAGAATAACAAAGACATACATTTGAGAAAGTAAACATATACTTCTATTTAACTCATGATAATAATGGAAATTAGAGTACACTATATGTTGTTTTGGGTATGCAAACTTAAATGCTAAAACTACAGACATTCTAAATTTAGGAGAACAATTATCCATAGGGGGAAAGCAAGGAGGCGGACATGCAGAAAAACATAAAGATATTTCCCAGATTCCTTGTGGGTTCAGGGATGCAGACTTGTTAACTTTAGACCTTATACATTACATTTACTCCTTTGCAAACCTCAAGTATTTCTTAGTTTAAAAATTAAAAAAAAATCAATGCCTCTCTCTCATCTTCTTGTTTTTAAAGAAAAAGAGAAATCTTACCATTTGCAACAACATGGATGGACCTTGAGGGTATTATGCTAAGTGAAATAAGTCAGAGAAAGACAAATACCATATGATTTCATTTATATGCGGAATCTAAAGAACAAAACAAACAAATAAACAAACAAAACAGAAACAGCCTCATAGATACAGAGAACAAACTGATGGTTGCCAGATGGGAGTGGGGTTGGGGAGCTGGGTGAAAAAGAAGAGATTAAGAAGTACAAATTGGTAGTTAGAAAACAATCATGGCATGTAAACAGAATATAGTCAATAATATTGTAATAACTATGTATGGTGACAGATAGGTACTAGACTAATCAGGATGATCCCTTTATAAAATATATAAATGCCCAATCACTATGTTGTACATCTGAAACTAATATAAAATAATATCAAATGTCAACTGTAATTGAAAAATAAAAATAATTTTAAAATATAAAAATTGTTTTTAGTGAAACTTTATCAAATAAAACAATTTATAAACAAGTGGAATTTTTTCCCCTAATAGATAGGATGGATTCCTTCTCTGCATTCTTTATCATCACTGCAAACACCTCTTTTACCACAACAAAAATTGGATTGGGATTTTTTTTTTCTACCATGACTACTCCAAAAAAAAAAAAAAATAGCATTATCACTATTGCCATGACTCTCAGAGGAAATTTATGGTTCGTGACATAACAATAAAAATAAACATTGTGGTGGAGGGAGTGAACAAAGTTCAAAGGTTAAACTCTTGGGAAACCACTGTGAAGTGAAAAATTCATTACGTTTTGACATATGTGTAAACCTGTGAAATAATTACCACAATCAGAATAATAAATATATCCATCATCCTGAAAATATTCTCATGCCCCTTTGTAATTCATTCCTCCTACCCCTTCCCGGGCCACCACTGATTACTATTACCATTCTGTTTTTCTGTTACTATTGATTAGCCTGCTTTTTTTTTTTTTTTTTAATTTTATATGAATGAAATCCTACAGTAGAGGCTTTTTTGCCTTGTCTTTTTTCACTCTGCACTTTTTTAACATTCATCTATATTGTAGCATGTATCAATAGTTGGTTCCTTTTTATTGCTCAGTAGTAGTCCATTGTATGGATATACCATTGTTTCTTTATCCATTCAATTGCTGATGGGCATTTGGGTATTTTCCAGTTTGCGGTTATTACAAGTAAAATTGCTATGAACATTTGTGTACAAGTCTTTGCAAGCTTTCATTTCTCTTGGGGAAATACTTTGGAGTGAAATATCTGAATCAGACAGTAGATATATTTTGAACTTTTGGGGGGAAAATACCAAATTGATTACCAAAGTAGTTGTACCATTTCACATGCTCACCAGCAGTATTTGAGAGTTCCATTTCTTCCACTTTCTCACCAATAGTTAGTCTTTTTAATTTTAGCAATTCTAACAGATATTTCCCATCCACATATCTTTGTTGATGAAATATTCTTTTAAGTCTTTCACCTATTTTTAAATTGAATTGTTTGTTTTCTTATTATTGTGCCTTAAGACCTCTTTATATATTCTGGACACAAGTCCTTTATCAAGTGTAAGAATTACAAATGTTTTCTGTGGCTTGTCTTTTTATTGTCTTGAGTGTCTTTACAAGAACAGAAAATTTTTAATTTTGACAAAGGCTAATTTATCATTTTTTTCTTTCATAGACTATCCAGCAGGGAACTGTGATATGTATCTTTGTCCAAGATTACAGCATTTTCTCTTATGTTTTCTTGTACATTTTGTTCTAGAAGTTTAATCATTTTAGGTTTTACTTTTAGTTCTATAATTCATTTTAAGATAATTTTTGTAGATTTTAAGTTTCTACATTGAGTTACTTGAATCACAAACAAGTCCATAATACTAAATATTATTTTTTCATCAACTTCTTAGTGAATAAAAGGTGGAAACCAATGAATTATAAGCCTCTCATTCTAAAATATTTGCATTCTAAGATTTATCATATAGAGACATCTATAAGTAGCATTGGTTTAGGTATAGAATTATTTGGCTTCCAAGTTTTCTAAGTGCATCTTAGCAAAATTTCTCTTGATCCTGAATAAATTCCTATTGACTAAATACTCTCTACTCTTTGCCAGCAAAAATAAAATAAAATAAAATAAAATAAAATAAGATAAAAAGTCTTGGAACTGGAGAGTGGAGAAACATATTGCCTTGGATGCTGTCTCACCCTCATTCTCGGGCATTAGCTTTGACTTCAGCTTCCTCTTGCATCCCTCTCATTTACCTTTTTATGTGGATAAACCCCAGATCTAACAAAAAATTGCTCCACTTCTAGAGGAACTAATATTGCAAACATGCTTCTTTGTGCTGAGCTCACATATAGTGTGAAATTTTTAATGTTATTTTTATCATGGGCCAAAATATTATTTAACTCATTAATAAGGAAATAAATAAGGAAGAATAAAAAAAATTGTTTGAAGAACACTGAGAAACAAGTATTTTATATAATCAGTTGGGAAATGAATATCAAGATAAGATTGTCAAGAGCTTTTGCTTCTGGGAAGGATATAACTAGATAAAAGATACAATAGATCTTGCCACAATAATTAGACAAATATGGATAAATTTAAGACGCTGTATTTTAAAAGCATCAGAGAGCTGTGAAAACAAAGAGTAGGAAAAACATTTTCAAAGAAGAGAGAACAATGAGACTATAAGCTGATGATTGCCAGTCATTTTTTTCTGTGAAGTCATTTACCAATTCTGGCTGTGAGCTGACTGAGCTTGGCCCAGGCAAAGAATACTGCTGGGAAAAAGAGAAACAAGTAAAACTTGTAGTAGTTGTGTGGGACTACTCACAGCTTAGAAACTTGAGGGATCTCAAACACATAGCTAGTTAACAACATAGAGCCATTTTGCTGAGCCCTGGGTAGAGCAGGTAGCTGGGGAAGGAGGCTGAAAGCCTTTGAGATGTAGAGTAAAATCTCCTGAAGTCTTTAAATAATTACAAATCAAAAAGTCCTAGAGGAAGAGGACCTATCTCAAGCACATAACCTGTTTTTCCCTCAAGACATGAGCCAGATTTTTAATCTATATAAGGCTGAACACTGGAGAGAGGGGCTGTGGATCTCTGGAAAGCACATTCGGGTCTTACTATTTTTCAGGACTAAGGAAACAGAGACTCACAAAGCTCGCTATGAAAAGCCCAGAAAAGCCTCAGCTGGGTCACAGAGGTAGGCCAGGGTTTAATGTGTCCTTCTAAAACTAAAAATCCTGATTGGATTGAGTTTACCAACACCTCATTCATCTGCCTAACGGAAAACAAAGGAACTCTCTCTGATAAATAATAGCATTATCTGAAGCATTATGGTCCTCTTAAACGCATTGTCTGGAAAAATTAAAAACTTACTAAAGAGGCAAGAAAAAATGGCCAATAGTCAAGAGAAAAAAAGAAGAAAATAGAATCAACTCTCATGTGTGATCGAGAAATTATGGTTAGCCAATGAGGACTATAATATAACTATGATTAATACATTCAAGAAGATGGATAAAAACATGAGCTAAATAACCAAAAATATAAGAATGTCAACAAAGAAGGGAACTCCATAAAAAGTCATCTAATAGACAATCTAAAACTAAAAGCTATAATATTTGAAATAAAAATTCAGTTGATGGGTTAACAACTGATTAAACCCTACAGAGCATAGGGTTGGTGAATTGGGAGACAATTTAACAGAAAATATCTAATCTAATGCATAGATAGAAAGAAGAAGAATTTAAACAGAGCGTAAGAGACATGTAAGACATACTCAAAAATCTAACATGTATAATTAACCTTAGAAGGAGAAGAGAGGAAGAGCAAGTCAAAAGTAAGAGTTGAAGAAGTAATGACACCAAAGTTTCTAAAACTGATGAAACACATACCAAGCCCCAAAGTGATGGGAAAATAAAATATGTGATCTAATGGACTAGTTTGTTATTAATTACCTCAAAGTAGAACCTTTGTAGGAATTTAGGTTTCTGTGGCCAAAATGCCTCACAGTGGATGGTGGTGGTGGTGGTAAAGGAGAGGAGGAGAGAGTAGATGATCAAATTTTTTTTACAAAGCATAAACCAAAGACAACAACAACTAAACTCATCAAAGACAAAATAAAATTTTTAGGCAGCCAAAGAAAAAAGACATATGACCTTCAAAGGAAAACGTATAGCTTTCTTGGGATAGGTGAAAACTAGAAAGTAGTGAAGCAATATATTTAAACTATTAAAAAATAATCATTGCAAAGCTAGAATTCTATACTCCCCAAATATATTCTTCAAGAGTAGGTCCAGATATTGGATATAACAAGAAATCCAAGCAACTATTATAAACATGTTCAAAAAAATAAAGACAAATATGCTCAAATATTTTTTAAGTTATTGATGAATAAATAGATAAGAACTCTTGACAGGAATGAATAGGCTATGAAAAGTTTTAAAGCAAATGATAAGAACAATAGATTCATGATGGGAGAAGAAAAATCAGTGAAATTTAAAATAAGCTAATGAAAATTATGCAGTCGGAAGAACATGGAGAAAAAAGATTGTAGAAAAATAAGCAGAGCTCCAGAGACCTATCAGATAATACCAAGCTGCCAATATTCATGTAATTCAAGCCCCAGGAGAGGAGAAGAGGAAAGGGTAGGAAAATATTTGGAGAAATAATAGCCAGTGAATTCTCAAACTTAGTGAAAAATATTAATTTCTGATTCAACAACTCAACAGAATAAACACAAAGAAACCATACCTAGGCACATCATAGTCAACCTAGTAAAAATCAATGATAAAGAGAAAATCTTAAACTCAGCCAGAGAAATATGACACATTTCATACATGGAGATTGATGATGTAATTAACAACTGACTTCTCAACAGAAAACACAGAAGCCAAAGATATTGGAACAATATGTTCGAAGTTCCAAAACACAACTAAATTGTCCACTAAAAACTCTAGGCCCACCCAGTAAAACCACTCTTCAGAAATAAATACCATTATTTGCAGGTTACATTATTTTATGCATAAAATATTCAAAAGCACCTGCAAAGTAATAGAATTAGTAAGTAAACTTAGCAATGTTACTGGATAAAAGATCACTATAAAAATCAATTTTATTTCTATGAATAAATAAGTAATAAATAAAAATTCTTAAAAGACATTATATATAATCTCATTAAACATGGAAATCATCTAAAAGCAAGTCTAATAAGCATGCAAGTTCTCTATACCTAAAAATCACAAAAATTGCCAAGAGAAATTAAAGAGTACATATATAAGTGGAGATATATACCATGTTCTATAATTGAAAGACTCAATATTGCAAATATGTCAATTTTTACCAAACTGATTTATAAATTCAATGCAATCTCAATCAAAATCACTGTAGTGGGTTTTTTTTGTGTTTTTTTTTTGTTTTGTTTTGTTTTGTTTTGTTTTGTAGGAATTGACAGATGATTCTAAAATTCATGTGCAAATATAAAGTACAAAGGGTAGCCATGGCAATCTTGAAGAAAGCTGGAGGACTTACCCACCAGATAGCAAGTCTTATTTTAATACTACAGTAATTAGGACAGTATAACATCAGTGCAAAGATAAATAAACTGACCAATGCAACAGAATGAATTGTCCAGAAAGAGACTCCTACATACACAGTTATCTGAATTATGCCAAACATGATAACGAAGTGAATTCAGAAGAGGGTATTCATTTCTATAAATGAATCATTTTAATAGTTAAATGGAAAAATTAACATTGGGCCTTGAACTACCACCTAATACCATAGACAAAAATCAATTGTAATTAGACTGCTGATTGAAATGTGAAAGATAAAACAATAAAGCCTTTTAACAAAAACGTAGAAAAAAAGTCTTTGTGACTTTGGAGTAAGTAGGCAAAGATTTATTAAAAGGAACAGAAAGTATTCTAACCATAAAAGAAATAATATTGATCAATCAAGATATGATTATCCAAAGGCGTTATCAAGAGAGTGACAGGCAATGCACAGAGCTGAAGAAATTATTTGTAAAAGATCTATCAAAGTATTCTTATCTAGAATATACTAAAAACTTTCACAAGTCAATAAGAAACATGCAAATGACTTAATGGAAATACGAACAAAAGATTGAACAGATACTTAACAAAAGAGAATATTTAAATGGCCAGTAAATATTTTTTAAAGTGTTAAAATTCATTGGCCATCAGGAAAATGTATTCAAAGCCAGAATGAGATACCAGGATACACCTACCAGAATGGTAAAATAAAGAGAATGTTGGTACAGATTTCAAGTAACGGGACCTTTCCAACGTTCCTGCTGGGAGAACACGTGAGCAAAAGCACTCTGAGAAACTGTGTGGCATGTCTGCTACCCTGGAACAGTGCATATCCCGAGACTCAGGAACTTCACTCCTGAAATTGCCAAAACACAAAACACTCATAGCAGCTCTGTACATAATAGCTCAAAACTAGAAATAACCCAAGTGTCTATCTGTAGGATACTCGATAAATAAATCACAGCATAGTCACAAAACTTGATTTTGTGAAAATTCATAGAGCTCCCCATGATAAGCTTGCATTTCTATAAATATCACTTTTCTGTAACATCAATGGGCTGTGTTTAATTTAATTGGGCTTCATTTAAACAGTCTTTCCAGGTAAGGGTTCTTACATGGGCTCTCTCATTTGCGCCTTATGATACAGCTGTGAAATCTCAGTTTTGCCAACGAGAAAACAGAGCCTCCAGAAGGCTTTGGCCAAGGCCACGGAGCTAAGTAGCAAAGCCAAAACAAACATTAATATTTGACTAAAGTATATATTGATTTTTCCATTCACACAAAGCACTAACCTACATTGCAGTTGTTTTTAAATAATGGTAACTATAATTTTAGGCTTTCTCTCTCAACCCAGGTACACGCCAGCACTTTAGGGACCAAGCATCCATCTGGGGAGAAGGTGGCTACCCAAAAGAAAAAAAATATTCCATTCCAGGCACCGTCAGTCCAAGTCAGCAGCTGAAGGATAGGAAAGTTACATTTATTCACATTCTCTTTCCAAACACCCACTCAATGAAAGTGTTCTCTGAAGTGTAGAAATGAGTCATCCCATGAAGCTCACTCCCCTCATGCAATAGCAGAACTTTTGGAGTCCAGAGCAGGACTAGACGTCCTCGGAAGCCAGTCAGCATCTGTCACTGTGTGCTGTCATGTGCCTGCCCAACTAAGCTTACAGTCTCATAGGAGTGGCTCCTGCTAGGCCTTATGGTGCTTCTGACATTCCTGTTCCCTCATAACACTGACTCAGGTCCAAACTCCAACCTTGACTATAGGTCTTGGGAAGAAGAAGTCATTCACTTGCAAAGCCCCACTTTCATCATGTGGTTATTTATTAGAAAACATTGAAAATTTATACTACATTACATTAAAACATTGAAAAATTACATTACATTAAAAAACATTGAAAAAATCTCCAAGGGTACCCAGCCAGACAATCTCACAGCCTGGACTATTAGCCCTCACCTGCATTGACCAAACAACTATCTTCAACGTCATCCAGCACTAAATCTCTCTCTGGGGACAGCCACATCAATGGCATGCGCACTTGAAGCATTAAAGGAGAGAGGGAGAAACAGTATTATGTGACTTCACAAGGACGGATGGGACTCTGTCTTTCTGTCAGAGCAAGCTGAGTAGGAAAAAGCAGGAAAAGCAACACCTGCTTTGGGCCGAGTATGTAACATAATCATGGCATCATTTCCAAGAAATACTTTTATTCTTCTCTGATTCCAGAGTGGTTATAGTGAGTAATTAATGAATGACGTCTGAAAACGGAAAGAATGTGCTTTGATCCAGAGCATTCCGAGATATACGCACGTCCATGGCTTCAGGATAAACGAGACAATCATTTCTTAGAAGACGCAATGAATACTTTCTTCTCTTGTGTCTTCTAGCAAAATGGACAAAAAAAAAAACTTGCAGAAACAACATTTAAATGAAAAGATTAGATGAAAATGTCACAAAGGCAATGTACAAGATGGAGAAAGGAAGACAAAGATATTTATAAAGCCGAAAAGAAATGAAAGAAAATTTAGAGAAAAAAAAGGCAAGGAAAAAAGAAGAAAACGTGAGTGAACGGCAAGGTGGAGAGGTGGCTGGCCCACATCACTGATTCAGAAACTCTGGAGGTGGGACCGAGCAATCTGTGTCCTCCAAAGATACTGAGGCAGGCTGAGGTTGGAGAAACACTGAATTGGAACATTCTGTGACCCACATTTTCGCCGCTTAAAAGATAGGACTGCATTTTCCGTTTCGTGCCCTCCCACAGTGTCGCTGACAAATGGGTCTTAATAAGGAAGAGTGACCGACTAGACAGAGATAACCAAGAGAAGAGTCCCTAGACCTGCCCCTGGTGAGGGAGCCCAAACTCGCCAGTGACCCAAAGCCCTTACAAACCCCACAGGGGCAGCGTCCCACAACACAGGTGCTCCAGCATGCTCATTGTCATTTTCACAGGAGAATCAAGTTGCCCTTCATGTCTCAATAACCCTGGGCTTCTAATCAGTGGTGGCAAGATCTCTGGCAGGAAACTGGATTACTCACTGGCAGCTGAAGTGCTTCCCTGAGCCAAGAATGGGGAAGGAACTGTTATATCCTTATCCTGTTCCTGGGTACAATGAGGCTAACTCAGTCCTTGTCCTTACTCTGTTTGAAAACTCCATCGTTGGTAGGCCATTGGCTAAAACCATGGTGGAGCCAGACTGAGGCTCTGGAATATTGCAGGTTAGAAGATTTTATCTGTGATTTTGGGGATGGTGCCAGATAAGCCATTGGGTGTGTTTTCAATGAATTCAGCATATTTCCACACAATTTTTTAAAACCTCTGTATTTGGAAATAAGTATGTACATACATTTTTATTTTTCATAAAGCTTTATTGAGATATAATTTACACATTATAAAATTCTCCCTTTTAAAAGCATGTAATTCAGTGTGTTTTACTATATTCGTATGGTTACACACCCATCACCACTAATTTCAGAATGTTTTTATTGTCTCCAAAAAGAAACCTCATGAGCATTAGCAGTCACTTTCACTCCTTTTTCCCTCATCCCCTGGCAACCACGAAACTGCTTTATGGATTTGCTTATTCTAGGCATTCCATATAAATGGAACCACACAGTATATGGCCTTTTGTGCTTGGCTTCTTCCACCTAGCACCACGATATCAAACTTCATCTGTGATGTAGTATGTATTGACAGTACTTCGTTCTTTTTTACAGCCAAATAATATTCCATTGTGTGGCTATACCACATTTTGTTTGTCCATTTATCAGTTAATGGACAAGTGAGTTATTCTAGCTTCTTAGGTATTATGAGTAATGTTGCTATGAACATTTTGAAAAATAGCCAAACTATTTTAGAAAGCGCCTACACCATTTTACATTTTTGCTAGCAATGAATGAGTGTTCTAATTTCTCCACATCCTCACCAGCATTTATTATTACCTGTGTTTCTCATTTTAGTCATCCCAGTGGATATGAGGTTGTATCTCATTATATTTTTATTTACATTCCTAAAGACTAAAGCTACGCATCTTTCCATGTGCTTATTGGCCAGTTGTACGTATTATTTGGAAAAATGGTTATTCAAATCATGTCCTCATTGTTTCACTTTTTCTCTCTCTCTCTTTTTTTTTTCTCTCTCTCTTTTTTTTCCCCTAGCGTCCTCATTGTTTCACTTTTTCTCTCTCTCTCTTTTCTTTTTCTCTCTCTTTTTTTGCCTAGTTTTTTAAGACAGACAAATAAGTTATTTGTTTGGGATCTTTTAAAATATAGTCATTTACATCCCTAAATTCTCTTCTATATATGGTTTTAGTTGCATTCCATAAGTTTGACATATTGTCAAACCTGTTTTCCTTTTCTTTCATCTTCAAGTATTTTCTAATTTCTCTTTTAATTTTTTCTTTGATCTATTTGTTATTTAGGAGTGTGTTGTTTAATTTTCATACATTTGTGAATTTCCTAAATTTCTTTCTTATTGGTTTTTAATTTCACCCCATTGTGGTTGGAGAACAAACTTTGTATGATTTCAATCCCTTTAAATGTATTGAGGATTGTTTCATGACCTAACATATAGTCAATCCTGTAGGATGTTCTATGTACAGTTGAGAAGAATGTGCATTTTGCTGTCGTTAGGTAGAATATTTTATATATGTCCGTTAGGTCTAACTCTCCAGTGTAAAATTCACAATATCTACCACCCAATCAAGAACTATCAAGCATGCAAAGAAGCAGGAATATGTAATCCATAAGAGAACAAAAATCAACCAAAACAGATCCAGATATAATGCAGATCATAGAACATTAAAGGACATTAAGTCAGTTATTATGACTGTAGTCTATGTGTTCAAAATGCTAAAATAAAGATCAAATATGTTGAGTAGAGACATGAAAGAGATTTTTTAAAAGATTTAAATCACACTTAATAAGATAAAAATAACTACCGTGTTTTAGATGTTTTAAAAAATGGATGGGATAAATGGCACATTCAACATTGCAAAAGAAAATGTTAGTAAACTTCAAGCACAAAAATAGGCTATCCAAAATGAAACAGGGAAAAAAATGAATAGAGCATTGATACCTTGTGGACCAACTTAAAGCACCCAAATATGTGTGTAATTGTATATTCCAAAGTATGTGGAGGAGAAAGGAGACAGGGGAAGTGATAGAAAAAAATATTTGAAGAAATAATGACCCAAAATTTCCCAGACATGATCCTAGCCATCAGAAGGATCCGAGAAATGCAACCAATTCCTAGCATAAGAAACATAAAAAAGATTACACCAAGGCACATCATAGTTAACTTGTTTAGAATCTGTGATAAAGAAAAAATTTTAAAAGCTGCCAGAGAACAGAGACCAAAGATAAGGATGATGGCAGATTTCTTATCAGAAATGATGCAAGGTAGAAAACTTTGGATCAATATCTTTTTAAAACACTAAAAGAAATAGCAACTGTCAACCTACAGTTCTTTTTCCAACAAAAATATCTTTCGAAAATAAATGGAGGAATGTGGTTATTTTCAGATATACAAAAGCTGAAAGAATTCATTACTAGCGTACCTACAGTACAGAAAAAGTTAAAGGAAATCCTCCAGGCAAAAGGGAAATTATATCAAACAGAAACCTAGATTTACATAGAAGAATGAAAAGCAACATAAATGGCAACTCCGTGGGTACATACATAAGATTTATTCATTATTTAAGTATCTTTAAAATATAATTGTTTGAAGCTAAAATAAAAACACTGTATTGTAGGGCTTATATAGAAGAAAAATATGTGACACTAATAGCACAAAGGTCAGGTAGAGAGACATAAAAGTGACATAAGTTTCTTATACATGAAGTAATATAATATCACTGGAAATTAGACTATAATAAGTTTAACACATGCACAATAAATGCCTTCCAACATGGATCACAGTTGACATGTTTGAGAACCTCTATCATACCCTGCCAATAGTGCCAATAGATTGATCTTCTCAAAGCCAATTGTGCTACCCCTTTGCTGAGTAAAATTCAAGCGGCCCATTGATAGTATCTCCCAATAAAATCTGAAGTCTTTAACCTGTCTTTCCATTCTTATCTGTCAAGCACCCTTTATATACCCTGTAAAGAAATGAACCTCTGGCATCTGGGTCTTCTTGGGACATTTAGTTTCTAATGGGGAAAGAATGATTCACTAGAGAATGTCCACCCAATCCATTGGTGCCAAGCAGTTTGACACAAACCCAAATAGCTAAACTACAGTTCCCCCGGTTGTTTCTACAGGCAATAGCCAAAGCAGAAGAGGAACCTAAGAGATTCCACCACCTGCAAGGAAATCCAGCTGAAAAGGGAAACTAAGGATGAGATGAATCTGATGTTTAGAGTGAAGACACTGAGAATGGTAATGGTGGTGGTGGTGCCACCCCCCACGGAACCCTGGAGCCGCCATCACAGTGGCAGTTATCAGCTTTCCAGGAAGATGCTGGGTGACTGCCAAGGTTTGGGAACTGTGTTGGATCAGTGCTCAAACTGACGCTGAGCCGACTCGCCCTGCAGAAGTGAGTGGTGCCAGAACTTCCAGACAAGGGGAAGTAAACAGATGCAGAGATGGGAACAGGGAGAGCTAAGTTTAAAAACAACAAACTGACTTTCCTTCCTAGCAACCTTTCCAGGGAATACGCTGCCTCTGTATTCCCTGAAAAGATTGCTAAGAACAAAAGAGATCCTAGTTAAACTGTTTAACTGTGAGTAATCATTTTTAATGCATATATTAAATCTTTCTTTTTACAGCCAGCTCTGACCTTAGAGTTCTGTGGCTTCTGCAAACCAGTTGCATGTAATATATATGTGTTTTCGTGTGTGCACATGTGTGTTTTAATAATGTTCTGAAGCCAAGGACTCAGAAACTTTATGTATATTAGATGAAGAGATCTAAAGTGGAGATCTAAGAAAGAGGTAGCATTTATTTTTCTTTTCAAATAGATGGTGCTCATCTTTGCATTTTTGCAAACTGTAAACTTATATTTCCCTTTATAGGTATGATTTTGTACATGTTATAATCATTATGTATCACCGCATTGCCCCTACCAGCTCACAAGCTCCTAAGGGTAAGGGTCTCTGTACGAAGACCCTCCTCGTGCCTTCCATGGCTCTAGCACAGCCACCGGACATATTTGTTGAATGCAAACTGATTAACAGAGAAATTTTGTGTAGAGGTTTTCGTCTGCATTGGACAAGGTCAAAGAGTTGAAGGTATGGTCAGCTGGGAGGGCCTTTTGAAGACATCCAACTCCCACCAACAGCAACCTGTGTTACTTGCAAGTCCTGAGGCAGTTAGAGGCCTGTGCAAGGTCACATGACTGGTTAAAAGAAACCCAAGGGAATCTCGGTTGACCACAGACTTGGACAAGGTAAAAAATGTATGAAGGATATATATATTTATATTTATATATATTTATATGTACATAAAACAATGTGTATATATTCATATATAGATAATAATGGCAAATGGCATTATTTTCTTGATTATAAAAACAATGTGTTGAAAACATTCATGAAACACAGAAACGTTCAGTAAGGAAAATAAAAAACTTCCACTATCTGGAGCAGGCCATGTTTTAAACAACAACAAAATCCCTCCCTTTATTGTTCCACTTTATTGAATGCTGATGTGAAAAATGTTCTAACCTTTCCACATAGCGGAGTATCCATAAGAAAATAGGCACTCCAGACTGGATGCTGCAGCACGTTAAAGAAGACTACAGAGGGTCCAGCCAGGGTGCCTAGCGCACCTCTGGCTTGGCATCTAATGCTTGTCTCTCTTCCTCTGCGGTCTTGCTGTGAGGTTGGAAAGCCTGGAGCTGCTACAATAGCCATTTTGGCACCATGAGGGGAAAGAATTTTCTAAAGAAACCAGCACTCAGAGGAGGGTACATCAGAGGTAAAGATAACAATGTTAGCAACCAATGGGGCCATGGCCACTGGACTGAGCTCAGTTATAGAAGCCATCCTTTCTATGGCTGTCACTCACACAGGCTAAGACATTTATTGTGTAAGCTAGTTTGAGTCTCTTTCTGATACTTGAAGCTGAAAGCCTCATGATAAAGCCATCAGTAAGCAATTGGCTCAATATATTATGACATGGCCATATAATAAAATGCTGGTGCCAGAGATAAAAAGGATAGGTAACTGTGTAAGCGACACCATGCACAAATTCCCATTAGGTGTTATTAACAAGGAAATGGCTAGGAAATCATGCCTGGTATCACCTCCTTTAGTTAAAACAGTATATTGAGCTATAGATAGAAATATAAATTAGAATCATAGGGGAATTAAGTTTTTATTCCTACATTTATACACTTCTGATTTTTTAAAGTTTTACTTTTAATATAATGCATAAATATACATTTCAGTTTTTGAACTCTGAAGTGCTCTAGATAATACCATTTAAAAAATTATGACATAACAGATATTGACATAGTCTCCAAATAGCTTAGTGTTTTTACATATGTTTTTTTACGTATCAGTTTGTATAACCTTACACTTATTTAGCTTTTGATCACTTTCTCCAGTTCCTTGTCTGTCTTGAAATAGAATGTGTGTCTTAACCTCTAAAAGTTATAAAGATAAATAGAAACTACCTCACAGGCTCTGGCACAAAATGTTGAATCAATGGTTGCTGTTATTCACTTTCCTCAGAGTGAAGGGAGCCCTTCCAGAAATTTATCTTTGCTTGCCAATCAATGAGTTGTCCTCTGACGTTATACCTGTTCAAACACCCCAGAAGCAGCAATAACTCCCTGAGTGCTCAGGGGCTGGGCTGGACCTTCTGACCCCCGGAGAACCAGGAAGGGCCCTTTAAGGGAAGCTGAGAATCGGAGACCCAACTAGCTGAAAAGGAGCCTTTACAAAATCATCTGGTTATCTGTTTATTTTCCAGATGATTAGTCAAGATAAATTTTTCTTAAACTGATGTCACCTCTCATTTTCGATATGAAGGATACAAGTGAAGAGGTGCCAATGAGTGGACTGGCTACATGTTCTCCTTCTCCAGGGGAGGGAGAAGAGAGAAACAGGGCCAGCCAGGCTTACAGTGTCCCCAGAAGCCAGCAGCCAAGGGCTCTGAGCTGTGTTTTGGGCCCCCCTTCCATCCCAACTCAGAGCTCTGTTTCTCTTTGCAATGATGAATGACACGCACACACCCACACACTCACTTTGATGCTTTTCATGGACCTTCGATAAAGTCTTTAATTGTCAATTTTCACTGGTAATCAGGCCAGCAATTCCCCTAAATGAAGTATTGAATGAGGCTGAGCTTCAAAGCAACCCCACCTAGATGTTTGCATATCTGCGTATGTGTGTGAAGTTTGAGAAATATTCCTATGCACATTATAAGTGTGCTTTGAAGACTTAGGAAAAACGTCAAACTCCTTGAAGATTTTCACTCAAAGAGCCAAGGTCCTGCTGTGTTATTTGAAATTTTTATAAACACAAAGGAAACAAAGATTTGTGGTGCTCACACATGAAACACAAGGGGCACTCAGCAAATATTTGGGATGACTGAAAGACTTTACTCAGGATCTTGATGCAAATGACCTGCCTTTGTTGGTTTCCTCTAAGGAGATACTCACAGCTAGGCTGTGGGATGGTGGCCAGGTGAAAAGCTTTGTGAAGGAAAGGCATGCTGTGAATACAAGCCGCTAGGAATGCAGGGGGTGGCCAACTTTGGCAACCAGCTGTGCCTATCAGAACCCAGAGGGTGACTTGAGGCAAACTTTACAAGAAATTGCACAACCTCTCTCCCCAGCTCTGATCTCCCCAGGAACGCAAGTCCTCTACCCTCGCCCCGTTCCCCCGCACCCCCACCCACCACCCCCGCACTGAGGCTGCCATCAGTGTTCCCACACACAGGTTCGGCTAGATTTGTGCTTTGGTTCAAGCCACCTTCTCCTCTGGAATGAGTTTACAGACCCTTTTAAAGTCCAGTTTCCAATCTCAACTCTCCAAGAAGCCTCCAAAGCAACCTCCTTGCTGCCTCTCTCTCCCGTCATCCTCATGCCCTCCACCGTCCCTCTAAGACAGCACCTTTAACTGGGCACTACCTTAACTCAGAGGGAGGCGCCAGATTGAATCAGAAGCCTATGTAGCCACAGGTGGATTTTCAAAACACTCATCTTAAAATCCTTGACTTTTAACTTATAAGTCTGGGCCTTGAGCAAGAAAAGAACCAAAAGCCTAGAAGCCTGAGGTATAGGGTTTATGCCGTAAACCTGGAACTTTCGCTCAAGGGAAGTATCTATTTGAACCAGCACATAACACAAAAAGTACCGAGGGAATGTGACTGGGTTTGGGGCTGCAGTGGAAGTGGGGGTGGGAGGGACCCGAGCCACGGAGGCATCTGTGTCTCGATCTCCAGGCAAACCTCGTATCAAATCTGTATCGAAAACCCACCTCCAACGTGGAGCCTGGGGGTGAGCAGCAAGGGGTCTGGGGTAAAGGAGGACGAATGCCTGGAAGATGGTGTGAGGGGAGCCTCAGAGTTCCCGTGGCCCCAGTGAGCTACAGAAGGGCTCCGAAAAGTTCCACAGCCACTCCCATAAAACATGTGCCTCATGAGACCAGGGACAAGGTGGGACACTTGCAAATCAACAGACAATGACCAGGTCGGCAGGCATCACAGGGCAGCGCTCCATGTGGGCACCTCTGACAGAAGAGAAAAGAAGATGCCAGTGGAGAATTTTGAACTAGTTTACATCCTCGAGTGAGCATGAGTAAGGCTTCCAGGACCTGGTTACCTTGAACTGGAAAGACTGACGTTTTCCACCGTCAGAGGAAGTAAGAATTCATGAGCTGTGTTAAGATCGGTTATAGAAAAATAAAGTTCCATTTTGGTGTTAGTTGTGACTAAATGTCCACCTGCTGTCCACCAGCTACCCACATGGCCTGGGTGACTAACCATTTCAGTTTGCCCAGGACTGTCCTGGGTTTAACACTGAAAGTGATTTGGCCCAAGAACTTCTTCGGTCCGAGCAAATTGGGACAGTTGGCCACCTTACCTGGTACTAATGTAGCGTCTCCCCAGGATGTCCAACTTGATTTTAGGTGAGTGAGGGCAAGGGCTGTGTTGCTATTCAGACTGTGTGGATATTCATTTGACCAGCAAAGATGAATACAGCTGTCATTTCATTGAAGTCTGATGGGGGTGAAGTACTCTTTGATGAATAATTAAAATACAGAGTGATAAAGGGAAATGTAAATTAATGCAATAAGGTAGCATTGCACAGCATAGCCTAGCACTCACCAAAATGACTAAAATTTAAAAGGTTGATAATATCAACAGAGGTGTCTGACAGAGATGTCACACACGGCTGGTGGGAAAAATGATGACGCTTTCTTGTAACACTAAATATAAATCTACCCTTTGACTTAGTAATTCCAATCCTATTTTCTCAAGAGAAATAAAAACATATGTCCACAAAAAAACCTATACTTAGTAGCAGACTTAGTTATAACAGCCAAAATTTGGGAAAAGCCCAGATGCAGGAAAATTGTAACATATTTGCAAAATGAAATAGTACACAGTAAAAAAAGGAATGACTGCTGTTATACACAGATGGATGAATCACCTAGCACCTCATGCTGAGTGGAAGAAGCAAGACACAAAAGAGCCCCAACTCCAGAAAAGTCAAAGCTAGCCTATAATGATGGACATCAGCTCGGTGGTTTCATAGGGCGGAATGAGAGGCGTTGATGAGGCAGGACCACACGGCAGTCTGTTGAGATGCTGGAAGCATCCTACATCTGGCCTGTGGCGCTTGTTTACATGTTTGTCAAAACTCATCGGTCTGCACAGTTGAAATGGGTGTTTCCTTGTTTGTAAATTGTACCTAAAGAAGTTGATTTTTAAAAACCAGAACAAGATACTATGATGTGAAGATGCAATGAGCACTGTAACAAACATACACACAAGGAGCCGAGGGGCTGAAGGAGGACTTCGCTGCTGGGCTGGGGGTGAAAAGCCGGGCGCAGCCGTGCTGGGCAGAGAGCAGGAGACAGCCCCCTCTCTGCAGAGACCACCTCTGTGTGCCAGGTGTTCGAGGAAGAAAGCGAATGGTGGGCCGCAGGAATGACACAAGAAGAGGGGTGGGCGGAGGCCACTGCAAGAAAAATGAGAACTGAAAAGTAGGTCTGGGAGAGTTTGGGAAAGGCCTTGTGTTCCCTGCAAAGGACATTGGACTGGGATGGTGTTACTTAATCGTAATGTCCTGATTCATCGAGAGATTAGTAGGTAGTGTGGCGCTAGTAATATTACTCATTAGGACTCTATCAAAGTGACCCGTGCAATGTCCCTGTCCCTCACAAGCAGGCCGTTGTGTTTCTTAAAGGAGGGTGGAAGAGGAGGGGTTGAGGGACCAGGAGTACCTGTGGGGGGCGCTTCCTCTGAGCTGGACCCTCCCCATGCCGCAGGGGTAACAGACGGTCACAGACCACTGCTGTTGTCAGTGGTTGGGGAGAGGCCAGTGCTTCGGAAGGACAGTCTGGCTACAGAGTTGGGGGGAGGAGTAGGGTGGGGTGAAACTGGAAGCAGGGAGACCAGTTAGTGGGCTGGAACCATGGTCCCCCAAAGCATGATGGGGTCTGGGTCAAGGCCGTGGAGACACAGGGAAGCACGCAAATTTAACACATGTTTTAGGAGCAGCTATAATCGCACTTTGGAAGACTGAGAGCACTGGGAAGTTGGATAAACCATGAAGTGTCGACTTGGTCAGTGGCCAGACCATCGCTCAGGACATGATGGAGAAGAGGGCCGCAGTGGGGGAGCGGGTGGTCTTGTGTCCAGTGATACAACCAACAGTATCCCATGTTCTTTATCTCTGCCCTTTACCAAAGTCAAAACAAAACTTTCCTTGAGGCTCTCTGCGGGGCACATCTGCACTATATCGGGCTTCCTGGAAACATAGCCACTCCTTGCCAAAGTATACCCCCTTCCTCCTCCATTACCTACTCCAGTCCAGAAATGAGAGCGTCAGACCAGGGAGAGAGGTCTCCATGGGCAAGAGCCCCTCTGACTTCCTAGAACCACATCATCTACTCACTCCACACCCATTGTTGGCCCTGAAGTACCCGAATCATTCTGTGCTACATAGACCTAGCCTAATGCCTTTTAAGACATCCAGTAAAAAGACCCTCCCTCAGTGCCCGGCCATGGGTCCTAACAATTAGGAACAAGCAGCCCTGGAGTATCCTGAGCCCTGCGGTTCTTGCTTCAATGTGTGTGTTGAATAAAAATAGAATCCGCTTCTGGAAACGAGCTCCGAGTCCAAACAGTTCAATTGCAGTTTCTACGTCATTATTTGCCAGGCTTCCCGTGCAGAACAGATACAGATACAATTCTGGGACCCGGATCACATATGTTAGTGGCGTATTTACAATAAAATAAAGTTTGTTTTCTGAGAACGAAAGAGAGCTAGGTAGCAACAGAAAGACACAGTTCACGATCACAGTCTAGAGGGGTTTAAGGCGAGCATAAGGCGAACATATTGTTTTTATTTGGGGAGTGGATCTGGGTAATAATTCTTGAAGAAGAGGTGCATTAGGGAGTAGGGGCTGTCATCCTGAGCCCTGACACCTAAAGCTGGCGGCGTGCACATCAGACAGGACGGTGCCATGACTCAAGCTTTACTCGGGCTTCTCAGAAAGAACTGGCGTTTCGCCCCCTTGACTCAGCATTCCCTTTAGCCCTCAGCCAATGGAGTAAGTTGTCACACCGACTGTTCTTCTCCCCACTGTGCTGAGACACCCTTTTCAACCCGACCTCAGGCCCCGCCAAACTGGCAGGGAGGCCTCCGCTGCCCTCTGAACATGTCACCACCCTGGCCACAGTTCTGTGAGGAAGGGGCAACCGCCCCTTTTTAGAAGCTCGACTCTCTCTCTGGGGTGTGTGTGTGTGTGTGTGTGTTTTGTTGGTTTTTTACCAAATAAAAAGCCACTAGAAGCAACCAATACGGGCTCCTCAGCACCCCCAGGAACAGACTTCTATGCTGTGGGGGTCGTGACAGCAGTGGAACTGAGAGAAGTAACGGAAACTTCAGACTTTCTGATCTCACAGCTTTATCTGTTGAAAAATAATAGCTGTGCTCAACAGGCAGGAAGAAGAGAGGAAATCACATTTCTGAGGCACTCAGAGCTTATTTACTAATCACACTCTTCTTTTTTTAAGTGTGACTCCTCGTTTCCTGGGTAGAACAGCCCATTAGGAGCCAGAGCCCCTCCAGGAATGGGGCTGATGAAATCAGGAGGCAGTCTGCAAATGACAAGACCTCAGACTCTTCCTGGGGACCTTGGGCCAATTATTCAGGCTTTCAGTGTCTCATTTTCCTCATCTGTAAAAGAGGAATGATGCATAGTGATAATTTAAGGCACAGGGTTCCCTTGGGGACCATGGCTGATGCATTCATGAGCACCTACTATGTGCAACCAACAAAACAGACGCAAATTCCAGTCAGAGAAAGAATAGAGGGGGGATACAGAGGGGGAAAGTCGGTGGGGTGGGCCAGGGCTAGAGAGAGGCAAACAGGTGCCCGGGGCCCAAAACTGAAGGCAGCACGCACACTACAGGCACTTGCAGGGTCCTGAGAGTGAGGGCCTCCCTAAATCGTGCTCCCTGGACACCTGGGACTAGGTGGGAGTGCCAGTGGAAGGGCTGACCAAGGCACAGGAAGTATGTGGTAAAGTCCTAAATAAATATTAGCTGCTCTTAAGAGCAGTAGCATGAAGAGGCAGGAAAAAAAAACTCTAAAATATAAATAAATTCTCAAAGTTTCAACAGGTAGGGACCATTTATTGTTGGAGCAAATTGCGGGACACACCCAGAAACGCTGGTCCCAGCTCTAGTTGAGAAAGACTGGGGATTGTGGGGGGCAGAGTGGGGATAGGCATAGATTATAACAAATCAGAACAAAAGCATTGATGCTGCAGCAGGAGCAGCCCCAGAGGTTTTAATTCAGTTGACCTTGGGTAGCCCCAGCATCATATTTTAAAAGCTCCCCCAAGGGATTCTGGTACATAGTCCAGGTTGACAACTGCTAACCCAGCGGTGGGATGATGTTTGAATCATAGCATCAATCACCTAGTCAGAGCATACCATGTACCAGTCGCTGTGCCAAAGGTTTCTCAATAGTCGCCTTATTTCCCCCACCCTAGATGCTACAGCAATACTACCATTTCCATTTCACAGCTCAGGAAACGAAAGCTTTCCAAGATTTTATGTGACTCTCACAAAGCCACGCAGTTTGCCACCACCTTACTCTGCTTTTCTGCACGACCTGGACAATAGTTCATGTTTCTAATAGGTCCACCAAGCTATTGGGAAAAGATTACACGTGTATCATGAGCTGTGCTTAAGAATCCAGGGCACAGTGTAATTTATTTTATAAAGATTAATTTACAAAAAGGCTACAATGTTCCAAAGCATTTAGAACAGTGAGCTCTGGTTCCTGGAAAACCCACTGAACAGCGCATTCCTGAACGATGCCCAGCTAGTGCGATGTGTCTGCTCTGTTAAGATGAGTCAGGAGCAGTCAAGAGGCAGGGGGCTTGTTAATGCCGGCATGCCAGAAATTGAACTCAGCAGCACTTAAAAACAGTGGTCTCCTCCCTCAACTACGAAGTGAAGTTTAAGAGGAAACCTAAGTTTCCTGAAGGGAATTAGCCAAGTCGCAAAGGAACCACTAAATCTGGGAGGCCACACAGGAAAGAAAATGCCTGAAAGATAGAAGCTTCTGGCCACAGTGCTGATGCAGGACCCGATAATTAAAAAGAAGCATTGGCAGCCGCCCCAGAACAAGCTCACCGGGAAGGACAGGACACAGAGCTGCCCAGCAATGAGGGTGGTTCCTGGAGAAGCCAAGTTGGAAGGAGAGGGTCACATGCTCTCAGCATGACAAGGAATCCAGTCCATTGTTTATTCCTTCCTCCTGCCAAAATGTCGCTGCAAAATACCACTCTGCCACTTACAAGCTGTGTGACCTTAGGCAAGTTACTAACCCTTTCTGAGCCTCAATAAATGGTAGCTAATACTATTGTTCATTGTTATTTGAAGTGGCTGAGTCTTTATAGGATTATGTAATGAGTAGCTCATCATCATATAGCGCTGGGGTGGGAAACCTTTTCCTCTAAAATACTAGTTAGTAAATATTTCAGACAAGAATCAAATACATATATTTACTCTGGGTGGTGGGCACACTTTGAGTCCAGACGCACCTGCTGGAGACAGTCTCAGGGAGAAGAGCAATCTGCAGGGGAGAGGGCCTGGGCCATATCAGCAGGATGGAGGAGATGAAGGGGACCCGACCCCCATCATTGATTCCTCTTTGCCTGGTTACACCCAGACCCTTTCCTCCTGGAGAACCCAGGTGTCTCTCCTTGGGTAGCTGACTGGAAGCGAAGTCTCCAATTCCCAGACTGGGAACTCAGCAGGTACTAGGAGCAGAGTGGGGAACAGGGGTGCAAGGGTCACCCCAGTCAGGCTCACAGTGCTCACCCAGTGCCCCTGGGCCATACAAAAACAGGAGACAGACCATAGTTGGCCTGAGGGCCTCATTTGCTGACACCTAATGTATCAAGAGAGACCTAACTGTAAGCCCGGTGTGAGTTGAACGTACCCTCCCCAGCATTCTCTGCATCATAACCCATTAATGGGTTATGAAAACACTTCAGTGGGTCACTATCAGCATTTTTGAAAAAATGAAACAGAGAGAATAGAATATTTCCAGGTTTTCAGTTGCATCCATATGTATATGGACGTATGCTCTGGGCACAAAGTCAAGTCTATCTTACTGAGGATTGGGCTCTAGGCACACCTGGCTTCTGTAAAGCTCAAAAGACATTTTCTCATCTATTCATCAAGAATTCATGGAGGACTCACTCTGAAAGTTTAAGGATAAGTTTTCTGAGGAAAAGGGCCAAGGCATAACCTTCCGTTTACCCTGAAACCCACCATCTTAGCACGTAGGTAGGAAATAAAGGAAGAAAGAGAGTCTGCTGACCCGTGGGACAGATGTACCTTCCTGGGAGGACGCTGGAGAGGGGCAGGTCTCTGCTAACATCCTCCTCACGTCTCACGCACATACACAACCAGAAGGTCCAACAGAGCCCCCGATCCAGCGGTTTTCAGACTCTGTTCTGAGAAACTTCAGGGCTTCTTCACGTGCCCCAAGGTGCCCAGAGGGAGAGGCTCCCACCTTTCCTCCCCGACTTCAACCAGAGGAACTTTGCATTTTCTTTTCTGTATTTTGGTGACAATATAAATTTCTTCCAACCAAACGATTCCAATTCCAGAGGCATAAAAACCATTTCAGGTTATACCTAGGAAAACCTGAAGTACCCAAGAAAATATGGCGGCATGAAGCAAGACTGGTCTCCAGCTCTCTGCTCCCACGCATCTAGAGGTCCTTCTAGCCCGGCGACACACAGCCCGAGCAGAGTTCAATCCTGCTCTGGGAGTGACTCCAGTGGTCACATCACAGTCCAATCAGACACCATTATGACATTGAGCTCACATCAAAGGAAAACCAGAAGAGAACATGCATCATTCCAAATATTTATTCAGAGGTTGCTGCCATTTGTCCCCCAGAATTCTTTATCGTGGTTCAAGCGCAGACTAGCTGTGGGGTCTTGGACAAGTCACTTCACTTCTCTGGACTTTGTTTCCTTAAGTCCTCTCTACTCTCTGTTCTGAGTCTTCACTGGAGAGAAAGGGGGGTGTCAAGCCAAATCCCCCAGGTGACAATTATTTAACCACCATGACGCACTCTTGGGGAGTGGTAACAATTGTCATCTACAGCCAGTCTTGATGGCAGGACAAGCTTCTCGGAGAAACCATCAAGATGGAGAGGATGACTTGGGCACCTCAGTTCCTAACTCAGCTCACCCCTGCAGAGAACAGGGGAACTGCATTTGGGATGGAGAGCATTCGCTTAGCCATCTTGATTGTTGAAACAACTCTATTAGTTCTCCCTTACAGTTGAGGAGACCCAGAGATGCCACATAAATGTCCAAGGGGTATAGAATTAGGTTGGGGAGAAAGGGAGTCAGAAAGAGTTGGGAGGAAGGGAAGAGGGAGAGGGAGAAGGGAGGGAACGGAGGGAGAGAGCTTGAAGTTCGAGGCTTGAAGACATCAGTGATCACTTCTTAACTGTCTTCTGTGACTTAATCTCATTTAATCCCCCCCGATAACCATGCAATGTAGACATAATAAACCCATTTTGCAAAATAGAAAAGTGAGACCCAGAGAGATTTTAAAAATGACTCTGATCACACAGCTATTAAATGTCAGGTCTGGTCTTCGAACATGGTTGTTCTGATTCCCAAATCTCTGACCTTCCCACTCTCTCCATATATCTCAGTGCCAAGGCTTAGATGAGCCCAGAGTATTCACCACTTCAAGTTGCACAGAGACGGGCCAGAGGGGAAAGTGGTCACCTTCACCACTGAAAATAAAAATGAGCCTGAGAAAAGCAGATGTTCAAGCTCAGCTAGAACATCGTTGCCTCTGGCAAGAAAGCGGCCTTCTAGCATGCCTCTGATTTCCAGCATCTTGTCACCAGATGTGCCCAAATCTTGACAAGTCCAGTATCCCCATAAGGGAACAATGAAGACAGAACTATTATTCAATCCTTCTTTGCCTCAATTAGCTTAGAGATACTAATAGCCCATTATACATTTTCAGAGACTCTTTACAACTTTAAATTGTTTCCTGAAGAACTATAACATTTTATGAATAAATTATTTATAAGCGGTTCTGCCGTAATGGGAAGGACAGGTTTGGAAAGGAGAAGTCCCTTTGCCTCTTAATCTCTGATTCTTCATTGACAAAAATGGGATGACCGCCATAACACCCATACAGGATCACCGTGAGGGTCAGATGAAGTGATGCGTCCAGATCTTGTAAGTCCCTGGACTGTAGTTAGTTGTCTGCCTGCAGGCAACCTGTTGGCCCATTAAAGAGGCAGCAGTGAGGGTTCCCCTTGCCTGACAGAAAGGCTGGAGGAGAGGACGGCAGTCCCTCTAAAATTCTATGGGTTTTCTCTCATTTGATCCTCACACTGTGTACAACGCATTGTCCCCATTTTACAGGCGAAAAACAAGAAGTTTAGTGAAGTCAGTTAAATATGGGGCAGATGGACTTGCCTCAGCAGGGAAAGCTCCAGATCATGAAATTACAGACAGAAGAGGCCTGAGAGTGAGTGGTGCCCATGTCATTGTCATCTCAGCAGGATCCTGGTGCCAGTGAAGTGCGCTGAGGGTCCAGAGCCCAACACTCAGCCACATTAAACTCTGAGGAGGAGAAACCACTGGGAAGAAAGGGGGCCAAGAGAGAAGAGGCTCAGTTCATTTTCTGAAAGCATCACAGAGTCAGAATTTTGAAATATGGCTTTGGCTATGTACTGGGGATCCTCATGCAGGAAGAAATTAAGAAACTCCCTCCACTGAGAAGCCAGGGACACCACAGCACAGATGTTAGCCCACACGTTCATGTGGACTCAAAGCCAAGAATCACCTTTCACTAACCTTCCAGTAATTGTTCTGTGACCCACAGGGGAGGGAAGGCCTTGCACTCACAAGTAAACAAACTTCAAAGAGCTGTTCACAAGTGAACGCTGATCTTGTACATTTGAAAAGAGGTCATTGGACAGCAGGGAGAGTGACTATTTGTTCAGAAGTACACAGAGGAGTAGAACACAGAAGATCTGTAGAGAGATCATGAAGCCCGTTGAAGGGAGTAAAAGAGTAAGATCTTACTGGTTAGGTGAGTTTTTAAATTTTAGGGTGTGTGGTGTGAAGCTCTGTTTCCTAAAGAAGCTGTGAAAATAAATTACACCAAATTTACAATTGAAGCTGTGTGCAAATGTGTCTGAGGCTGTGAGCCCAGAGAAGGAGTCTGGGTTCTAGTTGGACCCCAACTAGCATGTGACATTGGCCAAGTGGCTTAGGTGACACCCCAGCTTCTCCACCTACAAACAGAGCACAGGGCTGTCTGCCTCTCTAAGTGAGATGACACAGATAGAATCATTTCACGCCTCTGAGGAATCAAGATATCAGGTTATTCATTTTCCCCAATCATTTTTTTCCCAGTCTTTAAGGACAATCTCACGAAAAGGGGAATTTCAATTGACACCAAATCACTGAGCTGTCAGCATAGCCCTGAGAAAGTCATGACTCATTTTGGTTCTCAAGGGGTTTTCCTAACTCAGGAGGCGTCCCTGGTGAGTCCACCCCCTCATTTCTGAACAGATAAAAGAATCATTTACCACCACAGCCTCTGTATCGAACAAGCCATTTGTCGAAGCAGCGTGACGTTGAGTGTAAGTCCACTGATGCAAATGATCACCACATTTCAGTTGAATGTACTTGATTTTGACTGATGAAGGGCTTGGGGTTTTTTTTCAAGAATAAATTCCAAGCCTTTTATTTCAGCCTACTTTTCTACTTTTGGGTCTGAGTACAATAGTGGGGACTCAAAAATTTAGAAAGGCAAAATCTCCAAAGGGAAGAGGACCCAGTTTCCCCTTCTCTGGTAATCCCGCGGAGAGATGACCTGCCTGAGTTATGATCAGCCAACATCTCAATGACACTGCCTGTGTCTGTATACACCTTTGATTCTCATGCAATGCTGTACTCCCAGAAAGTCAAGCACTTGAGGGAAAGCAACCCCCAAACAATTTACCTGCATGACAGCCTTAATAAATAAACCAGAATACTCGTCTCACTATTTTTAGAAATGAAGAAACAGTGCTACAAAGACACTGTTTGAGTTGTAGGATGAACAAGGGCATGCCATCCCAGCCTGATCAGTCAGGTTACACTGTGAACATGGCCAGTGACTGGTCCAGAGAAGAGCACAGGTCACCACCAGCTGGACAAGACTTCCCTGGGCTTTTTCAGCCAGAAATATCAGGGGAGATAATCTCTCCTCATATAGATTGCTGTGCAAATATGAGGTACACCATGTGCTTCCTGTGGCCAATATGCCTGCCTCATGAAGAGGACTCCTTTGTCCGAGAGACACAAAGATAAAGCAACCTTGATGAATCCTGGATTTAACCATGCCTGCAGCTCTCCTGTTCCTAGGTTTTACTTTACTGTTTTATGAACCAATAGTCAATGTCTCTCTCTCTATCTCTCTCTCTCTCAATCTCAATCTCTCTCTCTCTCCCTCTTCCCCTCCCCCCTCCTTCTTTCATATACTACTTAGAAGTGGGTTGTCATTTGCAAATTTAAAACATATATTTACTAATAGAAGTGCTTAGTTACAAAAAGGAGAATTATGTGTAAAGATTTTTGTTCATCTGGATATTTTGACCATGATCCAAAAAAAAACTCAAAGTCACCTCAGTGAAAAACACATAAATGAGAAATTTTGAAATATTACCTTTATAAATATGTTGATAACAAAAGTTGCCTGTTCATTCAACCTAAATTAAAAGTTAATCCCGGGTCAAATAGAGTCAAACAGGGGCTTTCCATTATAAGATGTATAATCGGATTTTGCTGTTTTGAACACTATCCAAAGGAAACATTTCAAAAGACAGAATGTTAGTGGACCCACTCAGCCTTTTAATCCAAAAAGGGGAAAATATTTATTGCTGTGAAGCTATAAAAACATTTCCAAGAAACCAAAGTCAAATAGTTTCCGGAATATGTAATTGCTGTTTCGCACACGCTCACTAAGCTGTTCATTAGGGACAAGCTCATTCAACCACAGCCTTCGTCTCAGGCCTGCTGTTGCCGCCAGGCCAGGACTCTTGTGCTGTCCTCAGTTTGCTTGGAGTACGTTAGGCGTTATCATAACCACGGGCTGAATAATACCGTGCGGCCAACGCTGTCCTCACAGTCTTGACTGTAGCGGTGCATGGCACACAATCTGACAGAGAAATCCCAAGAGGGTGGAAGTCACAGTTCTGTGCCTAAGATCATAGAGCTAGGCAAAGAAGGCACTAGAATTAGAGATCTTACTGTGTAACCCCAGCCCAGTTTACTGTGGGTCTCAGCTGGACGAGGTGACAGAAATCCATTTGGCAAGTGTGTTAGCGGCAAATCGTCATTCTCGCCTCCTCACAAAAGAATAGAGTCAAGACTACATGATCATCCTCCACCATGAGGTAACAGGTGGGCCATTAGGATGACACTGGCTTGTGATGACAGCTCTCGAATTCTATTGCCCCATGATTATAAATCATGAAATTTGGCTCTGCAAGGAACTCATGGACCCCTTAGGGATATTCATATTTCACAGGAGGGGAAAACTGAGGCCCAGAGAGAGGAAGTGACGAGGCCAAGGTTACACATACACTGCCTGGTAACAGCTGACCTGAACCCAGAGCCCACTCACCTGCCAGAGCCTTTGCCTCTTGAACTTCTCTATCTTTCTACACACTTGCCTGCAGCCCGGTGCCCAGCAACGGCAGGGCCTTAGCACACAGTTATCCTGCAGGGCGACAGGGGTGCAGATTCAATGGGGGTCGAAAGGCTGGGCCTTTGCCTCATCTCGACCCCCCAAAGCTCTGGAGATATTTTGCACTTGTAAAACAGGGATTTTTTTTTTTCATTTTCCTTCTGTTTTAAGAATTGGTTTTAGTGTTTTTATAAACAATAGTAAACATTTTGAAAGCAGAGCTTGAATTGCTTCATTTCGATTCATTTGTATGTGTGTGTAAATGATAGATACATAGATACAGGCATAGATATAGATATGGATGTAGATGTAGATATAGATGGTATAGCTATAGATGATATAGATATAGATATACACATACATATGCATATATATATATATATATGTACACAAAAATAGATAAAGAGAGAGAAAGGAAGGGAAAAGGCAATAGACCATGCCCTATAAAATAGCAGTTAAACTCTGTCCCTCTGTCCAGCCCCACCCTACCCCAGCTATGAACAACTTTTTACACCTTGCTCACACCCCTCTCTGTGACTCACACTGAAGATGTGGTACCCTTTGCTTGATGTGGCTACTAACAGCACCTGCAGAAGTAAGGAGCTGTGTTAGCTCTTGGCAGGTAAGCCCATAGCAGCCAGACTGCTAGAATTCCTTCCAAGCCCCTTAGCTGAACTCTTTCAAATGACTACAAGCTTATAATAATCAAGAGGGGCAAATGAGAAGGGAAAGCAGGATCGTGTCACGGCTTTGGGTGCAAAATTAGAAAGGTTAGAATTGGAGGATCCAACGTACAAAAAAAATTCACCACTTCTGATAGAAGGAAAGCTCTCTGCAAAATAGAGAGTACTCAGGAGAAAGAACTAATGGGCCTTCAGTCTCTGTGGGGTCAGTGGCACTTGGGGCAGGATGAAGAGGGAAGGACAGTCCTGAAGTGGAGGGGAAACAGGAATCTTGTCTCACCTAGCTCTCTAAAGGGTCGTGGAAGGACGTGGTTCCATAGTGCAGCAGTTAGCGCATCTGCTTTACATACAGAAGGTCCCGGGTTAGCGCCCCAGTGGAGCCACGGTCCATGGCCATGCCACCCTAAGCAAGCCCCATGTCTGATCTCGGAAGCTAAGCAGGGTCAGACCTGTTAGTACTTGGATGGGAGACCACCTAGGAAGACCAGGTGCTATAGGCATAAATAATAATAAGTTAAATAAATAAATAAATAAATAAATAAATAAATGGTCGCGGAAGGCTCACTGTCCCCCTCACTGTGCCCCTGGCTGCTTGTCTCTTAAAACAGGAGTCAGTGCCAGCTGTGTGGGGGGCGTTTCAGAAAACTCGTTACTGGGAATAGTGTTTGCACAGGTGTCTGGGTCAGAGTTGGCAGCCAAAAATGTTAGATTCTCTTGTCCGCATCAAAAAGTCTACGCATGAGTGGCTGGGCAACCAAGTGACTCTTAGGTTCACACCAGGCTCTCTGATTTAAAAGCCAGAAAGACTGAATGGGAGGATCCCGGGGACCTCTGTGCTGTCAGAGACCCAACACATCTGCGCCTCGATCACCACACAGTGAAACCCTGCGGCTTATACTTCCCCTCCCCATGGACCTATTGCAAACATAGAATTATGTATTAACCAAATTGTTAATTTGTCCTCCCCTTCAGGTAACTGGAGTATTTAAACAAGTGTTCTGGTGCTTGGCTTAAAGATGGCCTGAGCGCTCGGTGGGGAAAGCCTAGAAAACTCTTCCTCCACTAGCAGGAGAAGGAATAAGGCCAGCACTCAGGTGTCCTCACGTCTCTGTAAAATTTGAACTGGGGAGGAAGAAAACACTTCCGGATATACAGGTCATGACCATCCTGATTCGTGCACACACACACACACTCATCAAACCATCCCCTCCAAGGAGAAGACTACACAATTGACCAGTCAATTCCTGGTGACTTCCTAGAGCCCACATCAAAACAGATCCTAATGACCCCCCTCCCCAGTTGTTGACAACGTTGCCAGGTGAAGACTCTGGGTATCCTGGAGGCTCATTTCCTCCCAGTCTAGTAGTTTAACTGACAGCTGAGTTAGTCCAACAGAAGAACAAGCTGTCATCACCGCTGAGCTCTCCCCTCTCCATCCTGATCACTTTACTGAACAGAAAGCACCCTTTTTCACACAATCTCATAGTCCCTGTCCCCAGGCCCTTTGCAAATCTTTATAAGGTGAGGCCCCTGCCCAGTAGACCAGGGATTGTGTGGGCTCTATTGCTTCTCTTAACAAGCCATGTGGGGCAACCAGCCCTGCCCTGAAGGTCCCCAGGAGGACACTGAGTATTTACTTCTGCTTTGTGCAGTTCTTCTATTTCTTCAGCTTCTTTTTATGGACTCTTCACATTACTGTCATGCTACCTGCTTCAAGCAGTGAGGCCTCCTTTTAAAGGGGCTAATTGGAACCTCTCTGTTTGGGGAAGCCACATACACAAGTGTCAGAAGACACATAGGCTCATGGAGAGGACCAAAGGCATCCTTTGTGGAAAGACCAAAAAGTCAAGGAAGGAGCAAAGTCCCTCAAAGGCCACCAGCCTTTGAGTGTCTGCAGCTGAGAGAATGTGGGAACATGGGAAACCACAGAGGAGGAGCCACTGGACAATAAGGCGGACCTTTCCAGGGGTTAGTCCAGAGAGCATTGTTCTCCTACGGGAGCGCCGCTTCTCAGTCTCGTCCCCCTTTGCTGTAGGAGGAACTTTGTAGAAGGGTGTTTCGTGGAAGCCATTAGAAGAGCCTAGTCTGATGGAGCAGCCACCTAGCGCAAACCCTGCGGTATCCTGCACAGCGCACACTAGCCAACAGCAGAGTGAGCCTGGCCGTCAGCAGATGCCACCTCCCACACGGAGTGGGCACACAGTCACAGGTTAGTGAATGAGAGAGTGAGGACGCAGGCAATGAGAGTGCTAGAGATCCAGTTAATGGAGTTTATGGGATTTTGTGTGTAGGACTCAGTCCATGTAAGATGATCATTGAGCAATACGCAGTAACTAGTATAACAGCTAAATTGAAAGTGTGATACAGAAGGGATCATGTAAGATGCAGAAGCCATCAAGGTCAAACCAAAGAAGAGGACCAGCTGGGACAGACACACTGCCACAGCTCCCTAGGGCAGCAAATGTCAGAGGACATACTGGTAGTGAATGTCAAGATGAGTCCACACACATGCATTATTACAATCGGACATACACATAGAGTGTGGACTTGTGACCATCTGAACTTGAATTTCAAATCTCTTTGTAGTTATTATAAAGTCCTGAGCCCAAGGACTTCCTCAGGAACTCATGAAGAGGCGTAGCTGAACAGTGTGGTGGCAATGTCTGTAGGCCCACCCAGGGCATGCAGAGAGCAGTCCAAGAGAGCAGTGGCCTCAAAAATGGGTCCTGAACGGGGCCGATTCACATCTACAGGTCCTCCTGCATCTTACACAGGGATGTTATAACACCGCAGTAGCCAGCCTCCAAGATGACCCTCCCACACCAAACAAGCCTCACCTTCTAGTATTTATGTCCTTGTCTCTAAACTATTAAATCAGGGCTGACCTGAGGACATGACAGTAGGTAGATGATTCCCAAGGCTAAATTATAAAAGGCATAGCGACTTTCACTATGGCCTTTGGGATCACACACTCTGAAGGAAGCCAGCGGCCAAGTCAGGAATTCATTCAAGCCGTCCTGTGGGGAGTGTACATGGGGATGAACTGAGGTCCCCTGCTCACAGCCAGCATCAACTTTCCAGCCACAAGTCATCATGGAAGCCAATCTTCCAGCCCCAGTCAAGCCCTGAGATGACAGCAGCCCTGGCTGCAACCCCATGAAAGACCTGAGCCAGTATGTGATTGAAATCATATGGTATGCTGGCTCAACGATTTCATTTATATGCAAAATCGAAGGGACAAAAAGAACAAACTAATCGAAAACAAACTTGCAAATGTAGAGGACAATCTGATGACTGCCAGAGGAGAGGACCTTGCGGGTCTGGGAGAAAGGGGTGAAGGGTTAAAGAAGTGCAAATTAGTAGTTGATAGATGTTCACAGGGATGGGGAACACAGCATAGGGAATGCAGTCAGCATTAATGTAATGGCTAGTTGGAGAGCCAGAGGAGAGAAAGAGCAACTAGGGGGATTATTTTATAAACCATATAAATGTCTAAACAATGTACTGTATACTTGAAACTAATAATAAAATAATTTTTTTTAAAAAAAGGCCTGAGCCAGCACAGCCAAATACTCCTGCCTTGCTGGCTGTGAGCTAATACATGATTATCATGTATTAGTTCTGAATTTTCAGAACTGAATTTTCAGAAATTTGTTAAAGATCAATAGACAAGTAGGACAACACGTATTTTAGCCATCCAGAACATATTTTTCACCCCATTTCAGACCCTTACCTCTATTCTGAATAGTCAAGAGTGGCAAATAAGTGATCCATGAGCCCACTACCCCAACCCTCCTCATACTTAAAAAATATAGGAGACAATTTTTTGGAAAACAAAACCAAAAACCTATACAATATAATTATGTCCCCATAATCGACCTCATTTTATTAGTTTGCCTCAAATGGACTTTAACAATAAACTCCCACTAGTTAAAGTCCTCCACTGAGGGAAGAAATGACAATCTAATTATTTAATATTTACTTAAGCTCCTCGGCTTTGGTAAAACATGAATATTTACATTCCAGAAGTGTTTTCTTTTCTTTTTTTCTTTTTCTTTTTCTTTTTTTTTTCTTTTTCTTTTTTTTAGCCTAGCTGTAGAGACAAAAGATAAAGGGTTAGAACTGAGGGGAATTTTTTTTA
>NW_006442124.1:678415-688491 GCF_000325575.1 Pteropus alecto | reverse complement strand
ATCCATCAAGGTCAAACCAAAGAAGAGGACCAGCTGGTACAGACACACTGCCACAGCTCCCTAGGGCAGCAAATGTCAGAGGACATACTGGTAGTGAATGTCAAGATGAGTCCACCAACGTGCATTATTACAATCGGACATACACATAGAGTGTGGACTTGTGACCATCTGAACTTGAATTTCAAATCTCTTTGTAGTTATTATAAAGTCCTGAGCCCAAGGACTTCCTCAGGAACTCATGAAGAGGCGTAGCTGAACAGTGTGGTGGCAATGTCTGTAGGCCCACCCAGGGCATGCAGAGAGCAGTCCAAGAGAGCAGTGGCCTCAAAAATGGGTCCTGAACGGGGCCGATTCACATCTACAGGTCCTCCTGCATCTTACACAGGGATGTTATAACACCGCAGTAGCCAGCCTCCAAGATGACCCTCCCACACCAAACAAGCCTCACCTTCTAGTATTTATGTCCTTGTCTCTAAACTATTAAATCAGGGCTGACCTGAGGACATGACAGTAGGTAGATGATTCCCAAGGCTAAATTATAAAAGGCATAGCGACTTTCACTATGGCCTTTGGGATCACACACTCTGAAGGAAGCCAGCGGCCAAGTCAGGAATTCATTCAAGCCGTCCTGTGGGGAGTGTACATGGGGATGAACTGAGGTCCCCTGCTCACAGCCAGCATCAACTTTCCAGCCACAAGTCATCATGGAAGCCAATCTTCCAGCCCCAGTCAAGCCCTGAGATGACAGCAGCCCTGGCTGCAACCCCATGAAAGACCTGAGCCAGTATGTGATTGAAATCATATGGTATGCTGGCTCAACGATTTCATTTATATGCAAAATCGAAGGGACAAAAAGAACAAACTAATCGAAAACAAACTTGCAAATGTAGAGGACAATCTGATGACTGCCAGAGGAGAGGACCTTGCGGGTCTGGGAGAAAGGGGTGAAGGGTTAAAGAAGTGCAAATTAGTAGTTGATAGATGTTCACAGGGATGGGGAACACAGCATAGGGAATGCAGTCAGCATTAATGTAACGGCTAGTTGGAGAGCCAGAGGAGAGAAAGAGCAACTAGGGGGATTATTTTATAAACCATATAAATGTCTAAACAATGTACTGTATACTTGAAACTAATAATAAAATAATTTTTTTTAAAAAAAGGCCTGAGCCAGCACAGCCAAATACTCCTGCCTTGCTGGCTGTGAGCTAATACATGATTATCATGTATTAGTTCTGAATTTTCAGAACTGAATTTTCAGAAATTTGTTAAAGATCAATAGACAAGTAGGACAACACGTATTTTAGCCATCCAGAACATATTTTTCACCCCATTTCAGACCCTTACCTCTATTCTGAATAGTCAAGAGTGGCAAATAAGTGATCCATGAGCCCACTACCCCAACCCTCCTCATACTTAAAAAATATAGGAGACAATTTTTTGGAAAACAAAACCAAAAACCTATACAATATAATTATGTCCCCATAATCGACCTCATTTTATTAGTTTGCCTCAAATGGACTTTAACAATAAACTCCCACTAGTTAAAGTCCTCCACTGAGGGAAGAAATGACAATCTAATTATTTAATATTTACTTAAGCTCCTCAGCTTTGGTAAAACATGAATATTTACATTCCAGAAGTGTTTTCTTTTCTTTTTTTCTTTTTCTTTTTCTTTTTTTTTTCTTTTTTCTTTTTTTTGAAGAATGCCAGCCAGCTCTGACTCAACAGTGGCTTTCAAAAGCACTGTTTTAGTATCAATGGCCAGCATGAGGCGTGCTTCTGAAAACAAGGCCACTTGATGAGAGATCACAGAAGACTTCACGCATCCTGATCAGCTACTGGCTTCTTTCAGCTGTTGGCCTGAGTCCCAGTTTTTGGTTTGACTTAAAAGGACTTAAATAGTCCCACCCATCCACACAAGCAGGAAGATCTGTTGCATCTATTGGATCTACTGGAAGTGATACCCAGTCTCCCTTTCTGGTCATGGTTAGAGACTGGGAAGTATGTGTGATTGACCTTTAGACATCTCCATTGTTTGGTGGAACAGTACTGAGGGGTTAAAAACACTGTGCAGGCCTCATAGCCAACTTAAACATCTGAGATGGGAAATTGTTTTGAGGCACAACCAACTTCTTAAAGTACTTTAGTCTTTAAATGAATCCTTAGAAGGAACCATTAAAGAAATTAAAAGGTCTCTAACTCAAATTTTTTGCTTTGCAAATAAGAACCATGAAATTTAGCAACATTTAGTGATATGTGGCTAAGATCACACAGTTATCCCTCATACAGCCAGAGAAAGTCAGTCTGGTTAACGAAATGAAAGAGGAATACGTGCATTCAGTAAAACAATGCTTTGAAAAGTGGTACCATTCCCATCCCAGGACACTTGTCCTCCTTCCCAGAGATAGCCACACCTATCATTCTCTTATGTACCCTTTCAGAAATGTTTAAGGCTGACGCACCATCAGTATCTGTAGGTAGGCTTCTCTTCCACAAGTCAGTAAGTCTAGGTAATCACTCTGGTTCTAGCCCCAAACAATCTCCACTTGTAAATGCTGACGCAAACTCGTGTTGGCCAGACTCCACCAGGGCCCACACCCACTGCACATATTCACTCGCCTATCAGTCCCTTGTTAGGTGCTGACATGCCACACGTTCATTCTTGTCTGAAGAACACAGCCCCATCAGCAATACATGTGTCATCTACCTAAAATGGGGCTAAACGGGCTTAAACACGAAAGCCCTGAACCCTGGCTGTCAGGAACGGCATCTAGCGATGTTACCCATAAGAGTGTGTGTGGCAACTGTTATGCCACCAAATTAGGGAGAATCCTTTTCAGCTTGGACACTATTCCAGAAGTTATTTCTTCTTCCAAGAGGAGTTGAAAACACCCCTCCATAGCTGGCAGCCAGCCACAGAAGCAGACACGGGGGGCCCAGACAAGGCAGAGAACACAGAGCCTGCAGCCACCTCCAGACAATCTTCTTGCAGCATTAACGAAGCACAGCCAGAGTCCTCCAGAACTGGACAAAACACCTTCCTCAGTTACCATTGACAAGCACTGCCACCGACCTCCACCTCACCATCTAATTGGCTCCTGGACATGATCCCAAATTGCGCCATCTTAAGTCAAACCCATTTTGCCCATGGTCCATTGTGATGTGAGTTCTGCTCTTGGAAACTCACATGCAATCAAACAAACACCAAACCTAAAAAATAAATAAATAAATAGTACATCTGTGCCTTTACTCCTATTTAAATCAAATCCAATCTAAAAGCAACCTGATAAATGTTTCTTTGTGAGGACTCTTCTGCCGGGTTCGACATACTGAGGTTTCTTTGAAGTCCAGCGACTTCTGGGCTAAAGTCACCTTCTCTTCTCTTCTTTTCCATTATATCTCCCTGAAGCATAAGCGTATCAGTTCTCATCACTTCAAGAACATTGGAATCACATTCAAAATTTAGGTCAGCTGTCTAAAAAGTTTTACTGGTATTCAGTGTTAAAAAAAAAAAATTAATAATATATGTGGGGAGGTTGAGCCATTCTGTGGCAACATCTACTTTCACTTGACCAGTTCCTTGACCTGCCATTGCAGTTCACCACCCAAGTCACCTACAGAGGTAAATAAACAGTCTCATGATCTGAAGGGCCCAGGAAAATTCCCACCAAATCTCGCTCTAAAATTCTAACAGCAGCATTCATTGAAGACGGCTGTCAAAAGGCAAATGCTTTCTACAATGGCGATACGTCAACTTTACCAGTTGGCAAAATCTCAGCTCTCCTCGGGATGAAACTCGTGGTAAAACGAGCAGAAACTGGGCAGGAGCTTGGGATCTTAGTTCTCTGAACTATTTAAACCTCAGTTAAGTGGGTATAGTAAGAGATGCCCTGCCTTTCACACAAGTTGTTGAATGGATGAATTGAGTTCAGTATAAACTACTGAAGCATAAAAGCAAGAGTTCATTACTTTCTTGCCCCTAGCCAAACTATAGGAAAGAAGAAAAGGACAGACCACCAAGATTTGGAAATAGGGGGCTCGTCTGCTGGACCAAGATTCCAATAGAAAGTAGATGCTCAGAGATAAGGTGACATAGCCTGGAGTGGGCTCGGGTGTGGTGACTCCAGGTCAAAGCTGTGAGACACTGTGGGGATTGTTTTCCCTGAGGGTGACCTTGAAAAGTCCAGGATGTTCCCAGTGATTTCTGATCACACATTGCCACAATGCTCTCTCCCCAACTTCTTCTACATCCTTGGCCAACCCCCTTCTTCAGTTCGTGCCACCCGTGGGGACACGTTCTGCGAGGTCACTCCCTGCTCTGTGGGATCATGTATCATTTTTAAATTTTCCATGTATTCTCCTCCTCCAGAAACAGGGGGCAAAGTCCAATTTTACTCTAAAGATATCTTTTTTTTAATAGCTTTGCAGAACTGTATTCTCCAGGCTGTAGAGTACTAACCACTGGAGCTGTCTTCACACACCCTCCCTAATCTATTCGGCACATAAAAGTCACCATTGGTTTGCTATGAGTAACTGAGGTTATTGCAGCAAGCAAGGCTTGCATCTGGGTAGCGCACATCAGCACCTGCTGTGAGGGGCACTGTGCCCTCCCAGAACCTAGGCTCGTAGTGACCTAGGGTTGGAAATCATCACTGATGTCATCTAATAATAACTACAATTTAAGGAGCATTTATTCTGTGACAGACACTCACCGTATATTATCTCATTTAATTTCATCCCCAAAGCCATGTTATGAGAAGCATCATCCTCCTAGTTGGCAGAGATTTTAAGAGCCTGTCCATTGTCACAGTGCCTGAGTGGCTAAGCTGGGATTTGAACCCTGGTACTTAATTAGCCACTGCATACTACATCATCTCCTTGGTCTGGCGCATTCTGGAGAGGTCCAGGAAGTAGATAGAACAGTGAGAGGTGAAGGACAATTTTGAGGCTAAAATTGTTGCCAGGTTTTTTAAAAATGTAAAATGAATTGAGGTAGAAGGAAGAGGCTGTAGGTGCAGAGAAGATCTCAGAGCACAGGGTGTTGTAGAGATGTAAACAAAACCTTTCATCCTCAGTATCTCGCGTATGCCTTCTCCCAGACACTCTGGTCCACCATTCTTGCTCAATGTCTGGTACAGAAATTGCTTCTGAGAGTAATTTTTTTTATTAAAATTTCTATTAGAATCACTATTTTGCACTCAGGTTCTTCCAGGATTTGAGGGAAGTCCCTGGTCAGGTAAGAATGTATCACTTTTTAATGTGTTGGCTAAGTGGAAGGCCAGGGGAGGAAGGGAGCAATTGGGGGGATCGTTTTATGAACTATATAGATGTCTAACCAATGTACTGTATACTTGAAACTAATTAAAATAAATTAATTAATTTTTAAAAAAAGAATGTGTCACTTAGCCACCTCTTTGTTGCTAAGAAGCTGAAAAGTTGACTCGGGAACGACTTGTCTGCCCAAAAACTAACCATCCTGGGCAGGCCAGGCTTGCTGTCCCCTAGGGCAATATCCCCTCAGCGCCATGTTCCAAGGCCCCCCTCAGTCGAGTGGCACCCAATTCTAAACTCACAGGCTGAGGGTTCCAGAGCTTGACGGTATCAATGGAATCCTTTAATGGCATCCTTTAATGGCAGCCATTAAATAGCTGATTCCAAACACTGAACATATTTCATCTGCAAGTTTAATGTGAGAAAGCAAACACCAGAAATTGGGGGGAAATGAGGACGCTATCCACTTCTCTGCCCCGGTCTGCACTCTAAAAAAGCACTTTCTGAGCGATTTCCACTTCCCGGGGTTAGCAGCTCATTGACCTTGAGTTTCTCCGGCAGAAAAATGTCTTCCTAGCAATGGCAAGAGTATGGAGAACTGGGCATCTGCATCACTGCTGGTAGAAATGTAAATAGGTGATACCTTTCTGAGGATACTTTACCTGACGCCCCTGAAAGGCACAGCAGCTTCATTTCTGGGAATTTAGCAAAAAGAAATACAGTAGTTCCTTGCTTAACATCGTCAGTAGGTTCTGCAACTTCAAGTGAAAAGACATAATGTAAAACCAGTTCTACCACTGGCTAACTGATACGAACAAACATGAGTTAACTTCCTATGGCATCTCATCGATGTTATAACGAAACGACATTATTTGAGGACCTGCTGGAATGAGACAGGTGTCAGAAGAGGCAAGGATATTTATCGTGGTATGGTTTATATAATTGAAAACTAGAAAAGACTTGATGCACTATGGTAGTGACTAATTAAACGATTTTTAGCACATCAACACAAAAGAATATCATTTGTATCATTAAAAATTATCTTGTAGATATGTATTTATTAACGTGGAAAGAATCAGACTCTATTTGAACCTTTTGGTATTTTGTACTTGCCACCTCTTCATGAATGACTTCCATACATTTCCTTAATGATATTTAAATAATCATTTCATTGTCTTTGTCTCTGTCAAACATCAGGCCGCACCCTCTAGTATGTTCCAGTATGTTGAGTAAATCTGATTTAAATACCTTATGATTGTATATGCTTATCATGCCCATTTTCCACCTCCCTGAGTAGAAATCCCAAGTTTTGATAAACTACCTCTTCTAGAATTCATCATCTCCCCTGGATTCTGGTCCTGCTTCAGAGCTGCCCCAGCTCTAATCTGATGATTTCAAAATACAGAAAATGTAAAATGAATTGAGGTAGAAGGAAGAGGCTGTAGGTGCAGAGAAGATCTCAGAGCACAGGGTGTTGTAGAGATGTAAACAAAACCTTTCATCCTCAGTATCTCGCGTATGCCTTCTCCCAGACACTCTGGTCCACCATTCTTGCTCAATGTCTGGTACAGAAATTGCTTCTGAGAGTAATTTTTTTTATTAAAATTTCTATTAGAATCACTATTTTGCACTCAGGTTCTTCCAGGATTTGAGGGAAGTCCCTGGTCAGGTAAGAATGTATCACTTTTTAATGTGTTGGCTAAGTGGAAGGCCAGGGGAGGAAGGGAGCAATTGGGGGGATCGTTTTATGAACTATATAGATGTCTAACCAATGTACTGTATACTTGAAACTAATTAAAATAAATTAATTAATTTTTAAAAAAAGAATGTGTCACTTAGCCACCTCTTTGTTGCTAAGAAGCTGAAAAGTTGACTCGGGAACGACTTGTCTGCCCAAAAACTAACCATCCTGGGCAGGCCAGGCTTGCAGTCCCCTAGGGCAATATCCCCTCAGCGCCATGTTCCAAGGCCCCCCTCAGTCGAGTGGCACCCAATTCTAAACTCACAGGCTGAGGGTTCCAGAGCTTGACGGTATCAATGGAATCCTTTAATGGCATCCTTTAATGGCAGCCATTAAATAGCTGATTCCAAACACTGAACATATTTCATCTGCAAGTTTAATGTGAGAAAGCAAACACCAGAAATTGGGGGGAAATGAGGACGCTATCCACTTCTCTGCCCCGGTCTGCACTCTAAAAAAGCACTTTCTGAGCGATTTCCACTTCCCGGGGTTAGCAGCTCATTGACCTTGAGTTTCTCCGGCAGAAAAATGTCTTCCTAGCAATGGCAAGAGTATGGAGAACTGGGCATCTGCATCACTGCTGGTAGAAATGTAAATAGGTGATACCTTTCTGAGGATACTTTACCTGACGCCCCTGAAAGGCACAGCAGCTTCATTTCTGGGAATTTAGCAAAAAGAAATACAGTAGTTCCTTGCTTAACATCGTCAGTAGGTTCTGCAACTTCAAGTGAAAAGACATAATGTAAAACCAGTTCTACCACTGGCTAACTGATACGAACAAACATGAGTTAACTTCCTATGGCATCTCATCGATGTTATAACGAAACGACATTATTTGAGGACCTGCTGGAATGAGACAGGTGTCAGAAGAGGCAAGGATATTTATCGTGGTATGGTTTATATAATTGAAAACTAGAAAAGACTTGATGCACTATGGTAGTGACTAATTAAACGATTTTTAGCACATCAACACAAAAGAATATCATTTGTATCATTAAAAATTATCTTGTAGATATGTATTTATTAACGTGGAAAGAATCAGACTCTATTTGAACCTTTTGGTATTTTGTACTTGCCACCTCTTCATGAATGACTTCCATACATTTCCTTAATGATATTTAAATAATCATTTCATTGTCTTTGTCTCTGTCAAACATCAGGCCGCACCCTCTAGTATGTTCCAGTATGTTGAGTAAATCTGATTTAAATACCTTATGATTGTATATGCTTATCATGCCCATTTTCCACCTCCCTGAGTAGAAATCCCAAGTTTTGATAAACTACCTCTTCTAGAATTCATCATCTCCCCTGGATTCTGGTCCTGCTTCAGAGCTGCCCCAGCTCTAATCTGATGATTTCAAAATACAGCCAGTCTAAGAGTAAGCATTTCACAAGTCTAGACAGGAAATCTGGGGATAAATGAATACTTTCAAGATAAACGAATACGTCTCTATGATCTAAAATGAGGGAGTACGCAGAGAAATCTCTAACTTTGTGGATGACTCTCAATTTTTCCAGCTAATAAAATGTCAAGCTGATGAGCTCCAAGGAGGTCTGGCTAAGCAATGAGTAGTGGGCAGGAAATTATAGCTGTACTACTCTGGGAGTATTTTATGATTATACTTTTTCTTAAAATGACTCCCAGAGAAGTCACCTACACTATTTTTATAAGATAAAGATACCCAACCTACCCATTACAACCCTGAGAAGAAGTGCAACCATTTACAGTGACCATTTCTTGGCAACATTCTCCCACTGTCCCACTGAGTCCAGGGGCAACCAAGCCACTGCTGTCATAAACAAACCATCATCCTGTGTTTACACAAAACCGAAGTTCAGCCATATTTGGGAAACGGAGTGGACTTTGGTTACTACATCTTTAAAAATACAGGTTGAGGCTCAAGGAAGTTTTCAGAAGCAAAAATGATTGATTGTGGAAATGTGTACATGGGGTGGAGAATAAACACTAGACTGAAAGGCAGAGGACTAGAGTGAAAATCTTCTCGAGGACACTGACCATGGGTGTGTCTGGGTGACCTTTTCCCTTCCGGCCTCTGTTCCCTCCAGAATCGAGAGAATTTGATCAGATAACGTTCGTGAAAGAGCTTTGCAAGATGGCTGGGACTTATGAAGGCCTCAGGAAAAGCCTATTACCCTTCTAATGGGAGGCATGCTCTGGGAAGGCAGTCCACATATTGAAGATCTTCCACCAGAAAAGAGTAAAATGCTGGGATTATTAACATTCTCCTAAAAAGCAGGTGAGTGTATAGGAGGAGACCTCTCTCTCCACGACCCTTGAGAAACCAACCAGTGCCCTGTCCCACCTCCAGATAGCTAGCATTTGATGGAAAGCACATAAAGACCCCAGGCCAGTTCAGGGCGAGATGGAGAGCAGTGAAGGCCAGTAGCAAAAGAACACAGGCTGGACAGAGGCAGCTACCCACGGGGCCCTCGAGAGCATCCCCTTTCCCTGCTGCCAGCCCCAGCCGATCCAGAGATGTGAGTTCAGGGGAAACAAAGAGGGTGTGAGATGACAGGCTCACCATATACACAAGCATACAACACATAAACAAACACACACACACACACACACACACACACTCACAACAGTGGATAATTATGGGATTAAAATTTTTTAATGAATAAGATTTAATGAAAAATCAGAGCTAAGCTATTCTAATAACCCAATGTTAATGAAAAACTATGGCAATGCAATAAAGAGTCATCAGGGGCTCCCTGCTCAGTGAAAAGGGGGTTGGTTCATCAAGACAGAGTTGGCTGTGGTTATCAAAAAAATAAATGAAACTATGCCATGCCTCTGCCCCCAAAAGGGAGACACTTCACTGAATTAATTACACAGTTAATGCAAGAAGGTGTCTTTTTCCCAACAATACATATGCGACTGAGGTCGGAAGGAACTGTGACGAGGGCACCTGCAAGCTGGTAGCCTTATCTGAACTGCAGTCTCTTCGTGGCATGGAACACCAATGCTTCCTGCTGGAATCCCTCCCCTACCCTTGACATAAACTCTGAAAACCATCTCCTCAACTTCCAAGCACCCAGC
>NW_006442124.1:670522-678309 GCF_000325575.1 Pteropus alecto | reverse complement strand
CTGGAGTTTTTGTTCGACTTTCTACTGCGATTTCTCTCCAAAAGCCCATCCATGATCATCGCTTCACTTAGCAACACCTTATGGAAATCTCCTCACAATATGTATAATTTCTACTGCTTTGTATTCTTGTGTGTATATAGGTTGACTCTTAAAACTCATGCCCACCACTGAAAATTTAACGCTGAGCATGGAATGTGCTTTCGTTTCCTGGGGTTCTTCAGATGCTTGATCCAAAATTCCACACATGGGTCACAGAGAGAGAGAAAGAGATGTCTAAAGGTCCAGGTGGTTTCCAAATGTGTAAATATTAGAGCTTAGTCCAAAGAGCTGAATTTTAACCCAACATTTTGGCCTAAATTTAAAGATGGTTTATATTCTGCTAAGACGGGAAGGTGTCAGTGACTACAGGAAACAGAAAGTGGTGGCCATGTTCCAGTTGTCTATTGCTGAACAACAAGTTACTCCAAAACTTAGAAACTTAAAATAACTTGTGTGTTACTTTATTGCGCAATTTTGTAGGTCAGGAATACAGGCAGCTAAGCGATTCATCTGTTCCATATGGTACCAACAGAGGTTATTTGGTGGCACTCGGCTGGTCTGATGCATCTGACACCTTGACAGGGACAGTCAAAAAGCTGGGCTCAGCTGCTGCTCTCACCTGGAGTGCTTACCTGGAACCTCTCCATCATGGCATTCATGGAGCAGCTGGACATCTTCTGTGGCAGCTCGGAGCTCTAAGTCCAAGTAATCCAATCAGGCTATAATGGAGCAAAATCTGGGAGGTCCAGAAAGTCTTCAGCCTCGTTCCATTGGTCAAGCAAGTCACTAAGACCAGACCAGGTTTACAGGGAGGAGATTTAAATACTTCTTCGGAGAAGGAGCAAAGAATTTGCGACCAGCATGAATCTACCACAGAGCCTGTTGTGACCCCTTTCACTGTTATGTACTTGAGTTACATTCTCACAGGCCAGCTAGTTTGCTCTGTAGATTGCATAGTGCCATCCCTCACTACCACCCAGCAAGGCCGGACCCATGTCATGTGTAGGTTCTGTACTACAGGGATTCAGCATCACGTTTAGGCCCAGACTCCCCTGGGGCCGGGAAAGCCATGTTGCAGAAGTCTGCAGGGAGCCCTGGAAGGGTTTCCAGATAAAGGTATAGACGGGACTGAGGCCCCCTTCCCCCATCTCCCTGCACGGCACCTGGCACCCCAACAGTCACCTTGTAACCCTGAGAAAAGGCCAAACACTCAAGAGTCACTGACCCTGACACCGTTGAACTACCAAATCTCTATACTTCTGGTAAAGTGAGAAAAAAAAAACAAACTATTTTTATTTAAATCATGCTGTTTGTTTTCTATCCCTTGCAGCCAAATGCACTCCTAACAGATCCAGATCTAGAGCTAAGGTGACATTCCGTTGCCATTCCCGTGGCCCTCCACATCAGCGGCACCCACAAGCGGTATGGCTGGGGAGGCACGTACAAGCTACAGAAATGGCGTTTCCACTCTTGTTCCACAAACTCCCAGGGAGCAAGGAGACGCTGTACCATCCACCAATGGGGCCCTTCCCAAACTCTCACCAAGAGCAACACCTTGCTCATGGGAAGCATTTACAATTTTTTAAAACATAGTTTGTTTCTAAGCAGAAAGAAATAGAGACTCTGCTTTGGGCTATTGGGGGAAAAAATAGTAATTTAAGAAATACTGGAGTCTGTTTTCAGTGAGCATGGAGAGGTTAAGAGACTCGTGGTCCCCCCAAGGCCTTCCTCACCCCTACTCTGTCACCAGATGCTGGAGATTTAAGGGGTGGGGATACAGAGAAAGGGAGACTGACGGCAACCTCTTCATACATTTTCTCTCCTGAAAGACTGTAATTTCAAGCGTGTCCCAGGAAATCTTTATTTAGAGAAAAACATGCTAAAACAAAAAGCTCCATCTATGTGGTATCTCATCAGAACACTTCACCTTCAGGTTTCTGAAGTCAACTCAGGCTTTTGACTTTGAAAATAAGTCTCCTGAACTTCCTCAAGAATGGGCACTGCCAAGTAAAAACTGACTCAAAAAAACGTGGCAGAATCGAATGTTTACCAAGAAAAGTGTACTCAGCACTTGACATAATTCCCAAAGGCCTTTACTCTAAAAACATTTTTCTTAATGTCTGAAATAATTTAATCAGAGGTTCTATTAGTCAGAACCCAGCAAGTACCCTGTGTCCAACAGTGATATTCTCTAAAACTTTTAAACAGGAAACTCTAAGTCTGCAGAACAGAAAACATTCAGAACCAGGCCAATAATTAGAAAGTTACTCCCTTCTCACACCAAGCTCCCAGTGTTCCCTACTTTATTGGAAAAGATGTAAAATCTATGTTTAGTGTATGTGCTGCCAAAGCAAGCATGAGATGCGAAACCTACAAGTAAAGGGGGAAATTGAGGGTTCTTTTCACAATAAAACAAAGGAGGTCAAGGCTGAGGATGGAGCTGGCCGAGCCTGGCAGCATTCCATCTTCGAGAAAGAGGACACTCTGATTGCTGAGTGTCAAAGGGAGTGATCCTGGAACAGGACTCCAACCTTCTGCGTTGATTACAGAGAAAAAACATCCTTGTTGGTTCTCAGAACATCCCAGACCCCGGGAACACCAAGCAGTCAGCACAGTTCGCTCATTCATTCATCTGATGCCCTTGACATTGAGAAATCTGTAGACCTCTGCTTTCCGAATAATATTTATAAGGATGGATTCATTTGAGGGGTCCAGTTACACACATGGATAGATTAATGGGCCCTTAGGGGAAAAGGCCATAGGGACACTCCGGGACTAAGTGGCAAGCTTCCTGGATGGATGTGGAGGTGGAAGACAGGGACTTGGCTTTCCTTGTCTATATATGCCCAGAACCTAAAACTGTCTGTGGCTCATTTATTCATTCACTCACTCATTCACCAAGTATCTACTGGATGCTTAATGTGTGTTAAGTCAGTTAACGCATGCTAAGTATGAGTCCGTAGGACAAAGCCAAGGTGTATAAGGTAAAGATTCTACCCTAGGGAGCTTATAATCCATTAGAAAAGACAGACAAGGACACAGACAACTTTGGTGCCCTCAGAAGAACAAGGTCAGGGCTAAGAGTGGAACTAGATAATAGGATTAAAAACCTGCCTCTACCCCTTACTGCCTTTGCAACCAAGACAAGTTACTCGAGCTATTTAAGCCTCAGTTTCCCATATGTAAATTAGGGGTTTTATTAGTAGCTGTATCACAGGTGTGGGAGAATGAATGAGATAATGTCTGAAAAATTACTTAGAAAGAGCCTGGCCTGTCGTCTCAATAAGTGACAACTATTTCAGCTGTGGTGGCTGCCTGGCACTGTGGGGCGCATAGGAGAGGTGTCTTTGCCTGGTCTGGGGGCGGTCAGGAAAGGCTTCCCAGGGAATACAAAAACAGGAAGTGGAAGTCAGCCAACTGAACAAGACGGAAAGGAGTTTCCAGATCCAGGAAACAGCACATACCAAAGCCCTGACACAAGAGGGAATGGTGACCTGAGTAGAAAGGCACCTGGTTCAGCATGGTTAGCCCTGGGTGAGGTATTGGCAGGAAATGAAGCTGGAGAGCAAAGCATCCACTCGGTGAATATCTGCTGAGCACATGCACTCTTCCAGACACTGTAAACACAGCAGTGAACAAAACAGATACAAACCCCAGGCTTCATGGAACATACATTTTAGTGTAATAGAGACAGAAGCAGACAAAATAAATGAGATAAGCGGACTGGAAAAGGCCTCAGTTTGAACTCTGGCATGGAGGCAATAGGCAGCCATTGAAAAGTATGAGGCAGAGGAGTGACTTGATCAGGTTTAGGCTTCGGAAAGATTGTTCTGGCTGCCCTGTGGGAGGTGGGCCAGGGCTGGCACAGAGGGCGGGGCAGCCTGGAGGCAAGGGGTGCAATCCAGTCCTAGACTAGGAAACCTCGAAGTGGGGAAAGACGTAAACCGGGATGGATCTGGCCTAAAGAAGCAGTGAGACTGGCACACATAAGTCTTGCTCTTGCTGTCTGATTTCTGAATGCTCCACTTTGACGCCCCCTAGTGGCTGACTCTCTTGCGAAGCCCATTCAGACTTCAGGAGAGAACCTGATTGGTTCAGCTGGTCTCTGCCCCTATCTTGTAACATTTCTGGGCCCACTCAGGAGTGAGCTTTCTTCTTCAGAGCCTCTGCGCGAGTCTTCCACATGCTCTCTGCTCTAGGATGCTTTGTGGGATGCTTTGGAAAGATAAAGTCAAACCCAGAAACTCCTCTCAAATCACAGCCTTATAGAGAAGAAAAATGTGATTAATGGCATAGAAAGTTGAAAGCGCTAAGTGCTATAATATAGAACCAAATAGAATTCAGGACTGGGAGAGATTATGCCAGTTTGGAAAAGGCTTTGTAGTGGAGATGGCATTTAAGCAGAGCCATAAAGTAGGATTAGGGTTTGGAGAGGAAGGAGAAGCATGAGGAAAGCCAGCTGCAAGAAAGCCAACAGTAGCTGAGAAGCCCCTCTTCTTGCCCCTTCCTCTTAGTCCATGAGCTAGTCACTCATTCATTTATTCAATCAACAAACACTAACCGATCACTGACTGGTTACCAGGCTGTAAGGTCCTCTTCTTTTCTGAATCTCTATAAACAGCTGCTGGACTATGTCGCTTTGGTACAAATGCCTTTGGCAGACAGAGAGTGAGACCACATCGCACCAGAAATAAGAGCTTGGACAATGTCCTTAGAAAGGCTCTGTCCTGCTTTCTGGGTCCAACCTCCACGGAGATAGCCCAGTGGGACTCAAACACTGACCAGAACCCAAACTACTTCACCTGTCCTCTTTCCAGGGAAGAAATTCTTGGTAACGAATAATTGGACAAGACAACAAAAGTTGCAGTATGATTACTAGAAATCACCAAGAATTGCTTATTTTTAGGAGGTAAGATTTGGTCATCATTCCTGATGTTTCCTTCCATTTGGACACTCCTGGCCCCTCATCCCTTCACTGGTCCACCCCTGGGGGGTTAGTGCGAGTGACCTTACCATGAGTTTCAGAGAGGGGCCAGGTGTGCATTTCTCAATGCACAGGTAGCAAGCTTCTATGGGGCTCCTCCATGTCCTAAATTCTCCAGGGCCAGACCCCACACAAAGGAGGCCTTCGGGGCCCCATACTTCCTCGGACTGGGTGCTGGAGCCTGGCCAGCTCAGACATTCACAATCAGGAAGCTCCTTTCCATTCACCTACGACATGCCTTCCAACACCAGCTCTGTCAGTGGTACAGATGTTTGGGCAGCCCTTCTGCCTGCTCCTCTGCCTGCTCTTCTGCCCTTTCTCTGAATTGCTGCAGAGCAGCTGGGGAAAATAGGAGTGACAAGTAGTGAAATTTGCGGGTAAAATACACACAGAATGATGGAAACGTTTGATGTGGCCAATGGGATGGCTTTCGGGTGTGGTGGCCCAGCTGGCCCTTCCCTTGGTGGCTTATAGCAGCCCACGTGGGGCCCTGTGGCTGTCTAGGTTGTTTTACACTGGATAGTGGGCCACTTCCATAATGCAGACATAATAGTCTGTTTTGTGCTCTGCCACATGGAATCTTCCCTTTGGGGACCACTGCAGTTCATCAGTGATTGGTTTGCTTGCTTGTTGTCTTGTTTGTTTCTTTGTTTATTCTTTAGCATGTAGTTTTCTACTGAGGATGTTTGAAGTAGGATAGGGCTTGAGCAGGCTGTGGAGTGACCAAAGTAAAGACAAGGAGGGACCTTTGGAAACAGACTGCTACAGCCTGACCTTGAACTGCCTTAGCTGCACATAGATGTGGTTTGATTCCAGGCAAAGCTGAGTGAAACCGGATTAAACCTTTTTAGGTGCTGGGATTAAAATGCAAGGCTGCTGAGTTCCCATGGCACCGAGCGTTTCCAGCTCTGCACTGTCACCCCAGGGCTGAGTTGGCAGAGCCAGATTACCTGCCCCAATTTCTGTCTTAGTCCGGGCCAAAGAGAGTGCTAGGGAGGGATGCATCTAAAATTCATGTGGCTTGTCTGTAATCTAAAAGCCATGAAATGGTCAAAGAATTGCTAGGTATTTCAATGTGACACAGTTCTTGTTAGACGGGGGTGCCGGAACTGTTTGTCTAAGGAATGTGGCTGAAAACTGTATGCAGTTAGGACAGTAATAAAGGGAGGAACACACAGATGAGGTATAGTAAAGAGGAGTCACTAGGATGGTGGTATTGAGGCCAGCCTGGGGTAGATGCTGGCCTGACAGCATATAGGGGGATTATCCAGTCTGAGAGAGAAGGCCAGTGGGCTGCTCTGGCAAGTCCAAACTCACTGATTTTGTAGCTCTCACATGGAAGACTCAAAAGAGATGAAAATCCAGAGGGGTATGCTAGGTGAACAAATGAGCGAACGAATGAATGCCTGGTCTGGAAAGCGAACAATGTTAAATGAAGGAAGGCTTTCAGACCCACAGGCACCAGAAAACGAAGAGATTAAAGCCCGGCCTGCCACTGGTATCACCTGCAGGGCCCAGGCAGCAGCACCCAGACCACCTGCAGTGGAATCCGTGCAGGTGGGGCCGGCGTCTGCCGGTCATGACTGCTTCAGTGTCCCCAGATGATCCCAGTATGCAGCCCAGGCCGGGAGGCTCCCACTTACCTGGTACACACACTCTCGACGCATCTCCCTCCACTTCAGAAATGCATTTATGTGGGAGAAGCACCACACAGGGCCTGATCGCTCAAAAGCTGAGGGAGGACCCTGTGCCTAGGGACACATGGTGGACAGAGCCATGCTCACGGCCCCCAGGGTATGGGGTCTGCTGAGGGTGATTTAGTAGCTGAAGTAGGGTTTGGAGTGTGCTCTTCCTTTGGGAAGGAGGCAGGAGGCCACAGTCGCTGACTCTTTGGCCCAGGACTCCACATGCCTGTTGACCACACTTTGAGGAATCTCTGTCACCTGACGAGGCCCAAAGCACAAGACACCCAGGAAAAGACTTGATAAGAAATTCCAAATATGCTGAGTGAGGAAGAAAGGCACCAAAAAGAACCCAGTGCCTGGGAGACTGGGGGGCTCTCCCTGGGAATGCACACATTACTTAAGGAGGCATCGGGGATCCTAGCACTCAGGTGAGATGCACATGTGGGATGTCCCAGATATGGTCAATGTGGTGCTGTCACAAATAGCTGTTGGAGTGATTGGCCAGTAGAGTTTACAATCTCCGATGGTGGATTCTACACATACATGGTGGGGCTCAAACTCTGAGCACACACCAGAATCCCATGGAGGGCTTGCCACGGGCATGCTTCACCCTATCTCATCGGCAGCTCTGTCATTTCCAGTGAGCTCCTGGCAGTGATGATGCTGCTGTTGTGGGGTCTGCACTCAGAACCAGTGACCTCCGCCAATTCCCATCTCCCCTTCTTCCCCCAGGTACCCCCAAGGCTCTGCTGTTGTCACTGCCAACCCTCAGTACTGAGTGCCGGGAACAACATTTGCCTTTGAAATCTACTCCAGAGGCCAGGAAAAGGCTTACATGTAAAATTCAGTGTGAGTGGGGTGAGTGCTGTGATAATCTTGTCTCAACACCTGGGACTTCTTTAAAGGGGACGCGTGAGAGGTCAAGTCTGTGTCTAAGTCCTAAGGAGTGATGCCCTTCCATGCAGGACACTGTAGTTCCCTCTTTTGGACAGAGAAGCCTTCTCGCTGGTCACGAAGAACAAGGAATTGTCAAGGAGCACACTAGTCCTCTAATTGCAACATTTTGAAGTGTGGTCATT
>NW_006442124.1:655577-670447 GCF_000325575.1 Pteropus alecto | reverse complement strand
TCGTTTGACCAATAAATAACATGACTGCCTTATTGATTTCATTTTACACATAGTGCCTAATATGATGCCTTGCAATAGGCACTCAAAAACATGGGTCATTAAACACATATGAGATCAGTGCTTTACAACCAGACTGCTTTTTGGGCCCCCTGTAGTGAGCTAAAGCTCCCCAAATTCAAAAGAGTGCATGGATTATCTTGGGAGGCCTGCTTGCATAAAAAAGAAAAGGCTGGTTCTGTGGAATTCCAGGAAGAAGAAGATTAAGTATAGCCAAAGGGAGTGTTGAAGGGAGTGTCAAAGGGAGTGTCAAAGGAAGTGTCAATTGTACCTGGATCTTCAGGATGTTACTTTTATTATGTTATTTGGGGATACACAAAGGAACAGATTGTGTTTAAAAGAAGGATAAGAAATAAACTCGGAGAGACAGTTGTGAGATCTGCTCTCCCTCCTGCACCCTGTCTGTCTTCTCTTTTTTCTCAGTCCCCGCTCCCCCATTCAGGTACCCGGTTTGACTTGGTCGGCTGGCTTCCGACAGGAGTGATGCCCTTCCATGCAGGACACTGTAGTTCCCTCTTTTGGACAGAGAAGCCTTCTCGCTGGGACTGAGCAAGAAGGAATTGTCAAGGAGGAAACTCGGGCTTTAATTTCAACATTTTGAAGTGTGGTCATTTTTTTTGTACTGGGACTAATAAGGGGAAAGTAATTTAATCCTTGAACTTCAATGTCTGCCTTAGGAACTTGATAATGGGAAAGGGCTTAAAATCAAATTTAGACTACAGAATATTTTTTTACATCCTTTTTGGATATTGCCAAGGCTACAAATACAAGGCCATGTTTCTATGCAACACCCACCTTCTCCTGCTAACACTTGCCAGATTTGTGGTGAGTGCCTGACCATCATGACTATGCTTGCTAAAGGATATTCGAGATTATCCTTGCAAAATAATAAAACGAAATAAAATTGAGAGTATCTCTCTTTTGTTGATTCTTCATTTAATTTTCTTGCAGAATTTCTGATGAGCTGTGTCAGACAAGGCTGGACAATGATTGTATTAACCAAATGTTTCTGACACTTGGACCTCTAGGCCTTGCTGACCCTAAAGTGACTGTCACGCTGTCTTCCCCCAGAGCTAGCCAATTCCTAGAGCACACTTGTCAGATACAAACCAACTAATCCAGAGCCCAAGCCTCAACCGCCTCCTCTAAGCCACTATCCACCTGCCCTAAGCCAAGCACCAGATAATGAGGACCAGCCGAAATCATTCAAATTCCCAACTCCAAGCCTGTTTCACTGCCTCGCGCATTTCTTCCACATAAAGCACAATAAAGGCCCATGCATTCCCCTCAGTCCCTCTGCCTCTCAACCCGCTCTGGTGCTTCCCCATGTGGCCCTGCGTGGCGTGGCACGGCGTGCCCTTCTCTTGTTACCCACAAGTAACGAACTATCTTTTCAGTGACAGTCATTTCCTGATCTTTCGGCCTCACTATACCTGAATAATAATAAAATGCACATTTTAAAACAGTCGTCTGGGACAAGAAATTCGTTAGAGTGAATTTTCAGTCTTGAGTATAACACGGTTTTGCAGCGAATTTAATTCACATACCGTTCTGAATCATTTCTGAGCCTTCTGGGGCTAAGTCTTTGTTGCCCACCAGCAGATTCAGAAATATCCTGGAAGGTGTTCCTGAGTCTCCTGGGCGAGCAGCCTCAGGAAGGTGAGAGGGACCATGCTGATTGGCTGCGCATACCCACCCCGGGCTGGCCACCAGCTGGTTGGGGTCTTGCAAGCTGAGAGAATGAGAACTCCCTTACTATAAGGGAGAGAGACACTTGGGTCCTCTCCTCAGTGCTTCCTTCCCTGTGGATGGACCCTCATTAGAGTCCTTCTTGTCTCCTCGCAGATTCCAGAAGCAACTTTGGTGAGTCTGGAGGGGAACTGGATGTATGCAGCTGGCCTCCTCGGCAGCCAGGCTGCCCCCAGGAAAGCAGACACATGCTCTGCCCCGTCCTGTGCTCTCGCCAGGGCCTCACCCCAGTGGGGCCAGCTGTTCTCCAGCTGTGCTGAGTTCTGGAATGTGGTGTCACAAAGCCCTATGCTGCTGCACATCTAAGCCACACTCTCCAGGATGTAATACCCCAAGTAAGCAACCCTCTATTTCTTCATCTCTAAAATGTGGGTTACAATATTCACCTTTTTTTTTTTTGAGGGTGAAATTGAGTAAAACATATGAACTTTTGCACATCACAGATGTTTAGATGTTGATTTCCTCTTCTTTCTTGCTCTTTTCTTCCCACATGGAAAGTTTCCTCTCCCCTGCCCTGACAGCTGACTGGGTAGCTTCTAACCCCCGTAGCCAAAGGCCTTGGCCTGGTAACTGTGGGCTGGGCCGTTTCTAAAGAACCAGTGGGCAGCACCTTAGGGAGTTTCTTTGCAGGAGGCTTTGTTTTGCCTTGCTTTGGTTTGCTTTGCCTGAAGAAGAATGAGGAAGTGGTTTCAGCAGGCACGTCAGGACAGAGACACACTTTGTGGCTGAGCCCCGTGGGAAAGAGGCTGCAGGCCCACCACCACCACTCTGGCCTCTGGGTGACCACGGGAGCCACAGAAGAGGGAGCTCGGTGAGTGTACAGGGCGGCTCCTGGCTCCATGGTGACCGAGGCTGCAGCCCAGGGTGGCAAGCGGACACTCCATAACAGTGCCCTCTGTTGGGTGACAGTGCTCTCCAGGAGGCCAGTGGCAGCAATGAGGAGCACATGGGTGACAGATGCCAGTGGGTGGGGATGACAAGAACAAGAAAATCAAAATACGAGGACCACGTATGCGTCCAAGCAAACTATTGGCAGGAGTCATGAAAATAGCCAGTGCGAGCAAGGAAACTCGGAAGAGTGCCACCGTTGGGCTTCCATTTGTCCACAGAGGCTAGTGAGTCCTGGGAAAACTCAAAGAACATACAGTTTATCTATCCATTCAGCAGAGCGAATGCTTCCTAAGCCCCTCGTAGGTGACAGGGCATCATGCTAGGTTCTGGGGATACAATGACAAGCAAGAATAGTTCTGCTCTGGAGAGTCTTACCATTGGGATACAATCCTGCCCTCTCTGAATAGCCCCTGTATATTCCCATAGCATACAAAATACTTGAGACATCGAGTTTATTTTTTAGTCCATGAGTTACTGTTGGTGCCTGTCACTCGTGTCCCCTGTCATCCCCAGTTAGTTCTTGGGGAGGTGGTGTTTGATAACAGGGCTTGTTTTTCCTATAGGCAGTGCATATAGTGTGAAGCTGTTAAACACCATTTATTGCCCCATCCTCCCTGAATTTGGGGGTCATAAAAAAATCACCTTTAGAAAATTAAATCAATAGAACCAACATAAAATGGATGAGATCGGCCACATTAAGGAAAGAAACCACCTTTTTGCTTTTCATTTATTTAATTTGGACTCAAGTGCACAGAATCAGATTAGTCAGAATCCTTGGTTCAAGACACACACTCTTCATTGGCCCATGAGTGCCCTGTTTCTTAATCTCTTTGATCATAAACAATAACAATCCACTAGTCAACATGAGATGTAGAACTCAATGAAACTTACATATTCCTAACTCATCCTGGTCCCCTACTTGTCACCCAATGTATTCACAATCTTGAATCTTGGGTTTCTCATTCTCTTGCTTTCTTAAAATATAGACAATTTTAAACTCTTACAATCACATGTGTGCTTTTTAAATATACATACATGCATCTGTATATAGTTAAAATATAGTTTTATCTCATATGTGCTCTTAAATATAGATATACATATATAGAGATGTATGTGTGTATGTAGCTAGATAGGTAGATAGGGTTTAGTTTGGGTTTTTTTCCACTTTATATAAAAGGGTATCATGCATTTGCGAGATGTATTATTTACTCAGTAATATATCTCTGAGATTCATCCACAGAATCACGTGTAGCTGTAGTTTGTTCATTCTCGCCACTGCATACAATCCCACTGAGCTATTGTATCTCAGTTTATGTACTCATTCTCTTGCTTAGTGGTAGTTGGGTTGTTTCTATGTTGTATTTTTCCTCTGTATTATGGAAATTTTAAATATGCACAAACAGAGAGAGAATGGTATAAGGAACCCCCATCACCCATCACCAGTGTCAACACCTGGCCAATCTTATTTCATCTATACTCCCACCCAACCCGGGGTTACTTTGAGCAAATCTCAACTATTATTCATAAATATTTCCGAATGCCTCCTAGAAAGATAACAACTCTTCTTTCAAAATGTAACAATCCCAATATCACATGTATTCCTTGATATTATCATAAATCCGGTGTCTGAAATTCCCCAGCATCTCCTATTATTCCTAACAGGATGACCCCACACTTCTGAATTGCTCAGGGGAGGAAATGCATAAGGGATGCAGTCAACGGAGCATCTAGAGAGTCATTGGCGGCAGTCAGCTTCTTTTCTAGGTCATTGCTGAAACTGCCAAAATCTGCAGGTGGGGCACTGCAGGAGGAGCCCCAGGAAGGAAGAGAGATGAAAGCTATACAGCACCCAAGCCAGGAGATCCGGAAAGGGCACAAGTACCCAGAGCCACTGTTTGCAAAGTCCTCACCTCTTGTTTCTTCTCAAACCTTGTTTCCACCTCCTTCACAGTTTAAGTTCCTGATTCAATGCTAAAAGTTCTCTGCCTGCCCATTTTTACTTCTCTCTCCATTTTTATATGCTTAGAAAACAGATGACGAAAGGGAGAGAAGACACTAAATGGAAAATTATAAAGGAGTCAAAAACTGCCCATAATTTCCTTGGTCTAAACCATCAGTCAGCGAACATTTTCTGTAAAGAGCCAGATAGTAAGGATTTCAGACTTTGCTGTCTCAACTACTCAGCTCTGCCTTCAAAGGGCAAAAGCAGTGTGGATGATACATAAACAAACAGGCCTGGCTGGGCTCTAATAAAACTGAATTCACAGAAACAAGGCAGGCTGGATTTGGGCAGAAAGCTGTAGTTTGTCTACCTGAGGTCGAAACAATACAACTGTTTTACTCCTGTATATTTCTCCTCTGTCTTTGATTATTAAATGCTAGCACTCTGAGATCATTCCTGGTATTATCCTCATTTTTCAGATGAGAAGACTGATGTACTATGAGATCGAAGAACTTGCCCAGGATCACTGAGGCGCCACATGATAAAGCTTGAATTGAACCCAAGAAATCTGTCTTTAAAATCCTTGCTTTTTTCTTCCTTTTCTAGCCACAAACAAATTTTACTATTGTTGTCACTATGTAAATTGCATAAAACAATGTAGAATGTTTCCTTAACATTACAAATATTTTGGTCTCACATTCTTGATAATTATAATTCATCATTGATGTGTAATTTTTCATCATCGCATTCATGAAGTTGCATTGAACCGTTTCATATGTCTAATCATTTCCTTTATTGAATTATTTTCTGAGATTAATTCCTAGAAGTAGCATTACTGGGCATTTCTATGACCCTCGTTAGTGGTATGCTGGGGAGAGGAGGGCTGACCTGTGGCATTTGCCTATTTCTATGCTGTAAATGCTCCAACAATGGCTGATTTTAAGCTACCGACATGAAATCTCAAAACTGACCTGGGATGAGATGACACGCTTGGCTCTTGCATGAAGGTGCAAGCTGGACCCAGCACCCCACTGGCTTGATACAAATTGCCTTTTTATTTCCTAGTACAAAATTATAAATGAAATTACACGGTGTGAGAGTGACTGTTTGAAAATGACCTTGAATATCACCTTTTAAAACTTGATAGTGTGTGAGTGCTTTGGTGTCTCAGCGTTGCTTTAATTTATTATATCTCTGATTATTACTGAAACCAATCATTTCCCCTGGTTCTTTCATATGTGTTTCTTCTGCCAATTTCCTGCTCACGTTCTTTCATTTATCAGGGTTATCGTGTCATAGTTATTAATTCCTTGAACTTGACTGACACAATTTCCTTTACATTTTGCTTTTATTATTTTGTCATGCAGAAATTGTAACATCGTGAAGCCTGTCAATCTCTTATGCTGGTGATTTTTCTGTTGGTAATGAACACAAGAGAATTCATCTCATTTTCATCTATTCTACAAATATTTACTAAATGCCAGTGTAGGGCAGTCATGATTTAAGGTAGTAGAGATACAGCTATGACCAAAATAACATCCCTGTCCTCATGGAGCCCCCACTCCAGTGGAGAAAGCAGACAGAAAATAAGCAAGAAAATATATAATGGAAGGGGTGGTGGTGATAAGTGCTGAAATGCCCCCAAGCAGAGTACAGGGGTAGGAGAAATGGAAAGAGGTGCTATTCAGAAGGGCCTCTGGGAAGGTCACATTGGAGCAAAGACTTGAGTGGGAGAAGGAGTGAGCCATGCTAGTTTTCCTGCAATTTGATTTTTTAAAATAATTTAATTGGATTTTATTCTTGGTGTATGATATAAGAGGCTCTGGTTATTTTTTTCCCAATGCATATGCAATTATCTCAATGCCCTTCTTTTCTCTTTATTTTCAGAAGCTTTGTTTATAGAGTTGAGGCTATTTCTCAGTTCACTAATATGTTCTAATGTGTATTTTCCTGAAAGTCTACTCTATTTTCATTGCTATTTGGGGGATCATCCTTTTGAAAAAAGTTCACCAATTCTTGCTGATTCTTTTTCTTTTGCATTCCTAAACCATTCTTACCAGTCTCAAAATGAAATTGCATCTTCCGGAAAGACAAATTATGTCTTAACTATCTTTGTATCTATAACACCTGTCATAGAGCATAGTAGCCAAATAGACTTTTAATATATTTTTTGTTAAATGATGAATAAGTTTTTAGAAGCTTTTACCTCTTATTCAGGTCTAAGGGTACCTCACTCTTTTAAATAGGTCACAAGTTTCACAGAGCTACTTTCCCAACCCATATTTGCTTCTGTCATTCAGTTTCAGAATAAACTTTAATTAGTTCTTCAGTTTTTTCCTACAAATCCACGATAAATGCAGCTGCTATGTTGAAAAACTGAGGAAAAGAACAGGGTCCCTCACCCACTTCCATAAGTAAGAACAGCATTTGTATTTGAATTATTTTATTTCCTTTATGTTACTTGGATAGAATTGAAAGTCTTGATGGCCAGTCTTTAACGCTGTCAAACCATATGCTTTTCCAGTTCTGTGTTTATACCATCTGTGCATCCATATTCCCCCCAATACGAAGAGGACCAGTGAAAGGGGGGCCAGTGCAATCTCCCAGGAGAATGTGGAGGCTGTAGGAAGAACAAAGTCACGTCAGGGATCAAATGTACTCTCGCCACCCAATAGGACAGTGCAGTGCAGGTTTAAAGGAAAGAAAGCCATTGGAGTTTGTTTTTCCTAAAACATGTGCACTGATTTTTAGAAAGTGTGTCCCTGACACCAAGATCAAAGACATTTGAGAATGATGTCTGTGGCATTAGGGAAACAAGCAAAATTGACCAAAAATCCATCAGCAACAAACAACACAGAGTTGAGGAGGCGGCAGGTGTCAAGGGTCTAACTTCGTTCCACCCAGGAAATAGTGTGCAGTACAAGGTTGCCTGCTTAGGTCTCAACAAGCCAATTGTGACATGGCCAGGGTACTGTTTGCCCTTTTCCAACAAGGAGATATGTCATCAAGGTTCAATAAAGCAACAAAGGAAAAGAAAACAAACTTTGAAAAAGGGAGCTTCAGGTGTCAAGGTTATTGTATGGGCCCAACTATTTTATATTCTACTCCTCGGATTCTCTGTGTTATGAAAATATAGGAAGAGACTACAAATAAAAAATTAACAAGCAAACACAAGAATATTGCGTTAATAGACAACTTGATAATGTGGCCATATGTTTAAGCTCATCATAGTCTGTCTAGGCACCAGGAATCAACACAACCTCAGACTATTTTCTCCGAGTGATTCTTATACCTCACAATCCCATGAGTCTTAAAATGAGTGAAGCTTTAATATTCTGAGCAGCCATTTGAATGCACCTGTCGGTCCCGGTGAAAGCCTTTCAGCTGTGCTTTCTACACTCTGTCATGGCCAATCCAGCAAAGATACGCAGAGACACGGCTCGTGCTATAGAAATGTTTAAAGGTTCCCAGCATCAGGCCCACACAAACCGCAGGTTCCTTTTGGTCACTAATCTGAAACCCAACAGTGGGTTCTGTCCTCTGTGGACTCCTCCATTTCCAAGACTGAACCGCCACCACCTATCTGAGCCATCAGCGTTTGCATATGCGTCCTAGGACAAGGGGCCCAAACTTTAGTATGAAAACAGCGTGCTCAGTTGCAATCCCTGGCCTCACCCCAGGAGAATGTGACTGGGTAGATCTGGAGTGTGCCCAGAGATTTGTATTTTCAACAAGTGAGTAATGCTGGTAGTGCACAAACTTCTTTCTGCAGAAAAGTTGTGTAGTGTTGTCATTCTCTGCCCTGAGGCCTCACAAAATCCTCAGCTTTCCAATTAGAAAGTTATCTGCAGCTGCCTCCCCAGCAAACATGGAGAACGTGGAGCAATTTGTATTTATTTGGTTGCTGCAGACTGCCCAGAAGGCACAATGGGATTCCAGCTGGGGATGACTTTGGCTTGGCTCTTGGGCTGCCAATGGATCACATTACCTGCGATTCCAGCTGGGGATGACTTTGGCTTGGCTCTTGGATCACATTACCTGTGTCTCCCTCTCCTGCTCAGTGCTTAAACATTAAGGCATTAATTTGGTCAAAATGATAACGTGGGTTTGTCTTTCCTTCATTTTTTAAATGTCCTTATATGAACACTGGGTTGATTTGTCTTGTACTGTATTTCCTGTTAATTGATGACTTGAAGCCTAAAGCTGCCCTGAGCCCTGGATATCTCTCAGTCTCTGGCTCTTGGAAGATAGGTTTCTTAATTTTGGGGTGAAGAACCTCCCACCCTCCTGGAGGGTCATAAAGGACAGCTGATCCTGCCAATCCACGTAGAACCACCTGGGGTCACAGGGCTTCTTAGAGTTTACCTCAGAATTATTTTCTCTTTTTCGAAACCCCTTCTTAGAGTTTACCTCAGAATTATTTTCTCTTTTCCAAAACCCCTTCTTAGAGTTTACCTCAGAATTATTTTCTCTTTTCTGAAACCAACTTGCTATTTAAACTTCTATGTGAATATAATCTCCCAAGGCCAGCCACCACCCAACCAAAACAATCATAAAATATGCTCTTAGTGCTCTACTGATAGGAAATGAAAGGGACTTGCTAAATAATCATCTGGAAAACTAGTAGCCTTGTTCAGCATCCACAGAACAGTCAACATGTTGTTTTCCCCTTTAATGTCCCCAAAATACATACCTTCTTTGACTGTGGTATGCAGCATCTGAAAACTCAGTGTATTATGAACAACACATTTAAAATCCGTGTTCAAATCCTCTCTTATGACTGGATTGAAAATCAGTGGCACTTCAACGTAGTTCTCATTATTTTCTGAGTATTCCCTGAGTGAGGAAATATTTACTTAAACACGATGCATCAAACGCAAGCTTGTCTTTCCATCGCAGACATCCAAAAATTCTCAATTAGAAGGATCCATTGTACTCACATTGATTTCAAGATTCAGAAAGCTATGACCACTTGCCATTGTATTTGTTACTTGTTTGAGAGAATTTCTAAGCCTGTTAGTCACCGTAATAAGACACATGTTACAAGGAGAACCTACTTTGGACCATGGAAAATTTCATTTCTTAAGGCCCTTGATGAACAAAGAACCAATAGTGGGAAGAGAAATGTATGCTTTGGGGAAACTTGCATATTGAAGGCTAGGGAGTTTCCAGGAATCCAGCTTCCAGCAGTGTCCTCCCATCATCTCCAGTGCCAACTCTCATTCTGAAAGTAAGTTCAGAGCACAGGGCTGCAGACAGGCCAGGGAGAATAACTCTCGGCAGACTAACTGCCATTTGTAATGCTATAGGAATCTGAAGATGCTTTACTACGATGTATTAGCATAAATAAAAATGTCATTGATATGGATCCACTAGGACTGTTTTTTTTAATCTATGGGTGGGAAATAGGCTCCTTTAAGTAAATGGATAGTATGAGTAAGCTGACATGGGCACTTTAGTTTTGCAATGAGGACTTGCAAGCAAACAATTGTGCTAATCGTACATAATTTTTATCCGCCCAATTGCATCCAGAAAGATCTTTTTGATAGGTCTTTCAAAGAAGACAAACTTTGGCAAGTCAAATTTCAGGCTAGTTCTGAGTATTGAAACTATAATTTTTAAAATCTGTACTTTATAATTTAGAACATTGAATGGTCTCCCTTCCTCATACACAAATGGTTCCCATTTACAAGGTATGATTGTTCTACATTCAGATTGAGAAAACGTTCTCCAGAGATAAATGTTTACGAGAACAGAATTCTATCTTTTTATAGTAACCTTCCTTAGAGCCTGTGGCAGCCCAGACCTCCCTGAGAAACAGAAGAGGCTCTCAGATACTGTGGCTAAGTTTACTTTTAAGGGTTTGTGAAAATGTTTGACACTCAGGTTGCAGAGTGTGAAATGGAACTAAATTAACTCCAAAGTATTTTTCTTAACTACAACAATCAAGAAATAAATGTTTGATCAAACACTTGGAAATGCAACCTCATTGCCAAGTAGCTGACTGCAACTCAACTCTTACATGGAAAGTCTGACTCTCAAGAACTACTGCTAATTCTTAGCAAATTTCAATTTTATTTTTTAATTCTAAAAATCAAATAGTTTAGAATAGAAAAATTATTTTGAAAGAGGCATGTGTTTCACATCCCCAGATTGGATATGACGTGGTCTCTGAAAAAAAATGCCGATGGAGGTCTCACAACAGCTCCACCTGGAAGACACCTCTAAGCTGACAAACACCTTCATCCACTTACAGGCGCTGCCCCTCAGTCACACGGCCTTCCTGGTAGGCGCTCTCTATGTTGGTGTTATTGGCCATCCACCACAGCACGGTGGTCGAGCATGCGCCAGCTCCCAGAAACACCTTGCACGGGATTGTCAGTCTTGACCCTGTGGATGGCAAGACACAGCAGACTGAATGTCAGAACCAGCTGGGGAACAGGGGTCGCCCCAGCCCCTTGTGTCAAAATCTGAATTTTGTAGGGGAGTCCTTAGCCATCTCCTCAAACACTCCTCACCAGCCAATTCTTTTCTTAGAAGGAAACTTGTTCCCTCCAACAAGTCCCTTCACATAGAGCATCAGTTTTTATCCAGTGTCTCCAGTTCCTTCAACTGGTCTTCATGGTAGATGAAAACCCAAATGGGCTTCCCCCAGGCCCCTTGGCTCCTACAGGGCATTCAGAATTCAGCAGCTGTCTTCTTCCACAATTGATCCTACTCAAGCCCAAAAAATCCAGATTAATACATGGATTCTTGCTCTTAGCCTATTGCTGGTCTCACCTCTCTGTTTCCCCTGGCAACTCTCCATTCCCAGATCATGTTGGTTTAGAATTAACCCTTTAACAAGCCATGTATTGTATATAAATGGTTCCTTCTGTACTTGTGCACCGTGATGTAGCCGGTGTCCCTGCCTCAGTCACTGTGAGCATGTTTTTTAAGTTATCAAAGAAGAGAAGGCGGGGGTGGGGGGGCGGGGAGCCACCAGGATGCCCCGGGCAGCTTTTCCTTCTGGAAAATGGGAGAAAGAAGACCTTCCTACAGGGTTGCTTGTCGGGCTCGATGGCATCTCACAAGACAAAGTAATATTCAACCAAAAAGTGCACGCTAGCCCTGATGGCCTGTGCCACAATGGGGAGAAAAACGGAAAGCCTTATCAATCATTTCAATCATCCCACCAGCTGACCAGTTATTTTAGCAACAAGAGACAGTCTCTGAGGGGCTAGCAGTAGCTGGGTTGGCATCCTTTTCAGTCTCTCATGCTGGGCTTCTAGGCTTGACAGTCTCTGAGGGGCTAGCAGTAGCTGGGTTGGCCTCCTTTTCACATGGAGTCTTAGGGAAATGCTGAGCGTCAGCCACATCTTGATAAAGTGAATTCTTCTAAACATACTCCAGAAGCTGGCTCTGAATGGGAATCATGTCTTTAGACCTTTCCCACAGTAAGTAATGGCTCCCAAAAGGTTCAGATTCTTACATTAAATTTTTGTAGGTAGAGTTTTCATGAAACAAGATAAACCTGCTTCAAACAATGCCATTTCTAACAACATTTGGTGCAGGGAAGTGTTCCCTGACATTTGTTATTTCAGCCTCTCACGCTGGGCTTCTAGGCTCCCCACCCAGGAACACTGCACCCAAAGGCACAGGCGCGGTCACAGACAAAGGCGTCCCGGGGCCCCGTGGCTTTGGCGTCTCAGGCCCCACTGTGGGTTACACATCCTTGCAGGCCTTACCCAGAGAAGCTAAAATGGTCTGGTGGGGAGAGATGATCACAGGAACCGTCTCCTCTTCTTTTTCTGAGAAAGATGTGGGAAAGAGATTCAATTACGAAAGCCTGCATTTCAAGCTGAGGTCCAAGGGCCATTGTTTGGCTAACTAACTGAGTTATCCTTGACAATATGGCCAGTCACTGTGGGATTTGACCTTTTTCTGGCAAAGGAAACAGGCTCTCCACAACTGAGTATCCTGGGTCAATGCCTTTCCCAGAAGAGAGATTACTGGAAGAAGCCACAGTTAACACACATTCCACTCATAGATGTTCTTTGCTCTATGATTAACAATTAACCATTCCCCTCCCTGGCTTCCCCAGTGAATTCTTAATAGGTTTTACCCCACAGTCTGCTTACCCTAAAATATTTCCCTCTACTCCATTCTCACCTCCCCAAGTGTTTGCCACGGAATACTGATGAGTCACCTCAAAAAAAGAAAAAAAAAAAAAAGAATCACGGGGGCTTGAGAACAACTTGTTTGTAATGCCCATCCTACACTAAGCGATAGCGTGACTGGGTCGGCCACTGCCTTGTTAACTGAGGAACTAACTCTTTGAGGGAGGCAGAGGCGGACGTCCTAGGAATCAGAACTCAGCTCCCCAATCAACTTGAAGAAATAGGGTACCTGAATTACAGCAAAAAAGACAGGTTGAGGATAGGCAAAGCGTTGCTTGCTCCATAACTGCTTGCTCTGTCCTCACTTCCTCCACTAAGAGCATTCCAAACTCTGACACGAATAAGCATTAGGCAGCCTCACAGTAGAGCCCAAAGTACAAGTGGCTTCTAGACTGTGACCAGGATCCTCTCCTTCACACGGCTGCTTTTCAGAGGTGGGGGCAACAGAGAGAGGAGACGGACGCTTCAAGGACTTGATGCATCAATGGGTCTCGAACTTGAGGACTCGGCATCACCTGGGGGGCCTGTCAATCACAGAGTGCTTCGCTGCCCTGGGCCCAGTTTCTAATTTAGTAGATCTGGGACAGGGCCTGAGATTTTGTTTGTCTAACCAGCACCCAGGTGATGCGGCTACTGCTGGTGCAAGGACCCCTGAGACGCAGTGTGATCACAACACACCGTAGGGTAATATGTGCGTCGGCCGCCCCCTGGTGCTCCTGTGCAGTATCACATAAACAGGATAATTATGGACCCCTGCAAAGTCATAGGAAGTCACAGTGACCCGCTAAGTGGAACCAGGGAGTTGAGATAAACAAATCGCCACAAGACAGTAAAAGAAATCTAAAGTAGAGATTTCAGTTTATGGGAGACACGATGTTTCCCGTAGTAAAATTGCATCTCTGGATTCTCCAAGAAAAAAAGTTAGTCTTTTCTCCTCATGGGCCAATTATTTAACCTTAATATATTTCCAAAGCTCTCTGGAATGCCCTTAATAGACTCCAATTATATAGTTATTCAGTATTTAATAAAAAGTGGCCTACGCCCCAGGGCAGAGTCCAGGGCTTAATCACTTTAATGGCCCTTGCACCAAGGTTGATGTCCAGCACGTAGTAGGTGTTGAACAAATATTAAACACTAATCAATACTGTTCACATTATTTTCAAGTAGGAATCATTTAAACCAAAAAGGGCACTCACTACTTATAATTCTGGTTTCAAGGCAACTAGATATGCCTTGGAGAGGACCAAAAAAGGGCAGTTTCTCTGGATATGCCAATGCATAGCCTTCTAACTGAAAAACCCAATAAAATCCTAGTATCCTAGAATTACACGTAATGTTACGGCAACCATCTGGGGTGGCTGGCCCTGGAGGCCCAGTTCTCCAAGTGTGACGGTGTTTGGCTCCCTCTAGTGGCGCCTTTAGCCTCAGACTTGAAACCCTATCAACCACCCAGCGGTTGGTCCGCCTTTCCGCAAAGTAACACCTTTCTTTCTACATTCCAAGGTGGCACACGCATGTCTTATTAGTCTGCTGTTTTAAGAAAGTTGACATATCTGTTTTCCTCTCCTACCAAAGACATTCAAGAAATTCTATGTGGACCCTAGTTTGTCCTTTCAGTGCTTGTTATTGACGGCAGGGTGGAGGGGTACCTTGGTCGCGAACACTTACTGTTGATGCGGAGTTTGATGTTCCTAGTGACGTTGTATAGCGTGCCGTTGTGGGCAAATGCCACAACACAGCTGTAATAGCCCCCGTCCTCCACAGACACATTGTGTATGAGTAAGCGCGTCGTCCCTTGCACACTTAGAAACTTCTCGTTGGCTTGATCCAAAAGGACAGAATCCTTAAGAGAAAACGTTGTTCGAAGTTACACGATATATACTAATTTATATCTCAAAAGCTATGAATGGCATCGGTTTTTATCAATGTTGAATTCTCCCTGTTACTTACTTTGAGAATGTTGTGCTTTGGATAAACTTTTAACTCTATTTTTAGGAGAGGGAGTTTGTTAACCTATGAAACAAAATTGCTAGATTTGTTTAACCACAGTGTTTAAAGCATATTTACTTAAG
>NW_006442124.1:641557-655552 GCF_000325575.1 Pteropus alecto | reverse complement strand
CGGGGGGGGGGGCTTTCTTCTTTTACAAAGCAAGCCATTTAAAATACAGATATATTTATGGCCTAACGGCTTCCTATACATCTTAGAAGTCTCGCCAGGAAGAGTACTATTATATAGTCATGGTGACTTAGAACACAATGCTGTAATTACCTTAAAAATTATTTCAAATTTAGGACTCAGTAGAAATGGAGAAAAAATTGTAAGAAAAAACCGAATGTGAGAAACGAGGCCACACTTTCATATGGACAAAAGAAAGATACCGTGGGTTCTGCAGAATAGAACCCTCAAAATCAAGGCCTCCCACAACACAGAAAAAGCTGAATGGGGTTTAAGAAAACACCCTAATGAGCACAAAATGTTCTCAGGGGCATCTCTTTCAAAACCACGATGACCGAAAGCTTGCAATAGTCAAATATAACCTTGAGTCATCTCAGATTCTTACTCCAGATGGGAACACAGACATAACAGGAAGAGTTTGCTTGCCACATGGCTCATAAAGTATTACTTTACAATATATTTCATTAAAAGGAGAGATTTTATTGTTCCTAACGTGAGTGGTCAAATGTGAAAAAAGCCAAATAGGACTCAGCACTACACAGTTCTCCCGAGGCCCGTGAGCCACCAGGGTTGCCTCGCTTGGCAGTGTTATGGGCCCTCCTGGGTTAGGGTTTTGGCTTCACCACCGACCAGCTGCATGGCCTTAGGTTCCTTACATTTGTGTATCTCTATTTCCTAATCTGTAGAGGTGGTAACAGTCCCTGCTTCACTGGGCTGCATATCAGCCAGTTTAGAATAGACTTGTACATAGTACGTGCTCGGTAATCATTGGCATTCTTAGGAAGGGAACAGACCTTATTAAAGTGCCACCACGATATCCCTGTCCACCCATATTTATTGAGTCCCATTTATGTGTCAGGCCCTGCACTAGGTGCTTCATACACAGTATTCCAGTTAATGTTCCAAACAATCTGAGCCAGTAGGAACAGCTACTTATTACTCTATGGAGGAAGCAGGTCCAAGAGATGAAATAACCTGGCCAAGGGCCACACGGCAAGTCAGTAAGGCAACAGGGTTTTAAGCCAACACTGGCCAACTCCAGATCCCGTGCTCTTTCCTCAAAGGGTTCAACCTCTCACGTGTGTCCTTTACACAATTCCTAAACCAAGAGAGAATTCATTCCATAATTGAACTGGCTAATTCACGGGAGCTAGTTACTTTGCTCTACTTTCAGAAAATCATTTAAAAGTTTCCAACCTTAAATTGATATCTTATCTATATCTTGAAGTTACAATACCAGTCAACTGGCTAACCTATTCTTTTTTTTTTCTAAAGAGATACATTTTAATAATTATGACAAAATTATAGATAATAATGTTCATTGAGATTATATCGAAAAGTTAGGTTTATATAGATTGAGGAATAACATATATTTCTTAAATGAAAGGAAGTTCCTCATTTTTTTCTTTTACACAGTGGAAATATCTTTACAGCTTTTGCTAATCAGCAAAATAGTATAAAGTCAAAAATATATATCATATATAATACTGACTTATAAAAAGTAGGAAATAAGTTCTTCTTTGTCCCCCAAACATGTTTTTAGCATTTCAATGTACATTCATACAGATTTTTAAATACATGTTACCATATTTTACATAAATGGAAAATACAACATATACCATTTAAAGTCTTTTAAAAACTATAACAATATTGTATTTTTCTTTCCATGTAAATACATATAAAATTATCTTATCTTCCTACTGTGCCCATGAGAGAAAATTAGTTTATCCAATCGCTAATGTGAACATTTTCTTGTTTCTACTATCTGTTTATAAACAACGCTGCAGTAAACATGTGAGTGCATAGTGCTACATACTTGTCTTATTATTTCCCTGTAAGTTTTTAAATGCACCTAATTCTTGATCAAGGGGTTAATTTTTATTAATGATTAAACAAATGACTGTACTTTCCAATATCAATCTATGGTCTATATCAGCTGTTTCCGTAAAGGGCCAGATGGTAAGTATTGTAGGCTTACAGTCCACATGATTTCTGTCCAGCTACCCAACTCTGCCACTACAATGTGAAAGCATGAAAATAAATGAGCGTGGCCATGTCCCAGTAAAACTTTATTTATAGACCCAGAAATTTGAGTTTTACGTAGCTTCACATGTCATAAATGTTATTCTTCTTTTAATTTTTTAACCACTTAAAAAAGTAAAAGCTATCCTTAGTTTATGAGCTGTATAAAAACAGGTAGTGAGTTTGGCCACAGGCTGTGGTCTGCCCCATCCTGGTCTGCATATAGGACCTGATGATTCAACCAGGCAAGACAACAAATTGTGTTTCCATGTACCCCTTCCATGTAACCCAAAGGTTAGTTATCATGTGCTTTTTAAAAACTCTGTTACAATGTGTGTAAAGTTATCAAGTAAACCAACATTCTTTTCTAAATTTTAATAAACAAATGACAGAGTAAAAAGTGAATTTCTTCAGTTGTTACTTACTGGATTCATTTTATATTGTGAGTGGTCAAATATGAAAAAAGAATATAAGAATTGATGTCTATTTATAGAACATATTTATCCTGGCCCTTTTTTAATTAACTGGTTTAATATATAAATATATTTATATAAGTGAATGTGTTATTTTCAGAATGGGTATTTTATATCTTTCCTATGACTAGTAAAACACATTTTAATTAAATGGCAATTTTTAAAGATGTACCTTGTACCAGTGAATCTTCATGTCAGTTTTGTTACGGGTGAATTCACTCAGTTCAGGGCAAACTAATGACCCAGAAGTTGACAAGGTAAGAATTTGTGGGTATGAGATGAAAGTCAGGGAAGCTTCTGTCTTCTTAAAAACCCTGAGCTCAATGGACATTTCGTCACAGTAAGAGGCATTTCTGATTTAAAAGGGGGGAAAAAAAGATAATAAATGGCAAGGCAAAATAAGAGTAAAACTAAATGAAATTAAGAACAATTCTCCAATCCTATTAAATTCTGCATTCTGCATTTTTTTTTTTTGATTACTATTGCAATACTTCTGTTCCTGATCCTTTTGAATACTTGGAAGAAAAAAAAGCATGATAGCATAATTGTGACATATTTAGCATTTTGAGCCGAATTTTAACCCCATCGAGAGCCACTAGAACATCCCCACATCCTCTTTGAAAGGGCCTAACCCCTTACAGATTCTGGGGCTCCTTGAGCAAACGTTCCAACTTCCTGGTCCAGGAAACTGTATCCAAATAAAGGAATTGTTTTCTAAAAGCTACTGTCTCCAAATAAAGAAAAGGACAGAGGATATTATTTAAAACTCTTAAGTAGAAAAACGAAAATATAAGTATCTCACTCAGTTCCTGGCTACTTAAGAAACACAGGACATCAACAAAGACAATGAGAATGTGTGTTATATAAGAGGGCACAGAGGGGCAAGAACTTGCATAGCAAAATGGAAAACAGTCTATATCCAAAGAAGAAACGAAATGTGAAAACTATATATGAAAGAAGAGAAAAAAGCTTTCTACCTGACTGCTAAAAGAATTAATTCAAATATATAAATCAATATCTATATTATATTCTATATCTGGTTGACGGACAGAAAAAGGAGATGAACAAACATTTTATGCACAAAGAAATGCAAAAGGTTAACTATAACCCTGAAAAACGCATAATCTCGCGGCAAGTCGCAGAGATGCGAATGAGGACAAATCAAAAGAACAGTACACACCTGACAGCAGTCTTCCTGGCAGGTCCTCGTACTGAGGAGGTGCCTGCCAGGCATGTTCTGGGTGCTCAGCACACATTATTTCATTTAATCTCCAACACTATGAGTTAGAAATTATTAGTATATCATTTTTACATGAGGAAAATTAGGTATACAGAAATTAAGTGATTTTCTAAGGCTGTGTAGCTACTAAGAGATCAAACCAAGGTTGGAAGCCCTTTAGAGTTCTGAGAATACCCTTAAATCAGGGCAATATCTCCAGAACCCAGAAACCAAGCTTTCTAGACATACCGAGAGTTACAGACCTGTTCACATTATCGATCTGGTCTTCCCCGTGAGCAAGGTACTCCACGAAAATAACCCAAAAGAAAGAGGAGTGAGGAGTAATTTGAAGACCACGCATATTCCCCACCGCAAAAGGGCGTAGTTGTTAGTGCCGTTCACCAAGTCAGCCCAGTTCTCCCTTCCTTAGCACACGGTGGCCCCACTGTGGGTGGGTGGAGTTACATGACAGTAGTCAGTGAGTTGCCTGTGTGTCACTGCTACACCAAAGTCTTAATAGCCAGGAGAGGCGCCCCTACTCCCACCCCCGAGTGTGTCTCCTTTTGGCACAGTGACCAACATTTGAAATAATGACTGATCCTTCGGCCTGGGTCCCTGCGCGTCTGCCCAGCCATCTTGGGCTCACTGCATGTGTGATAAATAAGCCTTTGTTGTTTGCAGCCACTGAGATCTGGGGGATGTTTGATTCGGGCTCGTAACCTTTTCCATCCAGACTGACAGAAGAACCATGTGGGCTCTAGATCATGAGATTATGAAAATCACAGGGACACAGCAGTTTCATGTCCTATGACTGCAAATGCCAAAGGGTATTGTGGTGGCTGCTGGTGATTCTCATGGGATCCGAACTCCAGTCTTAGACTGGAAGAGAGTTTTAGAGCTCAGCCCAGTAAACTGTTCCACATGCTCCTAAGGCTTGACCCACAGTTGGATTTCCACAGCCCCTCAATTCCAGATCTGTTCTATAAGAGCAGAACATAAAATAAGGGTATTAGGTACCTTTCTTTTAATTCAAGTATAAAAACAAACTTTAAGACAAACGTGACTCAGCCCTTGTCCCCCTGATTTTCAGTAGTCAATAAGTATTGCCTTTGGGAAAGAAAGAGAATTTCTTTGCACATATTGACCACCTGCTATAGTGCTCCCCACACTGGATGCTTCTCATGCTATGGTTTCGCAGAACCCTCTGCACAAACCTCTTTACAGAGGAGAAAACGGAGGCCTATAATTGTCAAGTGAAAAATGAGAGGGTTCAGATTCACATCCACGTCCTCCTGACTCCAAATTCCATTCTTTTTCTACCGCACTATTAATTTTCCCTAGTAGTGCTCCTTAGGAAAAAATAGGATGTTTTTGCACTAGAAAGGAAAGAAAAACTATGCATTTATAGCTATTGTAAAATCAGGTGAAGAAAAATAACAGCAGGGCAAAGAGATCGGGTGACAGGAGTGCCATTCTAGAGAAAGCTATTAAAGAGTTGACATTTGAGCAAAGGCTTGAATGAAGGAAGAGGGAGCCCTGAGGACGTCTGGGGAAAGGCTGTCGGTGGGAGGTATTTCAGGAGCAGTGAAGAGGACAGAAGATAGATTCTCACCTGTACAATGCATTTTGAAATCCAGGTCACCAAAGAACTGTGAGAGAGTCCGTTCTTCAAGGAGCCCTCACCCCACCCTCATCCCAGAAGGGCTTACCTAACGGTGCAAATGTAGGTGCCGGAGTTCCCCTGCAAGGCTGGCACAATCCAGAGAGCACCATCCTCGACCCATACTTGTGTCTCTTCGCCTCCTGGGGCCATCCCAGCAGAATCATTTTTCCGCCATGTCAGGTTGACACGGGGGCTAGCCGAGGCCCCCAACCAATACCGCACCTGGGGGCACCTCAGGACCACTGGCTCCCCTTCCACCCCAAAGGTGGTTTTGAAATGCTTGCCACGAAATTGGCAGTTTCCTGAAGCCACTGAAGGACAGAGAGAACACAGTCAGGTTTTGGGTCCAAAACCTCCCTTTGATGGGCACATCTGAGAACACAGTGTGTCCCTTAACAAAGCGTCCTGTACCCTAGGGACCCTATTATCTCCTCCTGTTATAATGGCTTCAAAACTCTCAAATAACAAGCTTAGGGCTGCTATCAATTACAATTTATGTTTTGTTAGGAAAGTTAAATCAGGTTCACACGGTGATGAAAAAAATAAAAATTTTGGCCCTATTTTTCACTTCTTTATCATTAAAGTATATCTGACTAAGTTCAGATACAAAAAAGAAAAAAGAAAAAAAGCTTAGTTGATGGGACACGTAGTTAAAATCCAAGGGCACCTTTTATCAAGGACAAAATCGCCACTTCTTTGGTTCACTCCTTTGGCAGGAATGGCGGATGCCAGAGCAGGAACCAGGCAACGGAAGACATGGGCCAGCGGAAGCAGTTGTCACTCACCAAGGCATGAATCGTTATACCTTGCTTTTTTAAAATTCTTTGATTTCTTATTTGCATCTCATCTTTTTAATTATTTTATTGAGGTAACGTTACGAGTCAGTAACATTATATAAATTTCAGGTGTGAGGCATTATCATTCAACACCTGCGTGCTCTATTGAGCGCTCACCACCCAAAGTCTAGTTTCCTTTCATCACCAGATGTTTGACCGCCTTTACCTATTTGCCCTCTCCCACACCCTCTTCCTCTCTGGTAACCACACCTTGTTTTTGATAAAAACAAAACTTCCCTAGGTAAACACCCGCTTTCCCCAGAGAAGCTGCAAGCAAGCCCCTTTCGTATGAAAGAGTCACTTCTCACCTGTGCGTTCCTCGGGCTGAATGGTGAAGGCAGAGACACCCGCTATCAACAGGTACAAGAAGAACATTGTTCCCGACAACTTCCAGAGGACTGAGGAAGTGGAGATCTCAGGCCTACCACCCTGTAACCTAGAGGGAGACACAGAGGGGTCACCAGGAACCACAGATACCTCAAGAGAGGATCTCTTGAATATTGTCCCAGGGGCTGGTTCTGCAGGCTTCACCTGATGATGGAAGCCTTTTCGTTTAGTAAGAAAACTCAAAATTGTTGGATTTGCTCTTCTACGGTTATATTCACTGAACATGCCTAACATCATTAGTAACAGCACTTACTAACTATCTTGGAATAGGAGTCCCATATCCTAAGTGTCTCTCCCTCTTGAAGTGTACCCCATCGCTCCCTGCCCCTCGGCCCGAGATGACCTTTCCCCAGCTAAGTCCCCTGCTCTATCCTCAGTTCTTTCAGGTATTTCCTCAAACATCACTCTTGGTGAGGTCTTCTCTGACCTTCCTGTGCAAAATCGCACCACCCTCCTACCCCAATACTCCATATTTTCCTCTCTTGCTCCTTTGATCTCTGTGGCATTCACCATGAGCCATGTCCCTCTCTAGAATGTAAGCTTCATGTGCACTAGCATCCTACTTTATTTTATTCACAGTTACATCCCTAAATCCTATTTGTTGAATAAATGAATGAATGAGTAAATAAAGCACTAGAAGTCAAATGATCTTCATATTTTCTTTGTCAGATATCTGTTCCTATAGTCATTGTGGATTAACTCTTACTTTACATGCAATTCCGACATATGCTGAGGGATTCTACAGACTGCTAACTCTCTGGTCTAGAGCATCCCAGAGAAAAAGCAAAATGAGGTCCAAAAAGTGAATAACATACACAAGTTTATGAAGCATTCCTCCCCATGAACCTCCACAAGCTGGTCAAGTACCTCTGTATCTCTCATCGGTCCCTCTCATACTATATCAAAATTGCTTGTTATATGGACTAGCCATTGTCACAATAATACTGCAAAGAAACCACCCCCAAACCAAATGGCATAAAACAACAATCTTTTATTCTTGCTCACGAGTCTGTGGGTCAGATGGAAGTTGGCTGACCTAGCTTAGGCTGGGTTAGGCTTGGCTCTAAGCTTCAGCTGGGATGAAGTCAGCTCCACGTGTCTCTCGCCCTCTTTGGACCAGTGACTTCTTGGGAGATGATCTTTTCATGTGATGGCAAATGCAAGCAATGTGAGCAAAAGTACTTAAGGCCTTGCTCAGAACTAGCTCACTCTTGTTAGCCTACATTCCATTGGCCAAAGCAAGTCATGTGGCCAAACCTGCTATCAGTGGGGTGGGGAAGTGCCCCTACCTCTAGTAGGAGGAGCTGTGAAGTTACACAAGGAGGGAGAAGAAATGAGAGCAATCGTGCTATCTACCACACCTATTCTTGTCTGGCTCTCCATGGATGGAGACAGCCTTGAAGACAGAGGACCGGTCTTATTCACAGCCTTCATGGTCTACACAGTGCCCAGTCCCAGAAGGTACCAGGGAATATTTATGATTTAAAGTATTTATGATTTTTTAAAGTATTTATGATTAAAATTTGAGAGTGATGAGTAAATCCAGAAAAAAAATCCCTACCACTATCCCTCCCCTACTTCCTTGAAGGAGTTTGGCTTGTTCCTTGTTCCTGGAACACATATCATTCTGAATGGCTCACAATAAAGCCAGGTGGCTCTTAACTGGCCATGCCAGGGTTGGCAAACTGAGGAAGTGATCCTTGCACTCCAGGAACCTTCCCTCATCAGCTGAGAGCATGGGCTCAGAGCCGCAGTCTGAACTCCCCCTGTAGTGGTATAAGGCCAGGGCCAAGCAGTGAAGGACCTGAGACTCTCCCTGGAGCTGGGTATCTGCCCCAGGGCTGCCTCCTCTAAGCTCATCCTGCATCTACTTGGTCTTACCCTTCACATGTTTCTGAAACATGAATATTTCCTGTAACTTTATCTCTATTCCCACCCTCAGGGTCACCAGGCCACTCGTTAGCATAAAAGTCAAATCGACATTGACCAAGTTGCTTTGTCCCTTTTGAACACACACTTAGCTTATCATGTCCCCAACTGTACTTCCCCAGTAAGGTTTCAAAAGAAGTAGAAGTTAGATACACCAGGTATAATCAATACCATAAATGAATGAAGTCGAAGATGCTAATATAGGAACTAATATAATAGTGACAGCTACTTTGCTAAACACTGAACATTTGTTCTTTCATTTTAACCCCATGATGTGACTATCATGCCAGTTTCACAGATGATATAATAGAAGAGATTAAAGAGGTTAATATCTTATAACTAGTAAGCAGGGGATGAAATCCCAGGACTGGTGATTCCATAGGCCTTAGTCTTTAAAAATATAGTTTCTGTGACAGATGTTACTAGTTTCCACCTCCAATATCTGTTCTCTCCACTTATCCAATAATTGAACTCCTGACTCTTAACTAAGTGCATCAGCACCCCACACAAAGACTACATTTCCCATCCTCTCTTGCAACTAGGAGTGGCAACATGACAAAATTTGGGCCAATGAAATGTAAGTGGAAATGTTTGATCTTCCTGGGAAGGCTACTTAAAAGTTTCCACTAGTCTTCCTTTCTGCTGGCTCAGTGTGGATCTGATGGCTGGATTGCAGCCACCATCTTGGGCCACAGAGTGTTGTGTTCTCACTGATCCTCTTTCTGGTACTCAATCGTTTCTGCTGATTAACTCTAAAAGGTCATTTGAAAGGCAAGAGGTGCTGGGCAGCCTCCCCATGAATAAAAGGAATCCCTCACCCCACCCCCACAAGACTCAGGTTCAGGCTTAGCCTCAGATTATGTGAAGGTTTTAATCACGTTTGAAATTCTTTTTAAACCAGAAAGTCAGGCTGCATCCATCCAGGGGCAGTTACTAGCTGAAGCTTCACAGAGCTACAGAGCTGGAAGAATCAGAGAAATCTAGTCCCATCGCTTTCTTTTTCAAGTGATCAAAGTGAGTTGAACGTTTATCCTCTTCTCAAAATCGCACATCTGCTCAGGGTGAGAAGTAGAGATGTTTCAACAAGGACTCCGTTCCAGTAAAACAAAATTCTAAAATGTTGCCCCCCTCAAGTAACGGCCACTCCCCACCCACCTCTGCATGCACCCAGGCTCCCCAGCCAAGAAAATTGTCCTGGCTTCTTCCCATGGACTTTGGCAAAATAGCTGCTTTGCTGTGACCTTTCCAGGAAGTGGCTTCAGACAATTCAAGCACAAACACACAGCAGTGACCATTTTCAATAATCAAAACAATAATCAAAGTTTGGAACCGAAATTACCAGCGTGCGGGAAACAGTAAGTCTCCCTTTAGCAGACCCAGAGGATAAAGAATTGGTCTTGCAGAGGTTTGCAGCAAAACACTTTTCTCCTGCCCTATTTTCTTTGGATTACAGATAATTTGACATTTCTGCTGGAAGAAAGAAATTTTAAGGGCAGTTGATTACAAGTATTTGAGTTACAAGTCTATCATTCTTTATGTGTGTCAAATAACCGTGTTTTACCACACTCAATGTAAGAACAGAGGAACAAGATGAAAAAGCAGGGCCAGAAATTAAAAACAAAAAAAAGAAGAAGGGGGGACAAAAAAAATGTGTGAAGAGTTAAAGGAAGAAGAAGAACATAGTAAGGTAGAAAGAGTTGATGACATAGCACTGAGCCAGACAGGGACTGGGCCCCATTCTCCCTGGCAGCCTCACTAAGGCCCAGGTAACCGCTTACCTGCCTTCGATGCCCAGGTGTCTGCCTCCTGCTCATGGATGGTACAAATTACCTAACCTTTTAATTTAGTTTTGAAAAATTCTCTCCCCCCGCTCCCGTGCGTGTGTGTGTGTGCGTGTGTGTGTGTGTGTGTTACCTAACCTTTTAATTTAGTTTTGAACAATTCTCTCCCCCCGCTCCCGTGCGTGTGTGTGTGTGCATGTGTGTGTGTGTGTGTGTGTCTTAATTTACCCAGAAACTTTTCTTTATTTCTATCCTCACCTCATTTCTGGAAGTTTTCAGGCAACTGAGTCTCTAAACTCTGAGTCACGTGGTACAGCCATCCATAAACAAAAGCAAGGTGACAGATCCTAAATATTAACAAAGTCAAACATCCGTTGGGCCTTAGGCATATTACTTAGTCACCTCTAGCTTGTGAAATAAATTCCTAAAAACCCAAACATGCTTTGGGCACATGGTACAAAACCTTGTGAAAGCCATGGGGAAAATAAGTATTTATATCGAAATTAAACTTGGGAATTTTGTAAAATTCAAAGCTGCAGCAAAATTAAAAGTAACTTGAACTCAATGTGTGGAAAGCACAGACAGGTAAGAGTTTGGCAAGTAGACCCTCTAGTGAAATATCTGACCAGGTTTGAGGCAGCTTTTGTTGAAAATTGTCCTGGTTCAAAGCAGAACCCTCGATGAGTTGTCCACAAATTATTTCTCTTCTTTAGAAAAGAGAGAAGCTAGTTCACCACCCCCTCTCCAGAATTAAAGGAGTTCAAAGCAGCATGATGGGACTGTTTCTGGTCTGCATGGCCAATGGTCATGTCAGAATGACAGCATCTCGATGTCCTTGACCGTGGTGCAGCCTGGGGAGACAGATTGCTTACTGGAAGCCGTGGTGTAGGAAGACTCATCTTTGGCAGAATTGGGCATTGGGCCACACTGGGCTCACTGTCAAAGGAGAAGAGCTACAGAGGCAAAGACTTGGCTCCAGCAAGGGCTACACACTTTCTTTATAATTTGACTTTCTGCCAATATGTATCTCATCCCTCTAAAACCACTCCTGCCCTATCATACCTTTTGAACTTGACCAACTTCTTCCTCAAAAACCATTGACTTAGAGTTTCAGTAAATTAACTCAACTCATCTTCCCACTTACTCAAACCTTCTGTTTATACTGCAGTCCCAGTAAGCCTGAGTCATTCAGCAGGCTGGACCATCAACCAAAGACACTTCCTTCACTTTCCTCCTGCATCAGGCCCTCCAAGGCTAACCACCCCACCCCCCACCTGCCCCATGAGACCATTCTGCTAGCTCAGAACAGTTGCTGTCTTTCTCCAAAGTGACTGACATAGGAGCAGTACCCAAGAGGCCTTTGGCACCCAGAGTACTAATCCACTAAGCTTCAATCTCCCAACCTGACATTCATGGAAGACGACTCATTGCTCTGAACAACTCCAAAGAGCAAAACTCATCCCTATTATAAACATGAAACAATAGAAATAGACTCAGACAGATTAAGCAATTTACCCCAAGGCCATAGAGCCATTGGAATGACAAAGTAGGGCGTAAACCTGGGTCTACACTCTCCTCAGTCTTGATATTGATTCTCTGCTCTGTGGAATCACCAGACCTGGAGCTGGAGAGGGCTCCAGAAATCATTAAGCTTGGCAGCCCATCTAAACAGTCTTCCCAAACCCAGCATTCTCCACAGCTGGCCAAACTACCCCTCATAAGATGGACACTTCCAGTCTTAAGAAGCACTCGTGATCAGAAACTTCTCTGTCATTTTGCAATGCAAATGTGTCCCCCCACAAGTTCCACTCATTGGTCAGATTCTACCCCAGGAGGCAGCTGAGAAGAAATCTATCTGCACCTCCCAACAGTCCTCAGATATAGGGAGCCCACACAGGGGAGTACCGTGGAAAACACGTGGGCTGTAGAGTTCGTGCCAGCTGGACGGTTCAGTGACAGCAGACAGGTTATATGGCCTCTGTGAGGCTTAGTCTGCTGATCGATAAAATGGCTGTGGCCTGGCATGCATCACAGGAGGGTCAGATGGAATGCGATATAAAAAGAAGTTAACAGAGAGTCGGTTGGCAAAGGGAAAGCACTCGACAAGTGGTCACTCTCGTCAGCAATTTACAGAAGCAGACTCAAAAACTCAGGGAGGTAAGTAACTCTCTCAGGAACACACAGCTGGCAGACTTGAGTGAGAAGTCAGAACTTCCCTGTCTGCATTCCGACTAACTCCTGTTAAAGGTCCAGCACACGGCACAAGAACTTTCTGGGATCAGTCAACAATTTAGCTAACACCAGTTACCATACCAGAAAGGTGTGCAACTTTATCTAATGAAAACAAATAAGGCTGTGTGCACATCCATGTTATGGAAGAATGTTAACACATAAACACACACAATCATAAATGCACACATGTGCGTGCGCACACATACACACATGCATGCGTGCACACACACACATATCCAAAGCCCATTTCACTCTATTAACTAGCTATGTGATCTTGGGCAAGCCACTAAGCCATTTGCGTAATCTAGGTTACAGTTTCTTCATCTCTGAAATGCAAGGGTTGGGCTGCTGAGGGCTCTATTATACCTTTCAGGTGTATAGCCCTAGGGTTCTAAGTCAGTATGGATTTGAACTTAGGCTGCAGTCCTGGGCACAGCTTCCATTTCTAAAGCATCAAGCCAGAGGCTTAATCAGATAACCACTGAATTGAGTCCACTTGCTTGCTTAAGTGCCCCAGCCAGCAAATGGCAGAGCCAGAGCTCAAGACTCTTCTAAAGATGCCACAACAACATCTCTCATCCCACATGGTTCTCAATTGTGTGACCGTGACATTCCATTATCAAAAGGTGGAGTCCAGCTCACCTCCCTTGAATGTGGGCCCGCCTGTGACTCGAGTCCAACAACAGAATGATGCTGGGTGAACTTTAAGGCTAAGTCAGAAAGTGCCATGCAGCTTCTGCCTGGTTTCCATGAGAGGCTTGGTTGGGGAGAAGCCAGCCACCATGTAAAGGGTCCAACTCCCCCTGAGACCACCTTGCCAGGGAGGTCAGGTGTAAGGGAGCAGGTTGATATTTTCAGCTGTGCACATCCTCACAGGAATCCCCTCAAAGTCACCAGCCATGTGAGTAAAGCCCTCTTAGACTTGCCAGCTATGAACCACTGTTTGAATTCAATTGAACCCCATGGAGCAGAAGAATCACCCAGCTGAGCCCCTCTCATATTCATGCGCTACAGAATATATGAGTTAGAATAAAATGTTTGTTTTAAACCACTAACTTCCGGGGCAGTTTGTTAGGCAACGGTGGGTGACTAGAAATGCTCAATCCAAAGCAGATTTGAGGTAGCAAATTAGAAGGAGGGAGGGCTGATGGAAGACAACGCACAGAGAAAGAGGTGGTGGCTGATCACCCAGTAACAGGGGAAACAGAGAAACTACTAAAACAGATGCAAGAACCAAAAACTACAGCAATCAGTGCCTTCAGAGCAGTCACAAATGGTCCCCTCCACCTCACTGTGGCCTACTGAAGATATCAGGGTATCACAGCAGGAAACAGTTGATGTTTATGAGTCCCCTGAACCACGAAGAACAGTTTAAATTTTGTTGAGCCATCTTTCC
>NW_006442124.1:636366-641474 GCF_000325575.1 Pteropus alecto | reverse complement strand
CTAGAAGAGGATAGCGCATAGCATATGTGATGAGGATAATATTTTAATTACCTTCCCATGTGTTTCCCCTCTTGCTATCTCTGATGCTTCTGCCACCACGGCCCCAGGAAAGGGGGAGAGCAAAGGCATCCTCAGGAAGGAGGGAAGGAAGTAGATATGACATTGGGGAAGTTCCTATCTGGGGGGAAAGGGAAGTAGAAGAAAAGGCTTTGGGGGCTCCAGGGTGAAGGGAAGACAGCCACAGATGAAAGCAGGCAGATTCTGCTCCCTCTTCTGGCTTCAAAATCTCAGTGCCAAGAGCTGAAAGGTAGAAGAGAGGGGGAAGCTGACAGCAGAGGCATTTTTGCTCTGCTTTCAAAGTGGGTCCCTCCAAGAATCCCAGTGCAGTAAAAAATAAGGAGCACCGACCCAGATGAGGTGCTAGGAAAGGATGGAAACAATGGCATGGTGTGTTTAGGTAGAGACGGTAGGTTGTAGATGGTAGGTAGTAGACGGTCTCTATGAGTTCTGTTTAGAGAGTGGCCTCCAGGCTCTTGTTCTTCGATAGAGGGAACTAGTGATGGTTTCCTGCTCACCTCAGTTCTTCGCCAGTGGGAAAAATAGCCACGTGACCCCCTGTGCTGCCAGTAGAGAATGGGAGGTAAACTGATATCTGGGCCAATGTGGGGCGGCCATGATGAAGGGCAAGGTGACTTAGAGCTGAGACTGCAGGATACTCGGCCCCTAAGGATCAGCTGTGGAAACATGTCCTTACCAGCTGGTGAATAACCACTTACTAAAGGCCCAAGCCCTCCACCCTCTCAACCTTGGCTTTCCTGATGCTCCCCTACAATCCCCGTGTTCTGGCAACAGATAGTGCAGCAACCGTGCCGACTGGTTGGTGCTCATCCCTTGCTCATCAATAAATATTTTGATGTCACCTACACAGGTAGCCAACCAAAGCCAGAGTAGAAATGAGGACACAGCCAAAACACAGAGGACCTATGGAGTCAGCGAGAGGCACATCAGAGCCACATCAGCCACATCAGCTACAGCATCAACTCTGATTCAGCTGAAAGACAAAACTGTGGGTTTTCCCAGCCACAGACCTCATTAGTAGATTCAGGAGGACACCACATCAGCCAGGTCCGGGGACAGCTCATGGAAGCCAGTGAAGACCCGCACGCTAGTAGATATGGACTAGCTACCCTCCACATCGCATGCCCTGGGGACACAGCTTCCCTTCCTCCTAGCCTTCCTGGCTAGAAGAAGGTGATGAGGTGAGAAACTCTGAGCATCTACCCAAAATAGGATGACTAAAACCGAGAGGCAGAGTCGAGCCCGCTGAGATGGGATAACATGTACTGGTTGGTTTAATTCCTTTTTCCTAATGAAAAATGGCCTCAGGAGATAGATGAAGCTTTCATTAGAAGAGTTAAGGGTACTTTTCTGTGGCATTGACCTGCAGTGATTATAAATTTTCACCATGCTACATATAGTTCCGAAATATTTCCTTCCAAAATTGTTTCATTATCAAAACAGATGGGATTTTGTTTTTATGCTAGAAGATCATCTTCCACTTTCCAGAAAAGTGTGCCCACCTGAAATGGCCTGACCTCTGAAGGTCACTGAAGGTGGCAGCTTTTTCCAGCTCTGTGTCCAGCATGGCCATGACAGCAGATAAAAGTCAAGCACAAAAAAAAGAAAAAGAAGAAGAAAAATAAAACCTATGTGATTTTCACCTAGACTGTGTGGGAAAATTCTTTGCTGAAAAAAAAACCTAGAAGACAGCCCAGACTTATTGGGTTTCCCAAAAAGTCTCGCCAAGAAACTCTTTCCTCTCCCCTGGGGCCGGGGGCAACTTTTGGGTTCACTCATTCGTCCTCTGTGGCTTCGCTCAGCTTTTTGATGCTCAGCCAGCTTATTCCCTGGTGGTGAGAATCCTGCTTTCTCTCCCTGCCATTTCAACTGATCTACTGAGCAACATGATGTGGTAGAGAGACTCGTGTCCAGCAATATCTGAAACTTTTCTACTTTGTGGTTCACACAAGATTTCACTTCTCTGCATCCTTAAAGTTAGGCTTGACCACGTGACTGGTCATAGCCATGAAAAGGAAGCAGGAAGGACATGGGTCACTCTCGGGCTACCCATTTCTCTTCTGGGGCCCTACCTCCCTAGCCCTTTCTTCTCCTGAGCCCTTGTTTATCAATAGTGGCCAGTTAGGATGGTCAAGCCATCCTAATTCCATCCGTGGATCCACTCACGAGTTCCTGAATGTCTGTTTCTCCTACCATTATACAGAAGAAACACTTATTTCCCACCCATGCACCTGTTCAAAAATGGTCTGAGCCTACCAGATGGTCTCTGTAAGTTCTCTTTTGAAAATGACCTCAAATGGCTGTGACGAGCCATCACAGTCTGATGCAGCTGACCAATGACGATGATGCAGCATGAGCAAAATATGCTTGTGTTATACTAAGCTACTGCAAGGTTTTAGTTGCAGTATAACTTAGACTGGCACGCACAGCAGTCAAAGAGAAGAATTAGGACATTATGTTCACTTTCTACGGCTACGTAGCAAACTGCCACAAAACCCATTTATTAGCTTATCTGCTGGGGTTGAACGTCTGCCTTGGCTTGGATGAAGTCTCTGCTCAGGGTCTCACAGGTAGCTAGCGAAGTGCAAGTGGCTATTGGCAGAATTCAGTTATTTATTATTGTACAACTGAGGTCCCCACTTTCTTGCTGGCTGTCAGCCAAGGCCACTCTCAGCAACCAGACGCCACCCAGCATTTCCTGCCCCACAGCCCTCTCCACGACATGACAGTTTGTATCCTCGAGGCTGATAGAAGACATCAGGTGTGGCTTCACATCTCTCTGGGCCCTAGACCTTCTTTTAAAGAGCTCACTGGTTGTGTCAGACACACCCAGAATGGCCTTCCTTTTGATAAACTTCGAGTCAATCTGTCGGGGATCTAAATTACATCTGCAAAATTCCTTCGCCTTTGTCTTCCGTGTAAGGTAACCTATCATGGGAATGACTCCCCATCATATTCATCTATCCCGCCCTCATTCGAGGGGAGGGGCTTAGACAAGGGCATGAATGGGTGGCGGTCATCTTAGAATTCTGCCTACCACAGGCCTTTATGAAAACGTCCTGATGAACATTAGTGCTAAAAAATTTAGGCTCCCTCCAAAGCCTCAATTAACATCTTCCTTGCTCCCAAACAAGAAAACCTTTGCCCAAATATTCTAAAGTATTGCTACTCAAAGCACAGCCCGTGGACCACCAGCGTGGACATCGCTTGTGAGAAATGCAAATTCTCAGGCCCCTCCTCAGACCTAGGGAGTCAGAATCATCTGCATATTAACAAGACTCTTAGGAGATTTGAGAAGCACTGATCACTAAAACTAGCTTCTTCTTCAGTAAAGTAGGCTGGTACCTGCATGGAGTGAGAGCACACACAATACTAAATCCATGTGCCCTGATCACCCCAACCCTTTCAGAGTGGCTTCTGAAATTTTGCTGTCAGAATCTCATAGTCTGATGACGATGGTGATGATATCAAAGATGATGATGACAATGACAAGGATACTGAAGATGGTGATAATAGCTAACACTTACTGAACATCCACCATGTACCAGGCAATAAGCAAAGGTTTGAAATGTATTATTTCTTTTAATTTTCCCAACATTTTATGAACTACATACTATTATTTTTGTTTTTGAAACTTGCAGAAGTTAAATAACTCCTCTATGGAAACACAGATAAGAATGGTGGGGCCAGGATTTGATCCTTGTCCCTTTAACTTAGGGTTATAGGATCATATTGTCACAAGCTGTCAAAGCTCACAAAATGAGAATCACAGGCCAACTCAACTTGTGAATGTGCATCATTCAACCAAAGTGTTGGTGTGATTTTTCACTGAATGTCTTTTCCCAGGGACAAGCTCATCCCAGTTGGCCACAGGCCTCTCACTTTCAGCCTCACCGATTTGACTTACTGCAGTGGTTCTCAACCTTTTTGGCTTTAGGGACCGGTGCTCCTATGAGAATCGAATGCCTGAGGAACGGAGGTGGAGCTGAGGTGGCGATGCTAGTGCTGGGAGCGGCTGCAAATACAGATGAAGCTTTGCTCGCTCACCTGCCGCTCACCTCCCACTGTGCGACCTGGTTCCTAACAGGCCATGGACTGGTACCGGTCCATGGCCCAGCAGTTCCCAACCCTTGACTTACTGAATGCACTTAGGTTTGCAATCTCCAATTAATTCCAAGGATTCTTAAATTTCCTCTTGACATTTAATGAAAAATTTAGATGACATAAATACTTGCCAGAGAGTCTTAAAAATAGCAAAGAAACTTGCTCTCTAATCCATCCCATTTCATCTGATGAATGAAACTAACATCCGGAACATGAAGTTATGTTCCTAAGTCACGCACCAAGATAATATCCAGGTTTTAAACTGGGCTCTTTGCCCCCAAATCAAGTGCCATCATCATTCACTTCCTCTTGTTTAATAAATTATTTATGATACATGAAACAGAGGTTTCAACTAAATTAAAGCATGCTTCAGAAACATTTGGATTGAGTTTAATGCAGATACTCAGACTTCTTTCCTGATTGTGCTAGTTGATGAGTCAAATACCCATTTATCTGATGAGAATCATCGAAACACAGGTTTTGAAAGGAGAAGTAAGTCTCTGAGTAGTTTATGAAGGGTAGGACAGTGAGGAGGGCAAGAGGTGGAACAGGCTAGTGGATTTCAGCCTTGGTTATCCATCGAAATATCCTGGGAAGCTTTAACAACAGCCGATGCCTGGGCTCCAACCCCAAACTTTCTGATGTAATTGGTCCCAGGTACTGAGATTTTTAAAAGCTCCCCCACCCCCATGATTCTAATGCTCAGCCAGGGCTGAGAACCCCTGGAGCAGGGACTCTGAGAGGCTAGAGAATCAACATCGACACGTCACAACTTTTCTTGCAGCCCCACTGGCTTCAACCCATCAGCTGGCCACAGAAACTCCCATGTTGCTTTCATGTTTTTGCTACCTCTTCCCTCCTCCTGTAAGCAACACTCCTTCTTGTGCAGAGAACAAAATCGATGGGAGACTGAGGTCAATTCCGCA
>NW_006442124.1:634871-636351 GCF_000325575.1 Pteropus alecto | reverse complement strand
GCCTACTTCTCCATCTGTTAGATAGAATAACCTGATCTAAGACCTCGCCCCCTCTAGCATTGGTGCAGCCCAGAAGGTCTCTTTGAGTTCTGTTTTGAAAACGGCCCCCAAAGATTCTTGTCCTGAAATAACTCACTCGTAGTTTTGCCACTGGACATGATACTTCCTCTTACCTCCTAAGGATTCCCAAATTGATTCCCAAATTGTGGTCCCCGGACCAGCAGCAGCAGCATCACCTGAAACTTATCAGAAGTGCAAGTTCCCCCCGTCCCGCACACCCACCTACTGAATCAGCCTCATGCTTTAGTAAACCCTTCAAGTGATGGGTGCCATGGCAGGTTCAAGTTTGAGAACCACTGGCTGAAGGCACCGTCACGATCAAGTGTCCCCATGTAGAAGGCAGGTGTCGATAACATAAAAAGACAGCTGGAATATGGGCTCCTTGACCTACTTCAGCTGTCGTGTGGCTAGAAGCAACTCTACCCTCCCAGCGCCAGGGCAGAGGGACCGTGTTGAGGGCAAGGCCTGCTGTCAGAGCAGGGAAGCTGCTCCCAGGCCAATCGGGAACAAATGGGGCAGAGACATCTTTCTTGCCTTTTAGGATAACCAAAGAGGCTAAAAAAAAGTGGAAAACAGAACGGACAAGACTGCTCAGGTTTGAGGGAAGGGCTCCCTCTATTGTGCGAGTGGGAATATCACAACAAGCTGATGGAAAGGAGCCCACTGCCCTCATGGGAGGGCCGTGCTAAAACAGGCCAGGGAAAGGGTGAGCTCGGTGGTGGTGGGAAGGGGACCCGCGGCGTCCCACCTCGTACTCTGAGCTGCTAGGAGGGACTGGAGCCACTCAACTGCCTCAGTTTACAGAAGAGGAATCTCAGAGCTGAGGAAACTCGGCCAAGCTTGCATCACAGTAAAGGCAGAGCTGGCACCAGGGGGAAGAGGACTCCTGAGGGAGCTGGGGCAAGAAGAGGAAAGCGGGGTTCAAGAGGGAGAATGGCTGACGGCAAGAGCAAACATGTAGGCAGCACCCACCGTGTGTCCGGCTTGACTCTAAGTGCTTTCCTTGATTCAGCTTCACGTATGCTCCCCTCCACCCTGTGGCCCTCCCCTTGTCAAGGTCACTGTGTGCAGATGGGGAAATTGAGGCACCAAGCTGGTAAAAATAAATTGTGTGTTTTACTGAATTATAAATGAGGGTAAAACTAATTTTTTCTTCTAAAGAAAAAATTCTTTAAAAGAGTTCTTTAAAAGAAAACGAAGCAAGGGATAAAGATAAGCTTAACACGTACTGGTCATTTGTTACTGACAAGCTCGTGGTCACTGGGCAGATGACCTCTGCTCAAATGGTACTCCTTATTCAGTGGAGTACAGAATATTTGAAAGACAGGCTAACTCTCTTTAAGTAACATCATACAGCTAGAAAGAAGTAACCAGTCCCTTTAGCCCCAGGCTCACGCTGCCCCCCTCCCTCCCCGCCCCC